>NC_135492.1:12466977-12766977 GCF_052094955.1 Ictidomys tridecemlineatus
TATGTCTAATATCAGGTCTTGTTTTACAGTTTGGGTTAGATATAGGGTTAGGTTTGTACCTAGGTCTAGTGTAAGTGTTAGGCTTAGGGTAAGGGTCAGGTTTAGAGCTAGGTGTATTTTTAAGATCAGGATTATGGTTAGGATTTGTTTTAGTTAAAGGTTTAGGAATAGGGCTCAAATGAGAATTAGGGTTAGGGTTAGGTTTAGGGTATTTGATTGGGTTAGGTTTAGGTTTCAGGGTAGGTTTTGGGCAATGGAGAGCTTTAGGATTAGCTCTCCTAAATTAGGGTTATGCCTAGGGTTAGCATTAGGATTATGGTTATCATAAGGATAATATATAGGGTTAAATCTATTTTTAAGGCTAGGGTTAGATTAGGATTAGGGCTAGATTTAGGTTAGGTTTTTGGTTAAGTCTATTATCCCTAGCTTAGGGTGGGGTTAGGTTTAGATTTGGTGTAAAGGTTAGGTTTTGAGTTAGGGTTAGGTCTAGGATGATGGTTAGGTTTAGTGTTATGGTCAGGGTTATGTTTAGGTTTAGGGCTAGGGTTTTCATTCGGTTTAGGATTAGGTTTAGGGTAATAGCTTGGGTTAGATGTAAGGTTAGCTTAATGCTTAAGGTTAGGTTTAGGTTTAAGTTTAATTTTAGGGCAAGTTTTACTGCTGGTTTTAGTGTAAGAGTTAGGGTTTGAGTTAGGGTTAAGGCTATGGCAAGGTTTAGGGTTAGTTCTGGGGTTAGGTTTATGGTTTGGGTTAGGGTTAGGGATAGGGTTATCATTAGGGTTAGGGTTAGAGTTAGGGAAAAGTCTAGGGTTAGAGCTAGTGTTAGATCTAGTGTTAAGGTTAGGATTAGGGCTACAGTTAGGGTTATGTTTAGGGAGAATGCTAGGGTTGTTTAGGCTAAGGGTTAGACTTTGAGCTAGGTTTATGACTAAGGTGAGGGTCAGGGTTAGGGTTAGGACTAGGTTTAGGGTTAGGGTGAAGGTTATGCTTAGGGTAGGTTTAGGCCTCAATTAGGGTTAGGGTTATCTAAGTTTTTTTGTTAAGTTTAGGCCTAGGGTTAGTGCTATGTGTAATGTAAGATCTAGGTTCTGATTAGAGCTAGTTTTAGGGTTAGGGTAATGGCTAGGTCTAGTATTAGGTTTAGGTTGTTGGTTAGGGTCAGGTTTAGAGCTAGATTTAATGTTAGTGTAAGGGCCAGTGTTCAAGTTAAAGTTAGAGTTAGGGTGAAAGCCAGAATAGGACTAGGGTTAGGTGTATTGGTAGGGTTAGTGTTTGGTTTAGGTTAAGTGTTATTGATAGGGCTAGCATTAAGTTTTGGTTCAGGTCAAGGACTAGAGTTATAGCTAGATTTAAAATTAGGTTTAGGTATAGGGTTATTGTTTGGTTTAGGTTTAGGTAAAAGTTTACCTGTAAGGCTAGTTTCAGGTTTCAGTTTTGGTTTAAGGTCAGGTTTAGACCTAAAATTAATGTTAAGGTAAGAATAAGGGTGAAGGTTAGGGTGAGGTTTTGGTTTAGGGTTAGATCTAGAATGAGGGCTAGTGTTAGGACTAGTAATATAGTTATTGTTTGGGTTTGGTTAAGGATTAGTATTAGGCTAAAGTTAGCATTATGAATGGGGTATGGCTTAGGGTAATGGATAGAATTAGAGCTAGAGTTAGAGCTAGGATTAGGGTTAGTTTTAGGGCTAGTTTTAGGGTTAAGGTTAAGGTTAAATCTAGTGTTAGAGCTCGAATTAAGGCTATTTTTGTGTTAGAGTTAGGGCTAGTGTTTGGCTAAGGCCAATGTAAAAACTAGGGTTATGATTAGGGTTAGTTTTAGGGTTAGGGTTTTGTCCAGGTCTAGTGTTAGCATTAGTTTTAGGGTTAGGGTGATATTTACAGCTGGGTTTCTGTTTTGATATGAGTCAATGTGAGGGTTAGTTTTAGGCCTAGGACTCGAATTGAAGCTTGGGTTATGGCTAATTATGGGTTACAGTTTGGTTTAGGTTGAGGTTTAGGGTTAGAGCAATGGCTCAGTTTCGTTTTAGGGCTATGGCTTGGATTAGGGATAGCTTTTGGATTATAAATGGTGTTACAGATAGTGGTAGAATGAGGTTTAAGCTTAAGTTTAGGGTTAGATTTAGAGTTATGGTTAGATATAGGGTTAGGGCTATGGCTAGGTTTAAGGCTCCGGTTAGAACTATTTTGAGGGTTACGGTAATGAATAGGGTTAAAAATAGAAATAAGGCTAGGTTGTGAGTTAGAGTTAGTCTTAGGGCTAGGGTTAGGAGTAGGGTTAAGGTTAGGGTTCAAATAGGGCTAGGATTAACACTATGAAAAGTGTTAGGGTTAGGCCTATGGTTAGGGCTAGGGTTAAGGTTAGTTTTAGGGGAGGGGATGGGGTTATATAGCTAGGTTTAGTGCTAGGATGAGGGTTATATTTATGGATAGGGCTAGGGTGAAGGTTCGGGTTAGGATTAATTCTAGGTTTTGGGCCCAGATGAAGGCTAGGGTCTGTGTTAGAGTTAGGGCTAGGATTTGGGCTAGGGCTAATATCAGGTCTAGGAATATGGTTAGGGATAGTGTTAGGGATAGGTTTATGGATAAGTCTAGTGTAAAGGTTAGGTTTAGGGCAGGGGTTAGATATATATGTAGGTTATTGTTAGGGTCAGAGTCTGGATTAGGTTTTGGTTTGGGTTAAGGTTTAAGGTTACGGATCAAATTAGCATTAGGGTTAGGGTTAGGGTTAGGGTTAGAGAATGGTAGACTTAGTTTACAGTTTAGGTTAGGTTTAGAGTAATGTATAAGGTTAGTGTTAGGGGTAGGGTTAAAATTAGGCCTAGGGTTAGCATTTTGTTGAGGCTTATGTTTAGAGTAATGGATAGGTTTAGTGCTAGTGTTAGTGCTTAGGTTAAGGTTAGAATAAGGACTAGGGTTTGGGTTACTCCTAGGGTTAGTGTTAGGGTTAAGTTTAGGGTAAGTATTAGGGTTTGAGTTAGGGTTAGGGCTAGGGCAATGGTTAAGATTAGAATCATGAACAGGTTAGGGTTAGGGTTAGGGTTAGAGTTAGGGCTATGGTTAGCATTAGGATTAGGGTTATGTTTAAGATAATTGTTACAGTTAGGATTAGGGATAGGATTAGGGTTAGGGTTAGAGCTAGGGTGATGTTTAGGGTAAGGGTTAGATTTTGAGCTAGGCTTAGGAATAGGGCAAGCATTAGGTTTAGGGTTTGGGCTAGGATTAGGGTTAGGGTTATGCTTAGGTCTAGGTTTAGGGCTTATATTAGGGCTAGGTTTTCTGTGAGGTTTATGGCTAGTGTTAGCGCTGTGGGTAATGTAAGGGCTAGGGTTATGGTTAGGGCTAGTTTTGGGGGTTAGGGTTATAGACATGTCTAGTGTTAGGATTAAGTTTTGGCTTAGGATAAGTTTTAGAGTTAGGGTTTGTGTTAGGGTAAGAATGATTTTCGGATTAGCAATGGGTTTATTGTTAGGGCCAGAAATAGAACTAAGGTTGGGTCTAGGGATAGGGTTAGACTTTGCATTAGGTTAATGGTTATTTTAGGACTACGGCTAGGTTTTTGTTAAGGACTAGGGCTAGAGTTATTGCTATGTTTAAGTTTAGGTCTAGTGCTAGTGTTACGGTTAAGTTTAGGTATAGAATTACTGGTAGGGCTAGTGTTAGGGTTCGGTTTAGTGTTAAGGTCAGGCTTTGACCTTGGGTTAGTGTTAGGGTCAGAATAAAGTAAAGGTTAGGCTTAGGCTTTGGGTTAGGATTAAAAATGGATTGGGGGCCAGGGTTAGGACTAGTAATAGAATTAGGGTTTGGGATATGCTAAGGATTAGGGTTACAACTAGGGTAGCATAAGGGTGAGAGTATGGCTTAGGGTAAGGAATAAGTTTAGGGCTTAGGGTAAGGAATAAGTTTAGAGCTAGGTTTGGGTTAGTGTTACCATTAGGATTAGGGTTAAATCTAAGGTCGATGCTCAGTTTAGGGCTAGGTTTTGTGTTAGGGCTAGGGATATGGATAATGTAAGAAGTATCTTTATGGTTAGGGATAGTTTTAGGGTGAGGATTAGGGTAGGTCTAGTGGTTGGGTTAAGTTTAGTGTTCAGGTGATGTTTAGAAGTAGTTTTAGGGTCAGAGTCAGGTTCAGAATTAGTTGTAGTGATAGGGTTAGGACTAGTGTAGCTTTAAGATTGGGTTTAGATTAAGGGTTAGTATTAGGGCTATAGCTCAGTTTTGTTTGTGGCCTATGGCTAGTTCAAATTAGAATAATGGTTAGGGCTAGTGTTAGGGTGAGGTTTAGGTTTAGAGTTAGGGTTAAGTTTGGTGTTAGGTTTAGTTCTAGGTTTAGGACTAGAGCTAGGGTTAGGACTAAGGTTAGGGCTAATGTTAGAATTAGGCAATAGATATGGTTGGTACTAAAAATAGGTCTAGGGATGGAGTTGGGGTTAGTCTTAGGGCTAGGGATAGAGTTAGGGTTACAGTTAGCAATAAATTATGGCTAGGATTAGAGCTATTGTTAGTGTTAGGATTAGACCTAGGATTAGGGTGAGAGTTATTATTAGTGACAGTGTTAGGATTAGGGTTAGGATTAGCAGAAGGGGTGTCGTTATACTTAGGTTCGACTAGGGTAGGGTTGAAATTAGGGTTTGGGCTAGGAATAGGGTTTGGGTTAGGATTAAGGCTAGTTTTAGGGCTAAAATGAGGGCTCAGGTTTGTGTTAGTTTTAAGAAAAATATTAGGTAGAGTGCTAATGTGAAGTCTGGGGTATGGTTAGGGATACATTTAGGGTTAGTTTTACAGCTAGGTCTAATTTAAGGGTTATGTTTAGGGTAAGGACAGGTTTAGAGCAAGGTGTGTTATTAGATTCAGTATTTTGTTCAGAGTTTTAGGTTAGGTTTTGGTTTAGTTTTAGGCCTCGAATTAGCATTAGGGTTATGGTTAGAGTTAGGGTTAGCATAATTTATAGGGTTAGATTTAGTGTTCAGGTTAAGTTTAGGTAATGGATAGGGTTAGTGTTAGCAATAGCTTTAGGGTTAGGCCTAAATGGATAGGGTTATATTTAGGTTTAGGAATAGGTTTAGTCTTAGGGTTTGAGCTAGGATTAGTACTATGGCAAGGGTGATGTTTACGGTTACGTCTAGTGTTAGGTTTACAGATAAGGTTAGATTAGGTTTAGGGTTAGACTAAGGTTTAAGTTTACAGTTTGGGTTAGAGTAGGTTTAGGATTAGGGCTAGTGTTATCATGACGTTTATAGTTAGGATTAGGGTAATGGGTGTGGTTAGAGCTATGTTTAGAGATATGTTTGGTTTAGGTTTATCTTAAGGGTAATGGATAGGTTTAGGTCTAGGGTTATGGTTAGGATTAGGGCTAGGGTTAGAGTTAGGGTTAGGCCTAGGGTTAGTTCTTGGGTTAGGTTTAGGGTGTTAGGGTTTTGAGCTAGGGTTAGGGCTAGGGCAATGTTTAGGGTTAGTGTCAGATCTAGGTTTAATTAGGGTTAAGTTTAAGGCTAGGGTTAGCATTAGGTTTAGGGTTATGTTTAGGGTAATGGATAGGGTTAGAGCTAGAGTTAGGGCTAGAATTATGGTTAAAATTAAGTCTAGGTTTAGGTTTAGGGTTAGGGCCAGTCTTAGGGTTAGGTTCAGGTTTAGGATAATGGTTAGAGCTAGGTTTAGGGTTATGGTTAAAACAAGATGTATGGCTCAGTTTAGGGCTAGGTTTTGTGTTATGTTAGGGCTAGAATTAGGGCTATGGCAAATGTAAGAACTAGAGTTATGATTAGCGCTACTTTTAGGGCTACGGTTAGGACTAGTTCTAGTTATAGGGTTAGGTATACTTTTAGGGTGATGTTAGAACTAGGGTGTGTGTAAGGTCAGAGTCAGGCTCAAGGTTAGTTTTAAGGTTAGGTTAGGACTGGAATTAGGGCTAAGGTTAGAGCTAGGTGTAAGGTTAGGTTTTTGTTTAGGTTAAGGGTTAGGGTTAGGGATATGGCTTGGTTTTGTTTTAGGGCTTGAACTAGATTAGGGCTAGTTTTAGTATTAGTGTTATTGTTAGGGCTAGTGTTAGTGTGAGGTTTAGGCTTAGGGTTAGGGTTCGACTTAGAGTTATGGTTAGTTCTAGGGTTAGGGATAGGACTATTGTTAGGGCTAAGGTTAGAGCAAGTGTTAGGGTTAAGGTAAGGGATAGAGTTAGATCTAGGAATAGGGCTTGGGTGAAAGATAGAGTTAGTCTTAGTGCTAGTGGTAGCCTTAGGGCTAAATTAGGGCTAGGATCAGGTCTAGGATTAGTGTGATAAGACTAGAGTTAAATTTGGGGGAAGGGATGGGTTTATAGCAAAGTTAAGAACTAGGGTGAGGGTTAAAATTAGGGAAAAGGCTAGTGTTAGGGTTGGGGTTAGGATCAAGGCTAAGTTTAGGCTAGGATGAAGGCTAGTGTTTGTGTTAGGATTATGGCAAGAATTAGGGCTAAGGCTAATATCAGGTCTAGGGTTATGGTTAGGGATAATTTTCGGGTAAGATTTATGTCTAGGTCTAGTGTCAGAGTTCGGTTAAGGGTCAGGTTCAAGTTGAGAGCTAGGGGTATTGTAATATTCAGAGTTAGGTTTTTGTTTGGGGTTAGGTTGAGTTTTGGGGTTATGGCTAATATTAGCATTAGGTTTGAGTTAGGGTTAGGGTAATGGATAAGGTTAGGTTTAGGCTTCAGATTAGGTTTAGGGCTCAGGTTAGGTTTAGGGTAATGGATAGGGTTAGGTTAGGCCTAGGTTTAGCATTAGGTTTATGGTTATCATTAGGGTAATGGATAGGGTTTGAGCTAGGGTTAGGGCTAAGGATAGGGTTAGGTTTAGGATTAGGTCTAGGGTAAAATTAGGATTATCATTAGGGTAAAGTTAATGGACATGTATAGATGTCAGGTTAGGGTTAGGTTTAGAATTAGGGCTAGGGTTACTGTTAAGTTTTGCATAATTATTAGAGTTTAAGCTAGTATTAGGACTACGGCAAGGGTTAGGTTTATGGTTAGGTCTAGGGTTAGGTTTACATTTAGGGATAGAGTAGGTTTAGGGTTAGGGCTAGGGTTATAATAATATTTATGGTTAGGTTTAGGGTAATGGGTGGGGTTAGAGCCAAGGTGAAGTCTAGTTTTAAGTTTAGAATAAGGGCTAGGGTTAGGGTAGGGTTAGGCTTATCGTTTTCTTATGGTTGGATTAAGGGTAAGGTTCAGGGATTGAGTAAGTGTTAGGGCTAGGTTGAGGCTTCAGGTTAAAATCAGGGCTAGGGATAGAGTTAGGGTTAGGGTTAGCACTAGGTTTAGCCTTAGGTTTAAGGTTATGTTTAGGGTAATGGATAGAGTTAGAGCTAGGATTTGGGCTATGGTTATGTTTAGGATTAGGGCTAGGGTTTAAACTAGTGTTATTTCTAGGGCTAGGATGAGGATTAGGTTAAGCCTTAGGTCTATGGAAAGGATTATGGTAGTTTTAAGGTTAGGGTTAAGGTTAGGGCTAGGGTTATCATTAGTGTTAGGATAAAGGTTAGTGTAATGGATATGGTTATATATAGGTGTTGGTTTAGATTTAGGTTTAGGGTTAGATTTAGTTTTAGGGTAATGTTAAGGCTGCGATTATGTTTAGGTGTGTGGTACGGGTTAGGTTTTGAGTTAGGGTTAGGGCTATGGCGAGTGTTAGTTTTAGAGTTAGGTGTATTGTTAGTTTTCTGGTTAGGGTTAGGGTTACAGTTAGGGTTAAGGCTAGGATTACTGTTAGGGTTCGGTTTAAGTTTAGTGTCATATTTAGAGCTAGAGTGAGTGTTAGGATATGAGTCAGGTACAGGGTTACTTTATAGGTTAGGGTTCAGTGTAGATTAGGGCTAGGATTAGTTTTTGTTGTAGTTTAGTTTATGGTTTAAGTTAAGGTTACGTCTAATGCTCAGTTTTGTTTTAATCCTAGGGTTAGAATTGGGGCTAGTTTTACAATTAGTATTAGGGTTAGTGCTAATGTTAGACTTAGACTTAGAGTTAGGGTTACATTTATAGTTAGGTTAGATCTAGGATTAGGCTAGGATTAAGGATAGGGCAAGGGTTAGGGCCAGGGTTTGAGTTATGGAAAGGGATAGCTTTAGAATTAGTGATAAGACTAGTGTGAAATTTAGAGTTAGTGATAGGGCTAAAATAAGAGTTAGGTTTTGGGATAGGGTTAAATTAATGCTAGGATTATGGCGAAGATTAATGTTCAGCTTAGGCCTAGTGATAGGGATAGGGATAGGTTTAAGTTTAGGAAAAAGAATGGCATTATAGCTAGGTTTAGATGTAGGGTGAGGGTTAGAGTTAGGGTTAGGGCTAGGGTTGGAGTTAGGGCTAAGATCAAGGCTAGGTTTAGGGCTAAAATGAGAGCTAGTGTTTGCATTAGAATCAGGGCTAGGATTAGTGCTAGGGCTAATATCAGGTCTAGGATTATGGTTAAAGATAGTTTTAGGGTTAGGCTTATGGCTACATCTAGTGTAAGGGTTAGGTTTAGGGTAAGGGTCAGGTTTAGAGCTCGGGGAATTATTAGGATTAGGATTTGGCTTAGGTAAGGATTTAGGTTTACAGCTCAAATTAGCATTAGGGTTAGGGTTAGGGTATAGTTAGGGTTTATTTTAAGGTTCAGATTTGGTTTAGGGTAATTAATACAGTTACCGTTAGTGATAGGGCTAGGGTTAGGTTTAGGGTTGCAATAGGGTAAGGTTTATGGTTAAGGTTCTTGATAGAGTTAGAGCTTAGGTTAGAACTAGAGTTATGGTTAGGAATATGCCTTGAGTTAGGGTTAGAGTTACTGTCAGAACTAGGATTATGGTTAGGTTTAGGGTTATATTTAGCATAAAGATTTGGTTTTTAGCTAGGTTTAGGGCTAGGTTTGGGGTTAGGTCTAGAGATAGGATTACAGTAGGTTTAGGGTGAGGGTTAGAGTTAGGGCTAGGATTATCATTAACGTTAGGGTTAGGGTTAAGGTAACGGATAGGGATAGGTTAGGTTTAGATTTGGTTTCGAGTTAGAATTAGTGATCTGGTTAGGATTACAGCTATGATTATGTCTAGGTTTATTGTTATGTTTATAGTTTGATCTAGAGTTATGGCTATGCTGACTTTAATTTTAGGGTTATGTCTATGGTTAGTTTTCCGGTTAGGGTTAGGGATAACATTAGGTTTTGGGCTAGGATTATCAATAAGTTTAGGTTTAGTGTTAGGGTTTTGGATATGTTTAGAGCTAGGTTTAGGGCTAGGTTAAGTTTAGGATTTGGGGCTAGGTTTAGGATGAGAGTTAGGGATAGGTCTAGGCTTATGTTTAGGGTAAGGGTTAGGCTTTGAGCTATCTTCGGACTAAGGTGAGGGCTAGGGTTATGTAAAGTGATAGTGTTAGGGTTAGGGTTATGTTTAGGGCTAGGTTTAGGCCTAAAACTAGCTGTATGTTTAGAGTTAGGTTTAGGCCTAGAATTAGGACTATGGGTAATGTAAGATCTAGGGTTATGATTAGGGCTAGTTTTAGGTTAGTGTTATGGCTGGGTCTAGAATTAGGTTTAATGTTTTTGTTAGTTTCAGGTTTAGAGTTAGGTTTAGTGTTAAAGCCAGGGTAAGTTTTTGGAGTTAGAGTTAAAATTAGGGTTAATGCCAGAATTGGGACTAGGTTTAAGTCTTGGGGTTGAGTTAGTGTTTGGGTTAGGGTAAGGTTTTTTGGGGGGGGGCTAGGGCTAGGGTTCAATCTAGATTTAGGATTAGGTTTAGGTCTAGAGCTAGTGGTAAGGTTAGGTTTAGGTATATGGTTACAAGTAGTGCCAGTGTTGGGGTTTGGTTTCGGGTTAGGGTCAAGTTTAGACCTAGGGTTTATGTTATGGTCAGAATAAGGGTCAGCGTTAGGGTTTGGGTTGGGATAACATTAGAGCTAGAATGAGATCTAGTGTTAGAACTATTAATAGGGTTAGGATTTGGTTACCCTAAAGAATAGTGATAGGTGGAGAGTTACCATTAGGGTTAAGGTTTTGCTCAGGGTAAGGCATAGAGTTATGGCTAGAATTAGGTTTATAGTTAAGGTTAAAACTAGGTTTAGGGCTCAGATTAGGTCTAGTATTTGTGTGAGGTTTAAGGCTAGGTTTAGGAAAATAGCTAATATAAGAACTTGGGTTACAATTAGGCTTAGAGGTAGGGGTAGGTCAATTGTTAAAATTAGATTTAAGATTAGGGTGATATTTATATCAAGGGTTAGTGTTAGGATATCAGTCAGGTCAGTGTTTTAGGGTTAGGGTTAGGACTCGAATTAGGGGTAGGTTTACTGTTAGGATTCAGTTTAATTTAGGATGATGTTCAGAGCTAGGATGAGTGTTAGGATATAAGTCAGGTTTAGGGTTATTTTTAAGGTTATGATTAGGACTCAGATTAGGGCTAGGGTTAGATCTAGGTCTGGTGCTAGGGTTTTGTTTTAGTTAAGTTAATGTTAGGCCTGTTACTCTGTTTGGTTTTAGTGCTATGGTTAGGGTTAGGGATAGTTTTATGATTAGCTTTAGGGTTAGGGCAGGGTTATGGTTAGGTTTAGAATTAAGGCTAGATTTAAGGCTAGGATTAGGGCTAGGTTTCGTGTTAGGTTTAGGGCAATAATTAGGACTAGGACAAATTTCTAGGTTTATATTAAGTGATATTTTTAGAGTTTGGTTTATAGGTAGGTCAAATTAAAGTGTTATGTTTAGGGAAAAAGTCAAATTAAGAGCTGGGGTATTATTAGGGTCAGGGTCAGAGATTGGGTTAGGTTAAGGTTTAGAGTTAAGCCTCAAATTAGCATTAAGTTTAGAATTAGTGTTAGGGTAATGGATAGTGTTAGGTTTAGGGTTCAGGTTAGGTTTAAGGTAACAGATATGGTTAGGGTTTTTGATAGGTTTAGGATTAGGCCTAGGTTTATGGTTATTGTTAGGGTAACTTATAGGGTAAGACCTGGGGTTAGGGCTAGGATAATGGTTAGGATTAGGGCTAGAATTAGGATTTGGGTCAGGGTTAGGGGTGAGAGTTACACTTAGGATTAGGTTTAGGGTACAGTTTAGGGTTTGAGCTAGGATTTTTGCCATAGCCAAGTTTAATTTAGCGTTTAGTATAGAGTTATAGTCATTGTTAGTGTAACAGTTAGGGTTAGGAATATCATTAGGGTTAGGGTAATAGGTTTAGATGTCAGGTTAAAGATAGGGTTAGGTTTAGGTTAGCATTAGGTTTAGGTTTAGGATTAGGGTTAGAGTTTGATTTATCTTAGATTTAGGGTTAGGGTTAGATTCACTGTTAGTTCTAGGGTTAGGTTTATATTTAGGGTTAGGGTAGGTTTAGGTATAGTGTTATCATTAGGGTTAAGTTTAGGGTTAGGGTATTTGGTAGGATTCGAACTAGCATTGGGGCAAGAGTTAGGGCTAGGATTAGGGCTGGGGTTAGGCTTAGGGTTAGGCCTTGGGTTAGTATTATGTTTCGGTTAAGTGTAGGGTTTAGAGATTGAGCTAGGTTTAGGCCTAGGTTGAGGGTTAGGTTTATAGTCTGGGCTAGGATAGAGTTAGGGTTAGGTTTAGTGCTAAGGTAAGAATTAGTTTTAGGGTTATTGTTAGTGTAATGGATAGATTTAGAGCTAGGTTTAAGTTATGGTTACAGTTAGGATTAGGGCTAGAGTTAGGGTGAGGTTTAGAGTTCGGACAAGCCTTATGTTTAGGGTAAGTCTTAGGGTTTGAGCTAGGGATAGAGCTAGAACGAGGGTTAGGGTTAGGTTTAGGATTGGGGTTATGCTTAGGGCTCAGTTTAGGGCTTTAATTAGGGCTAGGTTTTTGTAATTCTTAAAGCTAGTGTTAGGTATATGGCTAATGTAGATTTAGAGTTCATCTAGCAATGGGGTTAGTTTTGGGGTTCAGAAAAGGTTTTGAGTTGTTAGGGTATGTTTCAGGGCTCAGGTTAGGATTAGGTTTAGGGTTAGGTCCAGAATGAGGACTAGGGTTAGGTTTATGGATATGATAAGATTTAGGGCTCAGGTTAGGTTTAGGGTAATGTATAGGTTTAGGGTTAGGAATAGGTTTAGGGTCATCCTAGGGTTAGCATTAGGGTTAGGATTAGCATTAGGATAATGGATAGGATTACATCTCGGGTTAGGGCTAGGTTGATGGTTAGGATTAAGGCTAGGGTTACAGTTACATTTTGGGGTATGTCAAGGGTTAGGTTTAGGGTTAGGTTTAGGGTAAGGATTAGGGCTAGAATTAGGGTTATGTTTAGGGTTAAAAGTAGTGTTTGGGCTCTGATTAGGGATAGGTTTTGGGTTAGGTTAGGGCTAGGTTTAGGGCTAGAACCAATGTAAGAACTAGGGTTATTATTAGAAC
Source organism: Ictidomys tridecemlineatus (assembly GCF_052094955.1). NCBI lineage: Eukaryota > Metazoa > Chordata > Mammalia > Rodentia > Sciuridae > Ictidomys > Ictidomys tridecemlineatus. Next base: position 12,479,311 of record NC_135492.1, read on the forward strand.
TAGTTTTATGGTCAGGTTTAAGGCTATGTTTAGGGTTAGGTTTAGGTTTAGGTTTTGAGTGATGTTTAGAGCTACTTTTAGTTTTAGGGTCAGAGTCAGGGTCAGGGTTTGTTTTAGGATTAGGGATAGGACTTGAAGTAGAAGTAGGTTTAGGGCTACGTGTAGTCTTAGGGTTTGGTATTATGTTATAATTTAGAATTAGGGCCATGGATGGGTTGATTTGTAGGGCTAGGTGTAGGGTAGGGCTAGTTTTATGATTACCATTAGTGTTACCGCTTGTGTTAGTGAGAGGTTTAGCTTAAAGTTAGGGTTAGATTTAGAGTTAGGGTTAGATATAGGATTAGGGATAAAGCTAGTGTTAGGGCTAATGTAAAGGCAAGTGATACGATTATAGTATGGGACAGGGTTAGAACTAGAAATAGGACTAAGGCGAGAGTTCAAGTTAGTCTTCAGGCTAGGGTTACGTTAGGTTTAGGACTAAATTAGGATTAGATTAGGTCCAGCATTTGTATTAGGGTTAGGGTATGTTTTAGGCTTAGGTTTATGTTTATAAATAGGGTTAGGTTTAGGGGAAGAGATGGGGATAGAGGTAGTTTTAGGGCTAGGTTGAAGGTTAGAATTTCAGTTAGGCAAGGGTAATGGTTTGGTTTAATAATAAGGTTAGGTTTAGGGCTAGGATGAGGGCTGGGGTTTGTTCTAATGTTATGGCAAGAATTAGGGCTAGGGCTAGTGTCGAGTCTAGGCTTACATTAGGGATAGATTGAGGGTTAGATTTATGGCTAGGTCTAGTTTAAGGGTTTGGTTTATGGTAAGGGTCAGGTTTAGAGCTAGGGGTATTATTAGGGTTATAAATAGGTTTCAGGATTGTTTTAGGATAGGGTTTAGGTCTAAAGCTTGAATTAGCATTAGGGTTTGGTTTTGGTAATGATAGATTTAGGTTTAGGGTTCATGTTAGGTGGGTAATTGATAGGGTTAGATTTAGCAAAAGGGTTAGGGTTAGGCCTAGGGTTAGCCTTAGGGTTATGGTTGTGTTTAGGATAATGGATAGAGTTAGGGCTAGGATTATGGTTTGTATTAGGGCTAAAGTTGGGGTTAGGACTAGGGTTGTGGTTAGTTTTAGGTTTAGGATATGGTTTAGAGTTTGAGCTATGGTTAGCACTAAGTCAAGGGTTAGATTTAGGGTTATGTCTAAGTTATACTTATGGTTAGAATCAAGGTTAGTGTTAAGGGTAGGGCTAGGGTTATCATTAGGTTTTGGGTACTGCATAGGGTTAGGGTTAGGGTTAGGGTTAGGATTAGGGTTAGGTTTTGGCTTAAGTTTAAGATTAGGGATGAGTTTAGGGTTAAGTTTAGGGTAATGGTTAGGGTTTGAGCAAGGGTTAGCACTATGGCATGTGTTAGGTCTATGGTTATGTCTACGGTTAGTTATTTAGGGTGGATTTAGGGTAAATGTTGGGTTATCATCAGGTTTAGGGTTAGGGTAATGGGTAGGGTTAGAGCTGGGAATTGGGCTAGGGTTATCATTAAGGTTAGGGTGAGAGTTAGAGTAATATGTAGGCTTAGAGCTAGAGTTAGGTATAGGGTTAAGGTTAGGATTAGGGCTAGGGTTAAGGTTAGGTTTAGGTTTATGCCATAGGTTAGTGTTAGGGATAAGTTAAGTTAAAGGGTTAGGGATTGAGTTAGTGTTTGGACTAAGATAAAGATTAAGGTTAGAGTCAGTATGAGGGTTAGTGCTAGGGTAGCATTAGGGTTAGGGCTAGGGTTAATACAATGGATAGAGTTAGAGGTATGTTTTGGCCTATGGTAATAGTTAGTTTCAGTGTTAGTGATATGGATAGGTCTAGTGTTAGGGTTATGTTTTTTTGTTTGTTTGTTTGTTAGGATAAGGTTTAGAGTTAGGGTTTGTGTTACCATAAGGGTCAGTTTTTGGTTTAGGGTTAGGTTTATTGTTAGGGCCAGCATTAGGACTAGGGTTTTGTCTAGGGATAGGGTTAGTGTTTGGGATAGGTTAAGGGTTATTATTAATGCTAGGACTAAATTTTTGTTTATGGCTAGGCCTAGATAAAGGATTCAGTGTAGGTCTAGGTTTAGTGTTAGGGAAAGTTTTAGTTATAGGGTTACAGGTAGTGCCAATATTAGGGTTCAGTTTAGTATTAGGGTCAGATTTAGATCTATGGTTAACGTTAGGGTCAGAATAAGGTTCAGGGTTAGAGTTAGGGTTTGGAATAGTGATAGAGCTAGATTGAGGATTAGAGTTAGGACTAGTAATATAGTTAGGTTTGGGGTAAGGCTAAGAATTAGGTTTAGTACTAGGGTAGCTTTAGTGTTCGAGTTTGGCTTAGGGTAAGGGATAGGGTTAGCAATAGTGTTAGGGCTAGGGTTAGGGTTAGAGTTAGGGCTAGGGTTACAGTTTGGATTAGGGCTAGGCTATATTTTGTGTTAGCTTTAGGGAAATGGCTAATGTAAGAACTAGGTTTACAATTAGGGACAGTTTTATGGTTAGTGTTATGTTAGTGTTTGGTAAGGTTTAGGGTTAGGATTATTTTTAGAGTAATGGATAGGTTAGGGTTAATGAATGTGTTAGGATTAGGCAGAGGGTTAGCATTAGGGTTAGAATTAAGTTTAGGGTTAGGGTAATGAATAGGGTTAGAGCTAGGGTGGTTAAGGTGAGAGGTTAGAGTTAGCGTGAGGGTTAGGCTTAGTGTTAGTGTTAGTGCTACTGTTAGGGTTACTGTTAGGTTTAGGGTTAGTGTAAGGATTAAAGTTAGGGTTAGGTTTAGGGGAAGGGTTAGTGCTTGGTTTAGAATTAGAGTTAGGGTTAAAACTAAAGTTGGGACTCACATTTGGCTAGATTTCGGGTAATATTAGGGCTAGTGTTAGGATAGAGCTAATGTAAGAACTAGGCTTATGATTAGGGCTAATTTTAGAGTTTCGGTTAGGGATAAGTCTAGTTTTATGGTTAGGTTTAAATTCAGGGTGATGTTTTGAGCTAGGGTTAGTGTTAGGTTCAGAGTCAGGGTCAGGGTTAGTTTTAGGGTTGAGGATAGGACTTGAATTAGGGGTAGGCTTAGGGCTAGATGTAGGGTTAGAGATTTGGTTTAGGTTAAGGGTTAGGTTTAGTGCTATGGCTCGATATGTTTTAGAGGTAATAATAAAGTTAAGGGTAGTTTTACAATTAATGTTAGTGTTATTGCTAGTGATAGGGTGAGTTTAGGCTTAGGAGTATATTTAGAGTTATGGTTAATTCTAGGGTTAGCACTATGTCTAGGGTTAGGGCTAAGGTTAAGTCTATTGTTTAGGTTATGGTAAGGGATAGGGTTAGAATTAAGATTAGAGCTAGGGAAATATTTAGAGTTATTTTTAAGGCTAGGTTTAGGGTTAAGGTTAGGGCTAAATCAGGGTGAGTAATATGTCTATGATTGGTGTTGGGGTTAGGCCTAGCATTAGGGCTATGTTTAGGATTAGGTTTAGGTTAGGTTTAGGGGAAGGAATGGGGTTATATCTAGGTTTAGGGCTAAAGTGATGATTAGAATTAGGTTTAGGTCTAGGGATAGTTTTGTGTTAGAATTAAGACTAGATTCGAAGTTAGGATGAGGGCTAGAGTTTGTGTTAGGGCTAGGGCAAGTTTTAGGGATAGGGCTAATGTCAGGTTTAGCGTTACGGCTAGGGATAGTTGTAGGGTTAGGTTCATGGCTAGGTCTAATGTTAGGTTAAGGTAAGGCCCAGGTTAAGAGTAAGGTGTAATTTTAGGGTCAGGGTCAGGTATCGGGTTTGTGTTACATTAATTATTAGGGTTAGTGTTTAAATTAGTGTTAGGGTTAGAATTAGGGTTAGGTTTATGGATAGATTTAAGTTTAGGATTCAGGTTAAGATTAGGGTAATTGGTAGGGTTAGGGTGAGTGATAAGGTTAGGGTTTGGCCTAGGATTAGTATTTGGGTTAAGGCTATTGTTAGGGTAATGAATAGCATTAGAGCTAGGGTTAGGGCTAAGGTTTTGGATAGAATTAGGGCTAGAGTTAGCATTAGGTTAGGCTAGGACTATGGTAAGGGTTTGGGTTATGTTTAGGGTACAGGTTAGGTTTTGAGCTAGGGTTAGTGCTAGGGTGAGGGTTAGGTTTAGGATTATGTCTAGGGTTAGATTTACGTTTATGGTTAGGTTTAGTGTTAGGGTCATGGCTAAGGTTATCTTTAGACTTAGGTTAGTGGATAGAGTTAGATGTCGTGTTAGGGTTAGGGGCAGTTTTAAGTTTAGTGTTAGTGTTAGGGTTAAGGCTAAGATTATCATTAGAGTTAGGGTAATGGAGAAGGTTAGATGTCAGGTTAGGATTAGGGGTAGTTTTAGGTTTAGGATTAGTGTTAGGGTTTGGGCTAAGTAAGGGTTAAGGTTTTATCTAGGGCTAAGGCTACAATGAGGGTTAGATTTAGGGTTAGGTCTAGGATTAGGTTTGCAATTAAGATTAGAGCTAGGGTTATCATTAGGGTTAAGGTTCAGTTTAGGGTGATGGATAATTTTAGAGATAGTATTAGGGCTAGTGTTAACAATATTATTAGGGGTAGAATTAGAATTAGGTTTAGGGATAGGGCTAGGATTGTATTTAGGGTTCAGTTGGGGGTTTTATCTTGGGTTTGGTCTAAGGCGGGGGTTAGGGTTAGCATGATGGTTAGGCTTAGGGTAAGGGATAAGGTTAGGTTAGGGTTAGGATTACGCTTTGGTCTAGATTTAGGCCTAGAATTAGGGCTAGGTTTGTGTTAGGGTTAGAGTTAGTTTTAGTGCTATGTTAATGTAAGTGTTATGTTTATAGTCATGGCTAGGTCTAATATTAGGTTTAGGTTTCAGTTAGTGTCAGTGTTATAGCTAGGATTAGTGTTAGTGGCAGGGTCTGTGTTTAGACTAGGATTAGGATTTGGGCAAGAGCCAGAATTAGGATTGGTTAGGTCTAGAGTTAAGGTTAGTGTTTGGCTTACGTTAAGGGTTATCATTAGAGCTAGGGCTAGTTTTTTGTTTAGGTCTTGGTTAAAGATATGGCTAGATTTAGGATTAGGTTTAATCAAGGGCTAGTGTTAGGGTTAGGTTTAGATATAGGGTTATGGGTAGGGCTAGTGTTAGGGTTTGGTTTAGGTTCAGTCTCAGAATAAGGGTCAGGGTTAAGTTTAGGATTTGGGTTATTGTTAAAACAAGAATGAGAGCTAGGTTTAGGACTGGTAACAGGGTTAGGGTTTGGGTTAGGCTAAGGATTATTTTTAGGAGTAGGGTTAGCATTAGGAGTATGTTTAGCATTAGGGTTGTTGTTTAGCTATAGTAAAGGATAAGGTTAGAGCTAGGGTTAGAGCTAGGGTTCGGGTTAGTTTTAGGGCTAATGTTAGGGTTAGAGTTAGGGTGAAAGCTAGGGTTTGGTCTCAGATTTGGGCTAGGTTTTGTTTAGCATTATGTTTAAGGTTATGGCTAATGTATGATATAGGTTTATAATTTGAACTATTTTAAATTTAGGGTTAGGACTAGGTCTACTGTTAGAGTAAGGTTTAGGTTTAGGGTGATGTTTAGAGGTAGGGTTAGTATTAATGTCAGAGCCAGGTTCAGGGGTAGTTTTACGGTTCAGACAAGGACTCAAATTAGGGCTAGGCTTAGGGATAGTAGTAAGTTTAGGGTTTGGTTTACGTAATATTTAGGGTTAGTGCTATGGTTCAGTTTTGTTTTAGGGCTTACCCTATTGCTATGGGTAGTTCTAGGATTAGCAATAGGGTTATGGCTAGTATTAAGGTTAGGTTTAGGGGTAGAATTAGTGTTATATTTAGAGTTAGGGTTAGATCTAAGGTTAGAGCAAGGTGTAAGGTTAGGGATAGGGTTATTCTAGGCTATAGCTAGGAATAAGGTTATGGTAAGTGATAGAGTTAGAATTAGCACTAGGGCTAGGGCAAGAGTTATATTTAGTCTTAAAGCTAGGATTAGGGTTAAGTTTAGGATTAGGGCTAGGGTTAGTGTTAGGGTTAGTCCTAGGGTTAAGGTTAGGGCTAAAGTTAATTTTAGAGTTAGGTTATGGGTTAAGATTAGGGTAAGCAATGGGGTTATAACTAGGTTTAGGGCTAGGAAAAGGGTTAGAATTAGGGTTAGGGTTATTATTAAGGCTAGGTTTTGGGCTAGGATGAGAGCTAGTGTTCGTGTTAGGGTTAGGGCTAGGATTAGCCCTAGGGCTAATGTCAGGTCTAAGGTTACATTTAGAGATAGGTTTCTGGTTATGTTTATGGTTAGGTCTAGTGTAAGGATTAGATTTAGGTTAAGGGTCAAGTTTAGAGCTGTGTGTATTAGGGTCAGTGTTTGGCTTAAGCTCTGGTTTAGGTTAAGGTTTAGGTTTAGGGCTCAAATTAGCATTAAGGTTAGAGTTAGGGTTAGGTTAATGAATAGGCTTAGGATTAGGGTCCAGGTTAGTTTTAGAGCAATGGATATGTTTAGGGATTGCTATAGGGTTAGGGTTAAGCCTAGAATTAGAATTAGGGTTAGGATTATGGTTAGAGTAATGGATAGAATTAGAGCTAGGGTTAGGGATAGGGTTATGGTTAGGATTAGGGCTAGGGTTAGGCTAGTGGATATAATTAGATATATGGTTAGGGCTATGGTTAAGGTTGGGATTTGGGCTAGTGTTAGGTAGTGTTTGGGATAGGGCTAGGGTTATGTAAAGGGTTAAGGTTAGGCTTTGACCTAGGGTTAGGTCTAAAGCAAGGCTTGGGGTTAGAGTTAGGGCTATGATTAGGTTTAGGTTTACGCTTAGGGCTATGTTCAGGCCTAGGATTAGGATTACGTTTTGTGGTAGTTTAGGCCTAGTGTTGGAGACATGGGTAATATAAGAGGTCAGGGTAGAGCTAGTTTTAGGGTTCAGGTTATGGCAAGGTGGAGTGTTAGGATTAGATTTTGGTTTAGGGTGAGCTTTGAAGGTAGGATTATATTAGGTTAAGGGCCAGTGTTCAGGTTAGAGTTAGTGTTGGGTTTAGTTCCAGAATTAGGACTAGGTTTAGGTCTAGAGGTAGGGTTAGAATTTGGGTTAGGTTAAAGGTTATTGTTAGGGCTAGGGCTAGGTTGTTGTTCAGGTCTAGGGCTAGATATGTGGCTAGATTTAGGATTAGGTTTAACTCCAAAGCTAGTGTTGTGTTTATATTTAAGTATAGGACAACCAGTAGGGCTAATGTTAGGGTTCGGGATTGAGTTAGGGTCAGGTTTAGACCTACAGTTAGTGTTAGGGTCAGAATAAGTGTCAGGGTTATGGTTTGGGTTTGGGTTAGGGTTAGAGCTAAAACAAAGGTTAGGGTTAGGAATAGTAATAGGGTTAAGGTTTGGGTTAGGCTATGGATTAGGGTTAAGACTAGGTTTAGCATTAGGTTTACGGTTTAGCTTAAGTTAATGGGTAGGGTAAGAGCTAGGGTAAGAGCTGGGTTAGACTTAGAGTTAACGTATAGGTGAGGGCTAGTTTTAAGGTTATGGTTAAAACTAGGGTTAGCCCTCAGATTAGGGCCAAGTTTTGGGTTAGGGTGGGGCTGGTGTTAAGCCTACAACTAATGTATAATCCAGGGTTATGATTAGGGCTACTTTTGGAATAAGTGTTAGGGCTAGGTCAAGTGTTAGGGTTAGGGTTACTGTTAGCATGATATTTAGAGCTAGGGTTAGTGTTAGGATCAGGGTCAGTGTTCGGGTTATAGTTAGGGTTATTTTTAAACCCAGAATTATCACTAGAGTTAGGTCTAGGGGTAGGGTTAATATTTGTGTTAAATTAAGTTTAATCATTAGGTCTACGGCTAAGTTTTTTTCAGGTCAAGGGTTAGAGACATGGCTAGATTTAGGATTAGGTTTAGGTCTAGGGCTAGTCTTAGGGTTAGGTTTAGGTATAGATTTATTGTTAGTTCTAGTGTTAGGGTTTGGTTTATGGTTAGGGTCAGGTTTAGACATACGGTTTCATTTAGGTTTCGAATAAGTATCAGGGTTATGTTTAGTGTTTGGGTTATGGTTAGAGCTAGAATGAGGGTTAGGGTTAGGGCTAGTAATAGAGTAAGGGTTTGGGTTAGGCTAACGTTTAGGGTTAGGCCTAGGGTTAGCATTAGGGTTAGAGTTAGCATAGGGTAAGGGATAGGAGTAGAGCTAGGTTTAGGGTTAGGGTTAGGGCTAGTGTTAGGTTTAGGTTTAGGGTTAAAGATAAGATCAGGTCTTGCATTAAGGCTAGGTTTTGGTTAGAGTTATGGCTAGTTTTAGAGTTATGGCCAATTTGGACTAGGGTTACAATTTGGGCTAGTTATAGGATTAGGGTTAGAACTAGGCCTAGTGGTAGGGTTAGGTATAATGTTTAGAGCTAGGGTTAGTGTTAGGGTCAAATTCAAGTTTTGAGTAGTTTTAGAGTTATGGTTTGGACTTGAATTAGGGCTAGGGTTAGGGCTAGGTGTAGGGTTACCATTTGGTTTAGGTGAAGTTTTAAAGTTAGGGCTATGGCTCGGTTTTCATTTAAGGCTAGGGCTATGGTTAGGCCTAGTTTTAGGCTTAGCATTATGTTTAAGGCTAGTGTTAGATTTAGGTTTAGGCTTAGGTCTAAAGTTAGATTTAGATTTAGGATTAAATCTAGGGTTAGGTCAGGGATAAGGTTAAGGCTACTGTTAGATCTTTATTTATTGCTAGGATTAGCGTTATGGTAAGGGATGGGTTTAGAACTAGGAATAGGGCTAGAGAGTGAGAGTTAGTCTTATGGATAAGCTTAGATTTTGCTTAGGTACAAGGCTTAATTAGGGCTAGTAATAGGGCTAGGTGTATGGTTAGGTTTAGGCCTAGGGTTAGTTTTAGGCTTGGGGTTAGGTTTAGTGTAAGCGATGGGGTTAGAGCTAGGGATAGGGCTAGGGTGAAGGTTAGAATTGTTTAGGGCTAGGGTTTCATTAGAGTTATGATTAAGGCTTGGTTTAAGTCTAGAACAAGAGCAAGGGTTTGTGATAGGGTTAGGGCTAGGATTAGCAATAGGGCAAATATCAGATCTAGGGTTACGTTTAGGGATAGTTTTAGGATTAGGTTTATGGCTATGTTTAGTGTGTTAGGTTTAGGGGAAGGATCAAGTTTAGAGCTAGAGGTATTATTAGGTTCAGGGTCAGATTTAGGGTTTTGTATAGGTTATGGTTAGGGCTCAAATTATTGTTAGGGTTTGGGTTAGGGTAATTATAGGGTTTGGATTAGGGTTTAGGTTAGATTTAGCATAATGAATAGGGTTACGTTTAGGGACAGGGTTAGATTTAGGCCAAGGGTTAGCATTATAATTAGGGTTATGTTTAGGGTAATTGATAGGGTTAGAGTTAAATTTAGGGCTAGGTTTATGAATAGGATTAGGGCTAGGGTTATGGTTATGGTTATGGGTTTGATTTGTGTTAAGTTTAGGGCTAGAATTGTGGCTAGAAAAAATGTCAGATCTATGGATATGGTTAGGGGTAGATTGAGGTTAGGTTTATGGCTAGGTCTATTATAACCATTAGGTTTAGGGGTAAGGTCAGTGGTAGAGCTAGATATATTACCCGCGAAGGATCAGGGTTAGGGTTTGGGTTAGGCTAAGGTTTAGGGTTAGGGCTTGAATTAGCATTAGGGTTAGTGTTAGGGTAATGATAGGGTTTAGGATTCAGGTTAGGTTTAGGTTTATGAAATAGGTTAGTGTTAGAGATAAGATTAGGGTTAGGCCTAGTGTTACCATTAGAGTTATGGTTATGATTAGGGTAATGGATAATGTTATAGCTAGTAATAGAGATAGGGTAATGGTTAGAATTCTGGCTAGTGTTAGGATAAGGTTTAGGGTTAGGTTCTGGTTTAGGTTTAGGTTTAGTGTTAGGGTTAAAGCTACCGTTAAGGCTCAGATTAGGGCTTGGTTTATGATTTGGTAGTGCTAGGGTTAGGGCTATATCTAATATATGAAATAGTGTTGCAATTAGTGCTAGTTTTATGGTAAGGCTTAGGGCTAGGTCTAGTGATACTGTTAGGTTTAGGGTTAGGGTGATGTTTGGAGCAAGGGTTATTGTTAGGGTCAGTGTCAGAGTCAGGGATAGTTTTAGGGTTAGGGTTAGAACTCGAATTAGGGCTAAAGTTAGTACTTTGGGTATGGTTAGGGTTTTGTTTAGGTTAAGGGTTAGGGATATAGGTTGGATTTTATTAGGGCTAGGGCTATGGTTATGGCTAGTTTATGGATTAGCATAAGGTTTAGGGCTAGTGTTAAGTTGAGGTATAGGTTTAGGGTTAGGGCTAGATTTAAAGTTAGATCTAGGGTTAGGGCTAGGGCTAGAGCTAGGGTTAGGGTGCGGGTTAGGGTTATGGTAATGAATATGGTTAGAACTAGAGATACGGCTAGGGTGAGAATTAGAGTTAGCCATAGTAGTACTCTTACAGTAAGGGATAGGGTTAGGGCTAGGGTTAGGGCTAAATTAAGCCTTGGATTAGGGCTAGGGTTAGGGCTCTATTAGGGTTAGAGTTAGGGTTAAGGTTAAAACCAAATTTAGGCTAGGAGTAGGGCTAGTGTTAGTTTTAGTGGTAGGGCTAAATTAGGGCCAGTATTAAAGCTAGGGTTAGTGTTAGAATTAGACCAATGGGTTGGGCTAGAGGTTAGGGTTAGCATTGATGTTAAGGTTAAGTTTAGGGTAATGAGTGGGTTATAGCTAGCTTTAGGGATAGAGTGAGGGTTAGAATTAGGATTAGGCCTAGGGTTATGGTTTAGTTTAGGATTAAGGCTAGGTTTAGGGCTAGGTTAAGGGCTAGGATTTCTGTTAGGGTATTGCTAGGGCTAGTATCAGGTCTAATATCAAGTCTAGGGTTAATATCTAGGGCTAATATCAGGTGTAGGGTAAATGTTATGAATAGTTTTAGAGTTAAATTATGGCTAGATCTAGTGTAAGAGTTAGGTTTAGATTAAAGGTCAGCTTTAGGGCTAGGGTTAATATTAGAGTCAGAGCCAGGGTCAGGGTTATCATTTGGTTTAGCTAAAGGTTTAAGATTAGGGCTCAAATTAGTATTAGGTTTAGGTTTAGCTAAAGGTTTAAGATTAGGGCTCAAATTAGCATTAGGTTTAGGTTTAGGGGTAGCATAATAGATAGGGTTTAGTTTAGGTTTCAGTTAAGTTTTAGGGTAATGGATGGGTTAGGTTTAGCAATAGGGTTAGGTCTAGCATTAAGGTTAGGGTTATGTTTAGTGTAATGGATTGATTTAGAGCTTGGGTTAGGGCTAGTTTATGGTTTGGATTAAGTCTAGGTTTAGGGCTAGGTTTAGGGATAGGGCTAGGGGTAAGTTTTAGGGTTAGGGTAAGTGTTAGGTTTAGGGCTAGTGTTATGATTACGTTAGGGTAAGGGTTAGTGTTTGAAGTAGGGTTAGGGCTAGGGCTAGGGTTAGGATTAGGTTTAGGTCTAGGTTTACATTTATGGTTAGAGTTAGGTTTAGTGTTAGGGATAGGGTTTTAATTAGGGTTAGGGTTAGGGTTAGGGTTAGAGTAATGGATAGGGTTAGAGCCAAAGTTCAGGCTAGGTTTAATGTTAGGATTAGGGCTAGGGTTAGGGTTAGGGTTTAGGATAGAGCTAGGTTTATGTTTAGTGTAAAGGATAGGCATTGAGCTAGGGTTAAGTCTAAGGCAAGGCTTAGATTAGGGCTAGGTTTATGGCTAGGGTTAGGCTGAGGTATATGCTTAGAGCTAAGTTTAGGCCTAGGATTAGGCCTAGGTTTTGTGTTAGGTTTAGTGCTAGGGTTAGGACTATGGGCAATGTAAGAGCTAGGGTTATGTTTAGGGCTACATTTAGGGTTAGGGTTATGCCTAGGTCTAGTGTTAGGTCTAAGTTTTTTGTTAGTGTGAGGTTTAAAGCTAGGTTCAGTGTTAGAATCAGGGTCATTTATTGGGATAGGGTTAGGGTTCAGGTTAGATCCAGAATTGGGACTAGGTTTAGGTCTAGGGGTAGGGCAAGTGTTCAGTTTAGGTTAAGGGTTATTTTTAGGGCTAGTGCTAGGTTTTTGTTTAGATCTAGGGCTAGAGTTATAGCTATATTTAGGATTAGCTTTGGGTCTAGGTCTAATGTTAGGCTTAGGTATAGGTATAGGGTTACAAGTAGGTCTAGTTTTAGTGTTTGGTTTAGGGTTAGGTTCAGGTTTAGAACTAGGTTTACTGTTAGTTTCATATGAGGGTAAGAGTTAGGTTGAAGGTAGAATGAGGGCTAGGGTTAAGACTAGTATTTTGGTTAGAGTTTAAGTTAGGTTAAGCATTAGGATTAGGACTAGGATTAGCATTTGGGTTAGGGTTGGCTTAGTGTAAGGAATAGAGTTAGAGTTAGGTTTAGTGCTAGTGTTAGGGTTAGGGTTAGGCCTAGTATTAGGGTAAAAGCTAGGGTTAGGGTTCAGATTAGGTGTAGAATTTGAGTTACGGTTCGGGCTAAGGTTAGGACAATGACTAATGTATTAACTAGGGTTATGATTAAGGCTAGGTTTAGGGTTAGGTTAAGGCTAGATATAGTGTTAGGTTTAATTTAAGTTTAGGGTGATGTTAAGAGCTAGGATTAGTGTTAGGGTCATTGTCAGGTCAGGGTTAGTTTTAGAGTTAGTTTTAGGGTTAGTTTTAGGGTTAGGGTTTGATTTATGTAAAAGATTAGGATTAGGGCTATGGCTTGGTTTTGGTTTATGGCTAGGGTTAGGGATAGGGCACTTTTTAGGATTAGTGTTATGTTTAGGGGTAGTGTTAGGGTTTGGTTTAAGCTTATTGTTACAGTTAAATTTAGAGTTATGTTTACATTTAGATTTAGGCTTAGATCCAGGATTAGGATTAAGGCTAAGGACAGAACTAGGGCTAGGATTAGGGCTAGGGAAAGAGTTAGATTTAGTCTTTGGCTAGGTTTATGGTTAGGATAGGATAAAATAAAGGCTAGGGTTAGCAGTAGGCTTTGTGTTAGGTCTAGGTTTAGGGAGAGGGTTAGGGTTAGGTTTACAGTTATGTAAGTTCTGGGGTACAAGATAATGTTATAGGTAGGTTTAGGCCTAGGGTGAGGGATAGAATTCGGGTTAGGGCTAGGGTTATGCTTCAGGTTAGGATTAAGTCTAGGTTTAGGGCTAGGATTACGACTAGGGCTAATTTCAGGTCCAGTGTTGTGATTAAAAATAGTTTTACTGTTAGTTTTATGGCAATGTTTAGTGTAAGCATTAGTTTTAGAGTTAGGGTCAGCTTTAGAGCTAAGGGTACTATTAGGGTCAGGGTCGAGATTAGTGTTTTGGATAGCTTAAAGTTTAATGTTGGGTCTCTAATTAGCATTAGAGTTATGATTAGGGTAAAGATAGTGTTAGGTTTAGGTTTCAGGTTAGGTTTAATGTAATGGATACTGTTAGGATTAGGGATATGGTTAGGTTTAGGCCCAGGTTTAGCATTAGGGTTAGGGTTATGATTAGGGTAATGGATAGGGTTAGAGATAGTTGTATGGATAGGGTTATTGTTACAATTCTTGATAGGTTTAGGCTTAGGGTTAGAGTTAGGGTTAAATCTAGGGTTACACCTAGGGTTATAGTTACGATTAGTGATAGGGTTAGGTTTAGGGGTAAATCTAGGGATAGTGCTCGGAATATGGCTAGATTTTGGTTTAAGTTAAGGCTAGGTTTAGGGTAATGACTAATGTAAGTACCAGGTTTGTGATTAGGGCTAATTTTAGTATTAGGGTTAGGGCTAGGTCTATTGTTAGGTTTAGGTATAGGGTTAGGGTAATGTTTAAAGCTAGGGTTAGTGTTAAGTTCAGAGTCAGTTTCAGGGTTAGTTTTAGGGTTTGGCTTAAAACTCGAATTAGGGCTAGAGTCATGGCTAAGTGTAGGGTTAGGGCTTAGTTTATATTAAGGGTTAGGGTTAGGTGTATTGCTTGGTTTTGTTTTAGTGCTAAGGTTAGTGCTAGTTTTAGGATTAGCCTTGGGGTTAGAGCTAGGATTAGGTTTAGGTTTAGGCTAAGGATTAGGTTTAGATTTAGAGTTAGGGTTAGATCTAGGATTGCTGCTAGGGCTATGAATAGGGCTAGTGATATATCTATGGTTTGGTCTAGGTTTAGGGTTCCAGTAAAGTACATGATTATAACTAGGTTTAGGACTAAGGTGAGAGTTAGAGTTAGTCTTTGAGATAGATCAGTGTTAAGGTTAGATATAGGGCTAAATTAGGTCTAAGATTAAGTCTAAGTTTACTGTTAAAGTTAGGCCTAGGGTTATCGTTAGGTTTATAATTAAGGCTATGTTTAGGGCTAGGGTTTGTGTTAGGGTTAGGGCTAGTATCATGGCTAGGGCTAATGTCAGGTCTAGGGTTTTGCTTAGGAATAGTTTTAGGGTTATTTTTTGGCTAGGTGTAGAGTAAGGGTTCGGTATAGGGTAAGAGTGAGATTAAGAGCTAGGGGAATTATTAGGGTCAGTGTCAGTGATAGGGTTTAATTTAGGTTTGAGTTTAGGGTTAGGGCTCAAATTAGCATTATGGTTATGGTTAGTGTAATGATTGGATTAGGTCTAGGGTTCAGGGTAGATTTAGGGCAATTGATAAGTTTGGTGATAGTGATATGTTTAGGTTTAGGCCTATGGTTAGCATTAGGGTAAGGTTTATGTTTAGCGTAATGATACATTTAGACTTAAGGTTAGGGCTAGGGTTATGTTACGATTAGGTCTTGATTTAGGGTAAAATTTGGAATAAGGTGTAGATCTAGGGTTAAAGTTAGAACTAAGGAGGGGTAAGGGTTATGACTAGGTTTAGGGTTATAGTAAGGGATAGGGTTAGAACTATGGATAGGGCTAGGGAGAGGGTTAGACTTAGGGCTAGGGTTAGGGTTAGGATTAGAGATAAAGCTAAATTAGGGCTAGGATTAGGGCTAGGTTTAGTGTTCAGTTTAAGCCTAGTGTTAGGGTTAATATTGGGGTTAGGACTAGGTTTAGGAGTTAGAATTAGAGTTTAGAGTTTAGGATTAGAGTTAGGGCAAAATCAGGGTAAGGGATGGCTTTATAGCTAGGTTTAGAGGTAGGGTGAGGGTTATAATTAGGGTTAGGGGTGTGGTTATGGTTAGGGTTATGATTAAGGCTAGGTTTAGGGCTATGATGAGGACTAGGTTTTTTGTATTGTTTTGTTTTATTTTGTTTTATTTTATAGGGTTGGGTCTATCGATTAGTGCTAGGACTAATTTCAGGTCCAGAATTATGGGTTAAAGATAGATTCACGATTAGGATTATGGGTACGTCTAGTGTAAGTGTTAGGTTTAGGGTTAGCGTGAGGTTTAGAACTGTGGATATTATTATGGTGAAGTTCTGGGGTAGGGTTTGGGATAGGTTAAGTTTGAAAATTAGACCTTGGATTAGTGTTATGGTCAGAGTAAGAGTCAGGGTTAGTTTTAGGGTTTTGCTTAAAACTCAAATTAGGGCTGGAGTTTGGGAAAGGTGCAGGGTTTGGGCTTGGTTTCGGTTCAGTGTTAGAGTTAGAGCTTTGACTCAGTTTGGTTTTAGGGCTAAGGTTAGGGTTAGTGAAATTTTTAGACTTAGTGTTAGGGTTAGGGCTAGTCTTAGATTTAGGCTCAGGCTTCGGTTTAGGGTTAAATTTAGAATTAGCTTTTTATCTAAGGCTAGGGCTAAGGATAAGGTAAGGGTTAGGACTAAAATTTGGGATAGGGTTAGTTTTATGGTAAGGGATAGGATTAGAATGAGTGATAGGGCCAATGTGAAAGAGTTATTCTTAGGGCTAGGGTTAGGGTTAGAGTTTGTGATAGGGCTAAATTACGGCTAGGGTTGGTGTTAGAGCTAGGGTTAGAGCTAGTTTTAGAATTAGCATAAGGGTTAGGGCTAGTTTTAGGCTTAAGCATCGAGTTACGGTTAGATTTTAAAGTTAGGTTTCGATCTAGTGTTAAAGCTAGGGCTAAGGATAGGGCAATTGTGACAAAAAGGATTGGGTTACGTTTAGAGTAAGGGATGTGGTTTTGGCTAGGTTTAGGGATAGGGCAATAGTTAGTATTAGGGTTAGGGCTAGAGTTGGGGTTAGGGTTATGATTAAGGCTAGCTTTATGGCTAGGATGACGTTTAGGATTTCTCTTAAAACTAGGGATAGTATTAGGGCTAGGGCTAATGTAAGGTCTAGGTTTATAGTTAGAGCTAGATTTAGTGTTAAGTTTGTGGCTTGGTCCAATGTAAGGATTAGGTTTAGGGTAAGATTCAGGTTTATATCTAGGTTTATTTTTAGGGTCAGGGTGAGGGTTAGGGTTTGATTTAGGTTAGAGTTTATGTTTAGGGTAACGACAATGTTAGTTTTAGAGTTTAGGCTTGCTTTAGTGTAATGGATAGTGTTAGGGTTAGGTCTAGTGTTAGTTTAAGAGTTAGGGTTATTGTTAGGGTAATAGATAGGTTTAGACTTAAGTTTAGGGCTATGTTTATATATGGGATTAGTGGTAGTTTGGGGTTAGGGTTAGGTTTAACTTTAGGGTTAAAGCTAGGTTTAGTACTCAGTTTAAGCTAGGTTTTGGGTTAGGTTAGGGTTAGGGTTAAGGCTATGGTGAAAGTATGAAGTAAGATTATAATTAGCATTAGTTGTAGGTTAGGGTTAGGGATAGGTCTAGTGTTAGGTTGAGGTTTAAGGTGATGATGATGTTTAGAGCCAGGGTTAGTGTTAGTGTAAAAATCAGAGTCAGGGTTAGATTTGGGGTTAGGGTTAAGACTAGAATTAGGGATATGGTTAGGGCTAGGTGTAAGGTTAGGTTTTGGTTTAGGTTAAGGTTTAGGGTTACAGCTATGGCTCAGTTTTGTTTCAGGGCTAGGGCTAGTGTTAGGGCTAGTTTTAAGATTAACATTAGCATTAGGGTTAGTGTTAGGTTTAGGTTTAGGTTTAGGGTTATATTTAGTGTTAGGGTTAGATCTATGGTTATGGCCAGGTCTATGAATAGGGCAGGATTAGACCAAAAATTAGGGTTCTAGTAATGGATAGGGTATGAACTAGAGTTAGGGTTAGAGTGAGAGTTAGAGTTAGTTTTTGGGCTAGGGTTAGGGTTAGGGTTAGGGATAGGTCTAAATTAGGGCTAAGATTAGGGCTAGGATTAGTGTTAGGGTCAGACCTAGGATTTGGGTTAGGGATTAAATTAAGGCTATGTTTAGGGCTAGGATAAAAGCAATGGTTTGTGTTAGGTTTCGGGCTAGGATTATGGCTAGGTTAGTATCACATCTAGGGTTAAGGTTAGGAATAATTTTAGGATTAGGTTTATTGCTATGTCTAGTGTAAGAGTCTGGTTTATACCTAGGGAAATTTTTAGGATCACGGTCAGTGTTACGGTTTGGTTTAGGTTTGAGATTAGGTTTAGTGCTGAATTAACATTAAGGTTAGGTTTAACATAATGATAGGGTTAGGTTTAGGGTAATTGATTGGTTTGGGAGAGTGATATGGTTAGGGTTAAGCCTAGGGTTAGCATTATGCTAAGGGTTACGTTTAGGGTAATGGATACAGTTAGAATTAAGGTTAGGGCTAGGGTTATGGTTAGGATTAGGTCTTGAGTTAGGGTTAAGGTGAGGGTTAGAACTAGTATTAGGTTTAGGATTATATTTAGCATAAGGGTTAGGTTCTGAGCTATGGCTAGTACTAGGCTGAAAGTTAGGTTCAGAGTTAGGTCTAGGGATAGGATTCTGGTAAATTTGGGGTTAGGGTTGGGGTTACGGTTATACCTAAGTTTAGTGTTAGGTTCAGAATAAGGGTTAGGGTTAGTGTTAGGGTTTGGGATAGTGTTAGAACTAAAATGAAGGCTAGGGTTAGTAATATTAATAGGGTTAGGATTTTAGTTGGTCTAATTACTAGGGATAGGTCCAGGGTTACTCTTAGGTTTAGGGTTTCACTTAGGGTAAGGGGTTGATTTATATCTAGGGTTAGGGCTATGGTTAGGGTTAGAATTAGAGTTAAATCTAGGTTTAGGGCTCGGTTTAGGGCTAGTTTTTGTTTTAGGTTTAGGGCTAGGATTATGGTAACAGCTAATGTAAGAAGTAGGGTTACCATTAGGGTTATTTTTAGGGTTAGGGTTAGGGATAGTTTTAGTGCTAGAGTTACGTTTAATGTTAGGGTGATATTTATAGCTATAATTCTTGTTAGGATAAGAGTCAGGGTCAAGATTTGTGTTAGGGTTAGCATTACAACTAAAATTAGGGCTATTAATTTTATTGTTCATTTTGAGTTTAGGGCGGTGTTTAGAACTAGGGTGAGTGTTAGGATAAGAGTCAGAGTCAGGATTAGTTTTAAGGTGAGGCTTGGGACTCAAATTAATGCTAGGTTTATGTCTAGGTGTAGTGTTAGTGTTTGGTTTAAGTTAAGGTTTAGGGTTAGGGCTTTTGCTTGGTTTTGGTTTACTGCTAGGATTAGGCTTAGGGTTAGTTTTACGATTATTATTAGGGTTAGGGCTAGTGTTAATGTTAGGCTTAGGCTTAATTTTAAGGTTAGATTTAGAGTTAGGGTTAGGGCTGGTACTAACTTTAAGGCAAGTGTTAAGGCTAGTGTTAGGTTTACAGTAGCGGATAGGAATAGAACTAGGGATAGGGCTAGGGCTAGGGCAAGAGTTAGAGTTAGTTTTAGGGCTAGGGTTAGGGTAGCATTAGAGATAGAGCTAAACTAGGGCTATGATTAGGTCTAGGTTTTGTGTTTAGCTTAAGCCTAGGCTTAGGTTTAAGGTTAGGTTTAAATTTAGGGTAAGGGATGACATTATAGATAGTTTAGAGGTTAGAGTTAGAATTAGGGTTAGGTGTAGGGCTAGAGTTAGGGTTATGATTAAGGACAGGTTTAGGGCTAGGATGAGGGCTAGGTGTGTTTTTAGGGTTAGGACAAGGATTAGGGCTAGAACAAATTTCAGGTCCAGAATTATAGTTAAAGTTAGTTTTAGTGTTAGATTTATGGCTACATCTAGGCTAAGGGTCAGGTGTTGGGTTATGGTCAAGTTTAGAGCTAGGGGTATCATTAGGGTCAAGGTCTGGGTTAGGGTTTGGGTTAGGTTAAGGTTTCAGTTTGGATTTGAAGTAGTTTTAGAATTAAGGTTAGGGTAATGATAGGGTTAGGTTTAAGATTCAGGTTAGGTTTACGGTAATGGAAAGGTTAGGATTCTGGATAGGGTTAGGTTTATGCCTAGGGTTATCATTATGATTAGGATTATGGTTATGTTAATGAATAGATTTAGAGATCAGTTTAAGGCTAGAGTTATGATTACAATTATGTTAGGGTTAGGTTAGGTTTAAAGCTAGGGTTACAGCTCGGATTAGGTCTAGGTATTGGGTTATGTTAGGGCTAGGTTAGGGTTACAGAAAATGCAAGTACTAGGCTTACAATTAGGGCTAGTTTAGGGTTTTGGTGCTAGGTTTAGTGTTAGGGTTAGGTTTACTCTTAGGGTGATGTTTAGAGCTAGAAGTGTTAGGGTCAGTGTCAGGTTCAGGGTTAGTTCTAGGCTTCGGCTTCCAACTCAAATTAGGGCTAAGATTAGGTCCAAGTGTAAGGTTGGGGTTTGGTTTAGGTTAATGCTTAGGGTTATAGCTATGGCTTGGTTTTGTTTTAGAGATAGGGCTAGCATTAGGACTCGATACAGGATTAGTGTTATGGTTTTGGCTAGTGTTAGGGTTAGGCTTAGGCTTTGGTTTAGGGCTAGACTTAGAGTTACGTTTTGCCTAAGGTTAGTGCTAGGGATAAGTATAGGGAAAGGGTTAGCACTAGGGTTAGGGCTAGGGTTAGGTTTATGGTAAAGGATAGTGTTAGAACGAGTGATAGGGCTAGTGTGAGAGTTAAAGTTAGTCTTAGGGCTAGGGTTATGATTAGGTTTAGGGATAGGGCTAAATTACTGCTAGGGTTATGTTAGGGCTAGGGTTTTAGGATTATTCTTAGGCATAGAGTTAGGGTTAGATTTAGAGTTAAGTTTCGATCTAGGGTTAGTGCTAGGGCTAAGGATAAGGCAAGGGTTACCACTAGGGTTAGGGTTAGAGTTAGGGTTTATTTTAGGGTAAGGCATGTTGTTATAGCTAGGTTTAGGTCAAGGGCAAGGGTTAGTATTAGGGTTAAAACTAGGGTTAGGGTTAGGGTTATGATTAAGGCTATGTTTTGGGCTACGATGAGGACTAGGATTTGTTTTAGGGTTAGGAATAATTTTAGGGCTATGGCTAATGTCAGGTCTAGGGCTACAGTTAGGGATAGATTTACTAATAGGTTTATGGCTTGGTCCAGTGTAATGGTTAGGTTTTTGTTTAGGGTCCAGTTTAAATCTAGGGTGGAATCAGGGTCAGGATTAGGGTTTGGGTTAATTTAGTGTTTAGGTGAAGGGCTCAAATTAGTGTTTGATTTAGACTTTGTGTAATGACAGGGTTAGATTTAGGGTGTAGGTTTGGTTTAGTGCAATTTGTAGGGTTAGGTTAGGCCTAGGGTTATCATAAGGGTTAGGGTTATTGTTAGGGTAATGAATAGGGTTAGCCCTAATGTTAGGCCTAGGGTTATGTATAGGATTAGGGCTAGGGTTTGGGTTAGTGTTAGGTTTATGTTTAGGGTTAGGACTAGTTATAGATTTAGGTTTTGGTTAGGCTAAGGATTAGTGCTAAAAATACAGTTAACATTAGAGTGAGGGTTTGGCTTAGGGTAAGGGATAGGGTTAGAGCTAGGGTTAGGACTAGTGTTAGAGTTATGTTTAGGGTTAAAGCTCGTGTTAGGGCTTGGGTTATGATTAGATTTGTATTAGGGTTATGGTTAGTATTATGGTTATGGCTATTGTAAGAAATAGGGTTACAATTAGGGTTAGTTTTAGGGTTAAGTTTAGGGCTAGGTCTATTTTTAGGTTAGGTATAAATTTAGGAAGATATTTAGAGCTAGGTTTAGTGTTTGGATATGAGTCAGGATCATGGTTAGGTTTAGGGTTAGTGTTAGGTTTCAAATTAAGGCTAGGATTAGGGCTGGTGAAGGGTTAGGATTTGGTCTAGTGTAAGGATTAGTGTTAGGGGTATAGCTCAGTTTGGTTTTAGAGCTAGGGCTCGGGTTAGAGCTAATTTTAGGCTTAGCATTAGGGTTAGAGCTAGTTTCAGGGTTAGGCTGAGGCATCAGGTTAGGGTTAGTTTTAGAGGTAGGTTTTGATCTAGAGTTAGTGCTAGGGCTAAAGATAGTGCAAGGGTTATTACTAGGGTTAGGGCTTGGGTTAGGGTTATGGTAAGGGATAGGGTAAGAAGTAGGGATAAGTCTTGTTTGAGAATTATATTTAGTCTTAATTTTAGGGTTCAGGTTATGGTTAGGAATAGGGCTATATTAAGGCTAGGATTAGGGCTAGGTTTAATGTTAGGGTTAGGGCTACGTTTAGGTTTAGGGTAAGGGTTAGGGTTCAAGCTATGATTAGGGCTAGGGGGAGTGTTAGGTTTAGTGTGAGATCTAGGTTATGGTTATGGTTATGGTTATGGTTATGGTTATGGTTATGGTTATGGTAAGGGTTGGGTTTAGGGCTAGGGTTTTCATTAGAGTTAGGGTTAGTTTTCAAGTAATGCACTTGATTAGATGTGAGATTAGGTTTATGGTTAAGTTTAGGTTATGGTTAAATTTAGGTTTAGAAATAAGTTTAGTTTTGATTCATGGGAAGGTCTAGGGTTAAATTTATGGCAAGGGTTAGGTTAAGGGTTAGGTCGAGGGTTAGGTTTATGATTAGGGTTAGAAATAGGGATAGGTTTAGCACTAGGGTTATTAATAGGGTTAGGGTTAGGATTAGGGTTAGGGTGATGTTAGGGTTAGACCTTGGGTTAGTACTAGGGTTAAGGTTAGGATTAGGGCTAGGGTTAGGTTTATGTTTACGAATAGGGCTTGGGTTATGTTTAGGCTAATGGTTAGGCTTTGAGCTAGGATTAGGTCTAAGGCTAGGGTTAGGGTTAGAGCTACATTTAGGATTATGATTATGCTTTGGGTAGGTTTAGGCCTCGGATTAGGGCTAGGTTTTGTGTTAAGTTTAGGCCCAGCATTGAGGCCATGTGTAAAGCAAGATCTAGGGTTCTGATTAGAGCTAGTTTTAGGGTTAGGGTTATGGCTTTGTCTAGAGTTAGGTTTAGGTTTTCGGTTAGGTTCAGGTTTAGAGCTAGGTTTAGTGTTAGTGTTAGGGTCAGTGTTCAGGTTAGAGTTAGGTTTAGGGTGAAAGCCAGAATTAGGACTAGGGTTAGGTCTAGGGATAGGGTTAGTGTTTGCTTTTGGTTAAGGATTAGGTTAGGGCTAGGGCTCAGGGTTTTTTTAGGTCTAGATCTAGAGTTATGGCAATATTTAGGATTAGGCATAGGTCTAAGGCTTGTGTTACAGTAAGGGTTAGTTATAAAGTTACTGGTAGGGTTAGTTTTAGGGTTTGGTTTAGGGTTAGGGTAAGATTTATACTGAGGGTTTGTGTTAGGGTAAGGATTTGAGTTAGGATTAGAGCTAGAATGAGGGCTAGGGTTAGGACTAGTGATAGGGTTAGGTTTTGCATTAGGCTATAAATTAGGATTAGAACTAAGGTTAGCATCATGGATAGGGTTTGGCTTAGGGTAAGTGATAGAGTTAAAGCTAGGGTTGGGGCAAGGTTTAGGGTTAGGGTTAGGGCTAGGGCTAGGTTTGGGTTTCAGTTTACTTCTAGGATTAGAGCTCAGATTAGGAGTAATTTTTCTTTTAGGTTTAGGGCTAGGGTTAGGGCTATGGCTAATATTAAAAACTGAAGTTGTTATTAGAGTTAGTATTTCATCTAGATCTAGTGTTCGCGCTATCTTTAGGGTTAGTGTGATATTTAGAATTCAGGTTAGTGTTAGATTATAAGTCAGGGTCAGGGGTAATTTTAGGACCAGGACATGAATTAGAGCTAGAAGGTTATGGCTAGGTTTAGGGTTAGGGTTTTCTTTAGGTTAACATTTAGGGTTAGGACAATGGCTCACTTTTTTTTAAGGGATAAGGCTTGGTTATGGCTACTTTTAGGATTAGCAATAGTGTTAGGTCTAGTGGTAGGTTGAGGATTAGTCTTAGGGTTAGTGTCAAATGTATAGTTATGGTTAGATCTAGGGTAGGGTCTAGGGCTAGGGATTGGGCTAAGGTTAGGTCTTGTCTTAGGTTTATTGTAATGGATAGGTTTAGAACTAAAAATAGGGCTAGGGGGAGAATTAGAGTTAGTCTTAGGTCAAGGTTAGGGGTAGAGTTAAGGTTAGGGCTAAATTAGAGCTAGGATTACTGCTAGGGTTAGTGTTAGGGTTAGAGTTTGAGCTAGAATTAGGGTTAGGGCAAGCGTTAGGGTTTGGGTTAGGTCTAGGCTTCTTGTTAGAGTTACAATAAGGGCTATGTTTAGGGCTAGGATAAGGGCTGCATTTGTGTGAGATTTATGGCTAGCATTAGGGCTATGGATAATGTAAGAGCTAGGGATGTGGTTATGGCTAATTTTAGGGTTAGGGATATGGATAAGTCTAGTGTTCTAGTTAGGTTTTTGGTTAGGATAAATTTTAGAGCTAGGGTTTGTTTTAGAGTAATGGTAATTATTTGGGTTAGGGTTAGGTTTAGGGTGAGGTCTGGATTTAGGACTAGCATTGGGTCTAGGGATAGAATTAGTCTTTACATTAGGTTAACGGTTATTGTTAAGGCTAGTGCTAGGTTTTTGCTTAGGACTAAGGCTAGATTTATGACTCTATTTAGGATTAGTTTTGGTCTAGTGCTAGTGTTACTGTTAAGTTTAGGTATAGGTCTACCAGTAGGGGTAGAGTTAGGGTTTGCTTTAGGGTTAGTGTCAGGTTTAGATGTAGGGTTATTGTTAGGGTCAGAATAAAGATAAGCGTTAGAGTTAGGGTTAGAACTAGAATGAGGGCTAGGTTTAGTACTAGTAATAGATATAGGGTTTGAGGTTGGCTAAGGATTATGGTTAGGACTAGAGTAGCATTAGAGTGAGGGTTTGGCTCAGGGTAAGGGATAGGTTTAGAGGTAGAGTTAGGGTTGGGTTAAGGTTAGGGTTATATTTAGGGTTATATCTAGGCTTAGGCCTTATAATAGGGCAAAGATTTTTGTTAGCTTTAGGGCTACAGTTAATGAAAGAACTAGGATTCTGTTTAGGGCTAGTTCTAGGGTTAGCTTCAAGGCAATGTTTAGAGCTAGGGTTACTGTTAGAGTCCGAGTAAGGGTCAGGGTTACTCCTAGGGTTAGGGTTAGGACTCAAATTAAGGTTAGGTTTAGGGCTAGGTGTAGGGTTAGCATTTGGTTTAGCTTAAGGATTAATGTTAGAATTATGGCTTGATTTTGTTTTAGGTCTAGGGTACTGTTATGGCTAGTTTTAAAATTAGCTTTAGGGCTAGTGTTAGATTGAGATTTAGGCTTAAGATTAGGGTTATATCCAGGCTTAGGTCTAGGGTGAAGGTTAGGGCTAGGGTTGGGGCTAGGGATATGGATAAGGTTTGGGTTATGGTAACAGATCGGTTTAGAACTAGGGATAGGGATAGGGCTAGGGCGAGAGTTAAAGTTTGTCTTAGGGCTAGGGATAGTGTTAGGTTTAGGGTTAGTTCTAAATTAGGGCTAGATTAGAGCTCTGGTTACTTTTAGGTTTACACCTAGTTTTAGCGCTAGGGTTAGAATTAGTATTAGGATTATGGTAAGGTATGATATTACAGGTACATTTAGGACTAGGGCAAAGCAGAAAATTAGGGTTAGGGCTAGGGTTAATGTTAGGGTTAGGATTAAGGCTAGACTTAATAATAGGATTAGGACTAGGATTTGTGTTAGGTTTAGATCTAGGTTTAGATATAGGGCTAATGTCAGGTCTAGGGTTATGGTGAGGCATAGTTTTAGGCTAAGGATTATGGCCAGATCTAATGTAAGTGTTAGGTTGAAGGTTAGGGTCAGGTTTACAGCTAGGGGTATTATTAAGGTCAGAGTCAGGGTTAGGATATGTGTTAGGTTAAAAATTAGCTTAGGGCTCACATTAGCATTAGGGTTAGTGTTAGGGTTAGGGTAATGGAAACGTTTAAGTTTAGAGTTAAGGTTAGATTTAGAGTAATGGACAGGTTTAGGCTTAGGGATATGGTTAGGTTTAGGCCTAGGGATAGAATTCAGTTAGGGTTATAATTAGGGTAATGGATTGGATTAGAGCTACAGTTAGGACTATGGTAATGATTAGGTTGGAGCTATGGTTAGGGTTAGGTCTAGGGTTAGAATTTGGTTAGGGTCATAGTTATGGTAATGGATAAAAATAGAGCTAGGGATAGGGCTAGGATTATGGTTAGGATTAGGGCTATGGTTTGGGTTAGATTTCAGTTTAGGACAAGGTTTAGGTTTATGGTTAGGCTTAGGTTAAGTATTAGGGCTAGGGATAGGGTTAGGGATAGTGTAAAATCTAGGTTTAGGGCTCTTTTTAGATCTAGGTTTTGAGTTAGGTTAGGCCTACTTAGGACTAGAGCTAATGTTAGAACTAGGGTTATGATTAGGGCTAGTGTTAAGTTTAGCATTATCTCTAAACCTAGTGTAGATTAGATTTAGATTTAGGGTGATAATAAGAGATAGGGTTCATGTTACTGTCAGAGTCAGGATCAGTGTTACTGATCAGAGTTAGGAATAGCCTCATATTAGGGCTAGGGTTAAGGCTAGGTGTAGGGATAGACTTTGTGTAAGGGTTATGATAAGAATTAGTTATAGGTCTAATGTCAAGTGTAGAATTATGGTTTGGTTATGGTTAGTGTTAGGGCTTTGTCACAGTTTTTTTTTTTTTTTTTTTTTTTTACAGCTAGGTCTACTTTAGGATTAGCAATAGTGTTAGCACTAATGGTATGGTGATTTTTAGGCTTAGATTTATTGTTAGGGCTATGGCTATGTTTAGGGCTAAGGTTAGGGCTAGTTAGGGTTATTAATGGATAGAGTTAGAACTAGAAATAGGGCTAGGGCTATAGTTAGAGTTAGTCTTAGGGCTAGAGTTAGGTTAGGTTTAGGGTTAGGTCTAAATTAGGGCTAGATTTAGGGCTAGGGTTAGTTTTAGGGTTAGGCCTAGGTTTAGGTTTACGTTTAGGGGAAGGGATGGGGTTATAGCTAGGTTTAGAGTTGGGATGAGTGTTAGAATTAGGGTTAGAGCTAGGGTTAGGATTAAGGCTATATTTAGTGCTAGGATGAGGGTTTGTGTTAGAGCTAGGGCTAGGATTAGGTATAGAGCTAATGTCAGGTCTAGATTTATGGTTACTGTTATTTCTTGGGTTAGGTTAAGGCTAGGTCTAGTGTAAGGGTTAGGTTTACCTAAGGGTCAGGTTTAAAGCTAGGTGTATTATTAGGGTCAGAGTCTGGATAGGTTTTGGTTTAGGTTAAGTTTTAGGTTAAGGTTTGAATTAGCTTTAGAGTTAGGGTTATAAATAATGTAATGGATAGGGTTAGGTTTAGGGTTCAGCTTAGATTTAGAGTAATGGATAGGGTTAGTGTAACCGATAGGGTTAGCGTTACACCTAGGGTTAGCATATGACTTAGACTAATCTTTAGGGTAATTGATAGTGTTAGAGCTAAGGTTAAGGCTGGGGATAAGGTTACGATCATGGCTAGGGTTAGGGTGAGGCCTAGGGTTAGTGTCAGACATATTTTTAGTGTAAGTATTAGCATTCGAGCTAGGGTTAGGTCTTGGGCGAGGGTTAGGGTTAGAGTCAGGTCTAGATTTAGGGTTAGGTTTATATTTAGGGTAAAGGTTAGAGTTTGAGCTAGGTTTCGGGTTAGGGTGAGTTTAGAATTAGGCTTAGGTCTAGGATTATGGTTAGGGTTAAAGTTAGGGCTAGGTTTAGGGGTAGAATAAGGACTAGGTTTTGTGTGAGGTTTAGGGCTAACATTAGGGCTATGGAAAATATAAGAGTTAAAAATATGTTTATGGCTAGTTTTAGGGTCAGAGTTATGGATATGTCTAGTTTTAGGATTAGATTTTTGGTTAGAATAAGTTTTAGAGCTAGAGTTTGTTTAGGGTTAAGGGTCATTAATCACGATATGGTTAGGTTTAGGGTGAGTGCCAGAATTACGACTAGCATTGGGTCTAGGGATAGGGTTAGTCTTTAAGTTAGGTTAAGTGTTATTGTAAGGGCTAGTGCTAGGTTTTTGTTTAGGGCTAGAGCTAGATTTATGACTATATCTAGAATTAGATTTTGTCTAGTGCTAGTGTTTCTGTTAGGTTTAAGTATAGGTTTACTGGTATTGGATGTGTTAAGTTTTGGTTTAGTGTTAGGGTCAGATTTAGACTTAGGGTTAGTGTTAGGGTCAGAATAAGGATCAGGGTTAGGGTTCGGTTTAGAGTTAGAATCAGGACTAGGGTAGGACTAGTAATAGAGTTAGGGTTTGGGGTAGGTGAAGGATTAATTTTAGGACTATGTTAGCATTAGTGTTAAGGTTTGACTTAGGAAAAGTGATAGGGTTTAAGGTAGGGTTAGAGTTAGCTTTAGGTTTAGGGATAGGGATAGGTTTAGGGTTAGAGTTAAAATATAGGGTTAGGTCTCGAATTCGGGCTAGGATTTGTGTTATCATTAGGGCTATGGGTAATGAAAGAACTAGGTTTCTGTTTAAGGTTAGTTCTAGGGTTAGTGTTAGGGCAATGTTTATAGTTAGGGTTAGTGTTAGGGGCTGAGTTAGTGTCAGAGTTATTTCTAGGATAAGGGTTATGATTCAAATTAGGGCCAGGTTTAGGACTAGGTGTAGCTTTAGGTTTTGGTTTAGGTTGAGGTTTAGGGTTATGGCTCGGTTTTGTTTTAGGGTTAGGGTAGATTTAGGGCTAGTTTTCCAATTAGCATTAGGGCTAGGCCTAGTGTTAAGGTGAGGTTTGTACTTAATTTTAGTTTTAGATCCAGGTTTAAGCCTTGGGCAAAGATTAGGGCTATATTTGGGGCTAGGGATTGGCCTAGCTTTTCAGTTATGGTAACGGATAGTTTTAGAACTAGGGATAGGGCTAGGGCGAGAGTTAGAGTTAGTCCTAGGTATAGGCATAGGGTTAGGTTTACTGTTAGGGCTAAATTAGGGCTAGAAATTTTGCTAGGGTTAGTGTTATATTTAGGCCTAGGTTTAGTGCTAAGGTTAGGGTTAGCATTAGGATTAGGGTAACATATGATGTTACAGCTATGTTTAGTGCTAGAACAAGGAATAAAATTAGGGTTAGGGCTAGGGTTAAATTTGGGTTTAGGATTAAGGCTGGGCTTAGAACTAGGATTAAGACTAGGGATAGGGATAATGTCAGGTCTTGGGTTAAGCTTAGGCTAGGCTTAGGGATAGGACCATGGCTCAGTTTTGTTTTAGAACTAGGCCTAGGGTTAGGGCTACTTCTATGATTAGTGATAGTGTTAGGGCTAGTGGTAGGGTGAAGTTTAGGCTTTGATTTATTGTTGTGGTTAGATCTAGGTTTAGGGCTATTGCTAGGGTTAAGGCTAAGGTTAGGGATAGTGTTAGGGTTATGATAATGAATAGGGTTAGAAGTAGAAATAGGGCTAGTTTGAGAGTTCAAGTTAGTCTTTGGGCTAGGGTTAGGTGTAGGTTTGGGGTTAGGGCTAAATGATGGCTAGGATTAGCACTAGGGTTAGTGTTAGAATTAGGCCTATGGTTAGGATTAGTGTTAGTGTTAGGGTTAGGATTAGTTTTAGGGGAAGAAATATAACTAGCTACGTTTGGATCTAGGGTGAGGGTTAGAATTAGGGTTATGACTAAGGTTAGGGTATGGGTTAGGATTAAGTCTAGATTTAAAGTTAAGCTGAGGGTTTGTATAAGGGATAGGGATAGGATTAGGGCTAGGGGTAATGTCAGGTCTAGTTTCATGGTTAGTATTAGTTTTAGTATTAGGTTATGGCTATGTCTAGTATAAATGTTAGGTTTAGAGTAGGGGTCAGGTTTAGAGCTAGGTGTATTATTAGGGTCAGGGTCTCGGAAGGGTTTGGTTTAGGTTAAGATTTAGGGTTAATGCTTGAATTAGCAGTTAGGGTTAGGGTTAGAGTAATGGATAGAATTAGGTTTATAGTTCCCTTTATGTTTAGAGTAATGGATAGGGTTACTGTTAGCGATAGGGTTATCATTAGGCCTAGGGATAGCATTTGTGTTAGGATTAACTTTAGGTAATGAATAGAGTTAGAGCTAAAGTTAGGGCTAGGCTTAAGGTTAGGTTTAGGGTTAGGGTTAGGGCTAGGCCTAGGGTTAATGTTAGGTTTAGATTTAGGATAAGTGTAGGCATTTGAGCTAGGGTTAGGCCTAGGGTGAGGTTTAGGTTTTTAGTCAGGTCTAGGGTTAGGTTTACGGTTAGGGTTATGTTTAGACTAAGGATTAGAGTTTAAGCTAGGGTTAGGTCTAGGGTGAGCATTAGCATTAGGGTTAAGTCTATGATTCTGGTTTGGGTTGTGAATAGGGCTAAGATAAGAGCTAGGTTTTGTGTGATGTTTAGGGCTAACGTTAGGTCTATGGGAAATGTAAGAGCTAGAGATATGGTTATGGCTAGTGTTAGGGTCAGGGTAAAAATTCTAGATTTAGGGTTAGGTTTTGATTTAGGATAAGGTTTAGATCTAGGGTTTCTATTAGATTAAGAGTCATCATTGGGTTAGGGTTAGTTTTATGGTTAGGGCCACAATTAGGACTAGCATTTTGGTCTAGTGGTAGGTTTAGTCTTTATGTTAGGTTAAGGGTTATTGTTAGGGCTAGTGCTAGGTTTTTGTTTAGGCCTAAGGCTAGATTTATGACTCTATTTAGGATTAGGTTTGGTCTAGTGCTAGTGTTAATCTTAGGTTTAAGTACAGGTTTACCGGTAGGGGTAGTGTTAGGGTTATTTTTAGGGTTAGGGTCATGTTTAGATCTAGGGTTAGTGTTAGAGTCAGAATAAGGGTTAGGGTTAGGATTAGGGTAAAGCTAGAATGTGTTCTAGGGTTAGGACTAGAAATAGTGTTGGGGTTTGGGATAGGCTAAGGATTAGTGTTAGGACTAGGGTTACATTAAGGTGAGGGTTAGGCTTAGTGTAAGGGATAGGATTAGAGGTAAGGTTAGGATTAAGGATAGGGTTAGGGATAGGGTTAGGGTTAGGGTTAGTCTTAGAGTTAAACCTAGGTTTAGGGCTCAGATTAGCACTAGTATATTTGTTAGCATTAGGGCTATGGCTAATGAAAATCTTAATTTCTGATTAGAGCTACTTTTGGTTTAGCATTAATGTAATGTTTAGAGCTAGGGTTAGTATTAGAATCCGATTCAGGGTCAGGGTTACTCCTAGGGTTAAGTTTAGCACTCAAATTATGGCAAGGTTTAGGGCTAGGATTAGGGTTAGAGTTTGGTTTAGTTTAAGGGTTAGGGTTAGGTTTATGGCTCAGTTTTGTTTTAGGGTTAGTTTAGGGTTAGGGTTGGTTTTCCAATTAGCATTAGGGTCAGGGCTAGTGTTAGGGTGAGCTTTAAGATTAAGGTTAGGGTTATATTCAATATTTGTTCAAGGGCAGAGATTAGGGCTAAAGTTGGGGCTAGGGATAGGGCTAGAGTTTGGGTTATGTTAACGGATAGGTTTAGAAGTAGTGAAAGGGCTAGGGTGAGAAATTTATTCTTAGGGCTAGGGATAAGATTAGATTTAGGTTTAGGGCTAAATTAGGGTTAGGATTAGTGCTAAGGTTAGTGTTAGGTTTAGGCCTAGTTTTAGTGCTAAGGTTAAGATAAGGTATGATGTTACAGCTATGTTTTGGGCTAGGTCAAGGGATAAAATTAGGGATAGGGCTAGGGTTAATGTGAGGGTTAGGATTAAGGCTAGGCATAGTGCTAGGTTTATGGCTAGGATTTGTGTTTGGGTTAGGGCTAGGATTACGGCTAGTGCTAATGTCTGGTCTAGGGTTATAATTAGGGATTCTTTTACAGTTAGTTTTATAGCCAGATCTATTGTAAAGGTTAGGTTGAGTGTTAGGGTCAGCTTTGCAGCTAGGGTATTATTAAGGTCAGAATCAGGGTTATGGTATGGTTTATGTTAAAGTTAGGGTTAGGGCTCAAATTAGAATTAGGGTTAGTGTTAGGGTTAGGGTAATGGATATGGTTAGGTTTAGGGTTCAGTTTATGTTTAGGGTAATGGACAGCCTTAGGGTTAGGGACAGTGTTAAGGTTAGGCCTATGGATAGAATTCAGTTAGGGTTATGGTTAGGGTAATAAAAAGGATTAGAGCTACAGTTAGGGCTAGGATTATTGTTAGGTTAGGGCTATGGTTAGTGTAAGGCCTAGGGTTAGAATTCTGTTAGGGTTATGGTTATGGTAATGGATAAAAATAGAGCTAGGGATAGGGCTAGGGTTATGGTTAGGATTAAGACCATGGTTCGGGTTAGTTCAAGATTTAGTTTTTGGGCTAGGTTTAGATTAAATGTTGGGGCTAGGTTTAGGGTTAAAACTAGGGTTAGGGCTCAGATTAGGGCTAGGTTTTGGGTTAGGTTAGGGATAAGGTAGGACTATGGCTATTGTAAGAACTAGAGTTAAGATTAGGGCTAGTTTTAGAGATAGCATTAGGTCTAGGTCAAGGTCTAGTGTTTAGATTAGATTTAGGTTTAGGGAGATCATTAGAGTAAAGTTTAGTGTTAGGGTCAGAGTCAGGATCAGTGTTACTGATCAGGGTTAGTGATAGGACTGGAATTAGGGCTAGGATTAAGGCTAGGTGTAAGGTTAGGTTTTGTTTTAGGGTTAAGGTAAAAATTAGGAATAGGGCTAATGTCATGTGTAGCATTACCTTTAGGCTAGGGTTAGGGTTAGCGCTATGGCTCAATTTAGTTTTAGAGCTAGGTCTAGAGTTAGGGCTAGTTTTAGGATTAGAGATAGTGTTAGGACTAGTGGTAGGATGAGCTTTATGCTTAGATTTATTTCTATGGTTAGCCCTAGGTTTAGGGCTAGGGCCTGCATTAGGATTAAGGTTAGGGCTAGTGTTAGGGTTTCGGTAATGGACAGGTTTAGAACCAGAAATAGGACTGGAGTGTGATTGGAGTTATTCTCTGGTCTAGGGTTAGGGCTAGGTTTAGGGTTAGGGCTAAATTAGGGCTAGGATAAGCACTAGGGTTAAAGTTAGGGATAGGCCTAGGGTTAGGATTAGTGTAAGTGTTAGGGTTTGAGTTATATTTAGGGGAAAAAATGGGGTTATAGCTATTTTTAGAGCTAGGGGTTTGGGTTAGAATTTGATTTAGAGCTAGGGTTAGGTTTAGGGTGAGGATTAAGGCTAGGTTTAGTGCCAGGATAAGGGTATGTGTTAGGGCTAGGGCTAATGTCAGGTGTAGGTTCAAAGTAGGTAGTTTTATGGTTAGGTTATAGCTAGGTCTAGTGTAAGGGTTACATTTAGGGTAAGGGCCTGGTTTAGGACTAGGTGTTATATTAGGGTCAGGGTCCGGGTATGGTTTGATTTAGGTTAAGATTTAGAGTTAAGGCTTGTATTAGAATTAAGTGTGGTTTAGGATTATGGTAATGGATAGGGTTAGGTTTAGGGCTAATGTCAGAGTAATGGATAGGGTTATTGTTAGCAATAAGGTTTGTGTTAGGCCTAGGGTTAGCATTTGGTATAGGCTTATCTTTAGTGTAATGGATAGGGTTAGAGCTAAGGTTAGGGCTAGAATTAAGGTTAAGTTTATGGCTAGGTTTAGGGTTAAGCCTAGGGTTAGTGTCAGGGTTAGGTTTAAGATAAGTATTAGGGTTTGAGCTAGGGTTAGGTCTGGGGCAAGGGTTAGGGTTATAGTCATGGCTAGGGTTAGGGTTAGGATTAGTGTTATGTTTAAGGAAAGGGTTAAAGTTTGAGCTAGGTTTAGGACTAGGGCAAGGGTTAGGGTTAGGTCTCTGGTTATGGTTAGGGTTACAATTAGCGCTAGGTTTAGAGCTAGGATAAGGGCTAGGTTTGTGTGATGTTTATGGCTAGCATTAGGGCTATGGGTAATGTAAGTGCTCGGATTATGTTTATGGCTAGTTTTTTCATTAAGGTTATGGATAATTCTAGTTTTATGGTTAGGTTTTGGGTTAGGATAAAGTTAAGAGCTAGGGTTTCTGTTAGGGTAATCATCAGTGTTTGGATTAGTGTTAGGTCCAGATTTAGGAATAGCATTGGTTCTAGGAATAAGGTTAGTCTTTATGTTATGTTAAGGGTTATTGTTAGCGCAAGTACAAGGTTTGTGTTTATGGATAGGGCTAGATTTATGACTCTATTTAGTTTTAGGTTTGGTCTAGTGCTAGTGTTTCTTTTAGGTTTAAGTATAGGTTTACCAGTAGGGGTAGAGTTATGGTCCTGTTTAGGATCATTTTCAAGTTTAGATCTAGCGTTAGTGTTAGGGTCAGAATAAGGGTCAAG
The DNA here is from genome assembly GCF_052094955.1 of Ictidomys tridecemlineatus. Classification (NCBI taxonomy): domain Eukaryota; kingdom Metazoa; phylum Chordata; class Mammalia; order Rodentia; family Sciuridae; genus Ictidomys; species Ictidomys tridecemlineatus. The sequence goes on from NC_135492.1 coordinate 12,512,530, forward strand.
GTTTGGGTTAGGGCTAGAGCTAGAATGAGGCCTGTGATAGGACAAGTAATAAAGTTAGGGTTTGGGATGGGCTAAGGATTAGTGTTAGGACTAGGGTAGCATTAGGGTGAGGGTTTGGCATAGGGTACAGGAGAGGATTAAAGGCAGGTTTAGGATTTGGGATAGGGTTAGGGATAGGGTTAAGGTTAGGGTTAGTCTTAGAGTTAAACCTAGGGTTAGGGCTCAGATTAGCGCTAGTATATGTGTTAGCATTAGGGCTATGGCTAATGAAAGAACTTAATTTCTGATTAGGTCTACTTCTTGGTTTAGCATTAAGGCAATGTTTAGAGCTAGGGTTAGTATTAGGATCTGAGTCAGGGTCAGGTTTACTCCTAGGGTAAAGTTTAGCACTCAAATTATGGCAAGGTTCAGGTCTAGGTTTAGGGTTAGTGTTTGGTTTAGGTTAAGGTTTAGGGTTAGGTTTATGGCTCAGTTTTGTTTTATGGTTAAGTCAGGGTAATGGCTAGTTTTCCAATTAGCATTAGGCAGAGGGCTAGTGTTAGGGTGAGATTTAGGATTAAGTTTTGGTTTTGATCCAGGTTTAGGCATAGGGCAAATATTAGAGCTAAGGTTTGGGCTAGGGATAGGGCTAGAGTTTGGGTTATGGTAAGGGATAGGTTTAGACCTAGGGATAGGGCTAGGGCAAGAGTTAGAGTTAGTCTTAGGGATAGATATAGTGTTAAGTTTAGTGTTAGGCCTAAGTTAGGGCTAGGATTAGTGCTAGGGTCAGTGTTAGGTTTAGGCCTAGGTTTAGGGCTAGGGTTAAGGGTAACATTAGTGTTATGGTAAGTTATGATGTTACAGCTATGTTTAGTGCTAGGACAAGGGATAAAATTTGCCAGGGACCAAAAGGGAGTTCACCTTCAAAGAATAGCCTGACAGTGCCAGGGACAAAAAGGGAGTTCTCCTTCAAAGAATAGCCTGACAGTTACAAGAAACAGCCCCCTAGGAGACATCTCGCCTGGAAGACACACTGCAGCCATCCATCTCCCTGAGACATCCTGCGGCCATCTGTTTTCCTGAAACATCCTGCGCTATCTCACCTTGTGAAGACTTCTAGCAACTGCCGATAAGAGAGCTCCCCCCATCCCCAGCCCATAAATACCCCTGTGTGAACAATAAAAGTTTGCAGCTTGATCAGAACTTTTGTCTTGCTGTCACCCTTCGTGTCTCTTGTCCCTGCATTCCTCCCCATCTAGGTTCACTGCCCACGTTGATGTGTCCTGCCGGTCGGGGCAAAAATTAGGGAAAGGGCTGGGGTTAATATCAGGGTAAAGATAAAAGCTGGGTTTAGAACTAGGAATAGGGCAAGGGCTAATGTTAGGTCTAGGGTTAAGGTTAGGTAGGGTTAAAGATAGGCCTATGGCTCAGTTTTGTTTTAGTAATAGGCCTAGGGTTAGGGCTAGTTTTATATTAGTGATAGTGTTAGTGCTACTGGTAGGGCAAAGTTTAGGCATAGATTTATTATTATGGTTAGGTCTAAGTTTAGGGCTATGGCTAGGGTTAGGGATAAGTTTAGGGCTAGTGTTAGGGTTATGGTAACAGATAGGTTAGAACTAGAAACAGGGATAGGTTGAGAGTTCAATTTAGTCTTTGGGCTAGGGTTAGGGGTAGGTTTAGGGTTAGGGATAAATGAGGGCTAGGATTAGCACTTGTGTTAGTGTTAGGGTTAAGCCTAGGTTTAGGATTAATGTTAGTGTTAGGCTTAGGATTAGGTTTAGGGGAAGGGATAGGGTTATAGCTAGCTTTAGAGCTAGGGCAAGGGTTATAATTAGGGTTAGGAATAAGGTTAGGGTTTGGGTTAAGATTAAGACTAGTTTTAGGGCTAGGCTGAGGGTTTGTGTTAAGGCTATGGCAAGGATTAGGGCTAGGGCTAATTTTGTCAAGTCTAGGTTCATGTTTAGTATTAGTTTTAGTGTTAGGTTATGGCTATGTCTATTGTAAGGTTTAGGTCAATGTTAGAGCCAGGTGTATTATTAGCATCAGGGTTAGGGTAGGGTTTGGTTTAGGTTAAGATTTAGGGTGTATGCTTGAATTAGCTGTGGGTTCGGATTAGGGTTTGGGTATTGGATAGAATTAGGTTTATGGTTCCAGTTAGGTTTAGAGTAATGGATAGGTTTAGTGTTAAATATAGGGTTATCGTTAGGCCTAGGGTTAGCATTTGTATTAGACACTTCTTTAGGGTAGTGAATAGGGTTAGACATAGGTTTAGGGCTAGTTTTAAGGTTAGTATTAGCGTTAGGGTTAGGGTTTTGTGTTGGGTTAATTTTAGGGTAAGGGTTAGGGTGAGTGTAGGCATTTGAGCTAGGGATAGGGCTAGGGTGAGGGTTAGGTTTTGAGTCAAGGCTAGTGTTAGGTTTTAGGTTAGGGTTATCTTTAGGCTGAAGATTAGAATTTGAGCTAGGATTAGGGCTAGGACAAGGGTTTAGCATTATGGTTAGGTCTAAGTTTATGGTTAGGGTTGTGATTAGGGCTAGGATAAGGGCTAGGTTTTGTCTGATGTTTAGGGTTAACATTGGGGCTTGGGTAATATAAGAATGAGGAATAAGGTTATGGCTAGTTTTGGGGTAAGGGTAATGGATAAATCTAGTGTTAGGGTTAGGTTTTGGTTTAGGATAAGGTTTAGAGCTAGGGTTTCTATTAGATTAAGGGTCATTGTGGGGTTAGGTTTAGTTTTAGGTTTAGGTTTAGGGTTTGTGTTGAGGTTAGGGTTCAGGTTAGTGTTAGCATTAGATTTAGTGTTTGGATTAGGGGTAGGGTTAGGGTTAGTTTTATAGTTAGGGTTTAGAGGTGTTTTTAGTGTTACGGTTAGAGTTAGGGTTAGGTTTAGGGTTAGTGTTAGGTTTAGGCTTGGGTTAGGGTTAGTGTTAGTTATAGAGTTATGGATGAGTTTAGAATTTGTGTTAGTTTTAGGGTTAAAGTTAGTGTTAGAGTAGGGTTAGGGTTAGGCAAGGGTAAGAGTTAGGGTTATGTTAGGGTTAGGATTAGGGCTTGTGTTAGGGTTAAATTAAGGTTTGTATTAGGGTTGTTTTTAGGATGTGGGTTAGTGTTAGGGTTCGTATTAAGGTTAAGTTTGGGGTTAGTGTTAGGGTAAGGTGTAGATTTACGGGTAAGATTAGGGTTAGTGTTAAAGTTAGGATCAGGGTTTGGGTTAGGATTAGTGTATAGGTTAGGATTACAGTTAGGTTTATGGTTAATGTTAGAGTTAGGGTTAGATTTAGTGTTAAGTTTAGGGTTAGGTTTATGGTGAGGTTGAGTGTTAGTGTTAGGGTTTGTTTAGGTTTAGTGTTAGGGTAAGTGTTAAGGTTAGGTTTAGGGTTAGTGTTCGGGTTAGTGTTTGGGTTAGGGTTTTTGTTAGAGTTAGCTTTAGGGTAAGGGTTAGAGTTACTGTTAGGATTAGGTTTAGGTTTAGGGTTGCGGTTCGGGTTAGTATTAGTATTAGGTTTAAGGTTAGGGTTAGCGTTAGTGTTTGGGTTAGGGTTATAATTATGTTTAGGGTTAGTGTTAGGTTTATGGTTAGGATTAGGTGAGTGTTAGGGTTAGGGTAATGGTTAAGGTTTGGGTTAGTGTTAGGGTTAGGCTTAGGCTTAGAGACAAGGTTAGGTTTAGGGTTAAGTTAAGGTTTGTGTTAGGGTTAGCGTTAGGATTACGGATTAGGTTTAGGTTTAGGGTTAGGTTATAGGTTAGTGTTAGGCTTAGGGTTATTGTTTGTGTTAGGGTTAGAATTAGTGTTAGTGTTAGGGTTAGGTTTAGGGTTAGGGTTACTGTCATAAAAAGGGTTAGGGTTTGTATTAAGGTCAGGATTAGGATTGGAGTTATGATTAAGATTAACTTTAGGGTTAAAGATAGGTTTAGGGTTAGTGTTCTGGTTAAGGTTAGGGTTAGGAGTAGTGTAAAATCTAGCATTAGGGTTAGGTTTACGGTTGGTGTTAGGATTATTTTTAGGGTTAGGGTTAGGATTAGGTTTAGTGTTATGGTTAGCATTAGGGTTAGGTTTAGGGTTAGTGTTATGGTTAGCATAAGGAATAGAGTTAAGTTTAGGGTTAGTGTTAGCATTAGGGTTACGGTTAGGGTTAGGGTTAGTTTTAGTGTTTGGGTTATGGTTAGGGTTAATTTTAATGTTATGATTAGTGTTAATTTTATGGTTAGGATTTGGTTAGCATTAGTGTTCAGGTTAGGGTTAAGGTTTCGGTAAGCTTTAGGGTTTATGTTAGTGTTAGGGTTAGGATTAAGTTTAGCTTTAGTGCTAGTGTTAGTGTTAGGTTAGGGTTAGAGTTATGTTTAGTGTTAGGGTTAGGGTTATGCTTAGGGTTAGGGTTAGTTTTAGGTTTCGTGTTAGGGTTTGTGTTATGATTAGGGTTTGGTTTAGGGTTAGGTTTACAGTTATGATTAGGGTTACGGTTATGGTTATGGTTAGTACTAGTGTTAGGGTTAGGGTTAGGGTTAGGGTTAATGTTAGGGTTAGTGTTAGTGTTTGTGACAGGGTTAGGTATAGGTTTAGGTATAGGGTTAGGGTTAAGGTTAGAGTTAGGTTTAATTTTAGAATTAGAGTTAGGGTTGTGTTTATGGTTAGTGTTAGGGTTACTGTTAGGGTTAGGTTAGTGTTTGTGATAGGAATAGGGTTAAGTTTATTGTTAGGGTTATGGTTAAGATGAGAGTTAGATTTAGGGCTAGGCTTAGGGTTAAGGTTAGTGTTAGGATTATTGTTAGGTTTAGGGTTCAGTTTAGGGTTAAAGTTAGTTATAGGGTTAGGGTTGGGGTTGGGGTTAGAGTTAGTGTTAGGGTTAGGTTCAGGTTTAGTATTAGGATTATGGTTAGGTAAGCATTAGGGTTAAAGTTATGTTAGGGTTAGGGTTTGGTTAGGGTTTATTTTAGGGTTAGCATTAGGGTTAGGATTTGGGTTTGTGTTAGGGTTAGGGTTTTGGTGTGGGATAGTGTTATGGTTATGGTTATGGTTAGGTTAATCTGCGTGTTAGAGTTTCAGTTAAGGTTAGTTGTAGGTTTAGTTGTAGGTTTATTGTTAGGATTAGGGTTAGTGTTACAGTTAGAATTAGGGTTAGGTTTAAGACTAGTGTTTGGGTTAGTATAAGAATTAGTTTGATGCCTAGTGTTAGCATTAGGGTTGGAGTAAGTGTTCGGGTTAGGTTACGTTTGTGGTGATGTTTTGGGTTAGTGTTAGGGTTAGGGTTAATTTTAGGGTTATTGTAAATGTTAGTGTTAGTGTTAGGGTTAGGGTTAGGGATAGTGTTAGGTTTAGGGATAGGTTTAGGGTTAGTATTAGGTTTAGGGCTCTGGTTAGGGTTAGGGTTAGGGTTTGTGTTAGGGTTAGAGTTAGAGTTATGTTTAGGGTTAGTTTTAGGTTTAGGGTTAGGGTTATGTTTAGATTTAGGGTTATTGTAAGTGTTAGGGCTCCTGTTAGTGTTAGGACTAGGGTTAGTGTTAGGGTTAAGGTTAGGTTTAGGGTCAGTTTTTGTGTTAGTGTTAGGGTTAGGGTTAGGGAGAGTGTTAAGGTTAGGAATTGGTTTAGGGTTGGGGCTATGGTTAGAGTTATTTTTAGGGTCAGGGTCAGTGTTAGGGTTTGGATTAGGTTAGGGCTTAGGTTTAGGGTAATGACAGGGTTAGTTTTAGGGTTTAATTTTTGTCTAGTGTAATGGATAGGGTTAGGGTTAGGCCTAGGGTTAGCTTAAGTGTTAGGATTATTGTTAGAGTAATCGATAAGTTTAGACATAATGTTATGGCTAGGGCTAGTTTTGGTTTACGGTTAGGTTTACATTTAGGTTTAAAGCTAGATTTTTTACTGGGTTTAAAGCTAGGTTTTGGGTTAGGTTAGGGCTAGGGTTAAGGCTATGGCTAATGTATGAAGGAGGGTTATGATTAGCGCCAGTTATAGGGTTAGGGTTAGGGCCACTTCTAGTGTTAGTATGAAGTTTACAGTGATGATGATGTTTAGAGCCAGGGTTATTTTTAGGGTAAGAGGCAGGGTTAGGGATAGTTTTTGGGTTAGGGTTAGGACTAGAATTAGGATATGGTTAGGAAGAGGTGTAGGGTTAGGGTTTGATTTAGGTTAAAGATTAGGGTTACGGCTATGGCTCAGTTTTGTTTTAGGGCTAGTGCTAGTGCATTAGCATTATGGCTAGTGATAGGTTTACGTTTAGGCTTAGGTTTAGGGTTAGATTTAGAGTTAGGGTTAGATATAGCGTTGTGGCCAGGGCCATGAATAGGGCTAGGGTAGAATAAGGATTAGGGTGAGGATTTGGGTTCTAGTAAGGGATAGGGTTTGAACTAGGGTTAGGGTTAGGGTGAGAGTTAGAGTTAGTCTTTGGGCTAGGGTTAGAGTTGATGTTTGGGATAGGGCTATATTAGAGCTAAGATTAGGGCTAGGGTTAGTGTTAAGTTTAGGCCTAGGGTTTGGGTTAGGGATAAAATTAAGGCTATGTTTAGGGCTAGGATAAGGGCTAGGATTTGTGTTAGGCTTAGGGCGAGGATTATAGCTAGGGTTAATATCACGTCTAGGGTTAAGGTTATGAATAGTTTTAGGGTTAGTTTATGGCTAGGTCTAGTGTAAGGGTTAGGTAGGGTAAGAGTCAAGTTTATAGTAAGGGAAATTATTTGTGTCATGGTCAGTGTTACGATTTGCTTTAGTTTTGAAGTTAGGGTAGGGCTCAAATTAGCAGTTGGGTTATGGTTAGTGTAATAATTGGACTAGGTTTAGGGTTCAGGGTAGGTTAGGGTAATTGATAAGTTTGGGGAAAGCAATAGGGTTAGGGTTAAGCCTAGGGTTAGCATTATGGTAAGTGTTATATTTAGGGTAATAGACAAAGTTAAAGTTAGGGCTAGGGTTTTGGTTAAAATTTGGTCTTGTGTTAGGGTTAAGGTGAGGGTTAAAACTAGGATTCAGTTTAGGGTTATGTTTAGCGTAAGGGTTAGGTTCTGAGCTATGGTTACGTCTAGGCTGAGAGTTAGATTCAGAGTTAGGTCGAGGGATATGATTATGGTAAATTTTGGGTTAGGGTCGGGGTTAGGGTTAGACCCAGGTTTAGTGTTAGGCTCAGAATAAGAATCATGGTTAGGGTTAGGGTTTGGAATAGTGTTAGAGCTAAAACAAAGGGTAGAGTTAGGACTATTAATAGGATTTTGGTTAGTCTAAAGACTAGTGATAGGTCTAGGGTTACTCTTAGGTTTAGGGTTTCACTTAGGGTAAGAGATTGATTTAGATCTAGTGTTAGGGCTATGGTTAGGGTTAGAGTTAGATTTAAAGCTAGGTTTAGGGCTCAGTTTAGGGCTAGTTTGTGTGTTAGGGTTGGGACTAGGATTAGGGCAACAGCTAATGTAAGAACTAGGGTTAACATTCGGGTTATTTTAGGATTAGGGTTAAGGATAGTTTGAGGACTAGGGTTAGGTTTAAGGTTAAGGTGATATTTATAGCTATGGTTCTTGTTAGGTTAGGAGTCAGGGTCAGGGTTAGTTTTAGGGTTATCCTCAAGACTCAAATTAGGGCTATTGTTAATGTTAGTGTTCAGTTTGAGTTTAGGGAAGTGTTTAGATCTAGGGTGAGTGTAAGGATATGAGTCAGCATCAGGGTTAATTTTAAGGTGAGGTTTAGGACTCGAATTAGGGCTAGATTTAGGTCTAAGTGTATTGCTAGTGTTTGGTTTAAGTTAAGGTTTAGGGTTAGGGCTATTGCTTTGTTTTGGTTTACTGCTAGGATTAGGGTTAGGGCTAGTTTTACAATTATCATTAGGCTTAGGGCTAGTGTTAGTGTTAGGCTTAGGTTTAAGGTTAGATTTAGGGTTATGTTTAGGGCTGGGACTAACTTTAGGGCAAGTGTTAGGGCTAGTGTTAGTTTTATGGTAGCAGATAGAGATAGAACTAGGGCAAGGGCTAGGGAAAGTGTTAAAGTTTGTCTTGGGGCTTTGGTTAGGATAGGGTTAGAGGTAGAGCTAAATTAGGGCTAGGATTAGGGCTTGGTTTTGTGTTTAGATTAATTCTAGGGTCAGGGTTAGGGTTAGGTTTAAATTTAGGGTAAGGGATGACATTATAGCTAGGTTTAGAGGTAGCATGATGGTTAGAATTAGGGTTAGGTGTAGGGCTAGAAATAGGGTTATGATTAAGGCTAGGTTTTGAACAAGAATGAGAGCTGGATGTGTTTTTAGGGTTAGGTCTAAGATTAGAGCTAGGGATAATTTCAGGTCCAGAATTATGATTAAAGATAGTTTGAGGGTTAGATTTTTAGCTAAGTCTAGGCTAAGGGTTAGGTGTTGGGTTATGCTTAAGCTTAGAGCTAGGGGTATTATTAGGGTAAAGGTCTGGGTTAGGGTTTGAGATAGGTTAAGGTTTCAATTTTGGGCTTGAATTAATTTTAGGATTAGGGTTACGGTAATAATAGGGTTAGATTTAGAATTCAGGTTAGGTTTAGGGTAATGTAAGGGTTAGGATCAGGATAGGGTTAGGTTTATGCTTAGCGTTATCATTTTGGTTTGTGTTATGGTTATGTTAATGGATAGAGTTAGATATCAGTTTAAGGCTAACGTTATAGTTACAAATAGGGCTAGTTTTAGGGTTAGGTTAGGTTTAAAGCTAGGGTTAGGTCTTGGATTAGGGCTAGGTTTTGGGTTATGCTATTGCTAAGGTTAGGTTTAGAGCTAATGTAAGTACTAGGTTTAAAATTAGGGCTAGTTTTAAGGTTTTAGTGCTAAGCTTAGTGTTAGGGTTAGGTTTAAGGGTGATGGTTAGAGCTAGAAATGTTAGGGTCAGTGTCATGTTCAGGGTTAGTTTTAGGGTTCGCCTTCTAACTCAAATAAGTCTAGGTTTAGGTCTAGGTGTAAGGTTAGGGTTTGGTTTAGGTTAATGTTTAGGGTTAGAGCGATGGCTTTGTTTTGTTTTAGGGCTAGGGCTAGCGTTACAGCTCATTTTAGGATTAGTGTTATGGTTTGGCCTAGTGGTGGTTTAAGCTTAGGCTTTGGGTTATGGTTAGTTTTAGAGTTATGATTTGCCTAAGGTTAGTGCTACTGATAAGGATAGGGAAAGGGTTATCACTAGGGTTAGGGCTAGGGTTAGGTTTATGGTAAGGAATAGGGTTAGAATGAGTGATAGGGCTGGTATGAGAGAGTTAGTCTTAGGGCTGGGGTTAGTGTTAGGTTATGGGATAGGCCTAAATTATTGCTAGGGTTATGTTAGGGCTAGGGTTAGGGCTAGTTTTAATATTAGGTTTAGGCATCGTGATAGGGTTAGATTTATAGTTAGATTTTGATTTAAGGTTAGTACTAGGGCTAAGGATAAGGCAAGGGTTACCTCTGGGGTCGTGGTTAGAGTTAGGGTTTAATTTAGGATTAGGGATGTGGTTATAGCTAGGCTTAGGGCAAGAGTGAGGGTTAGCATTATGGTTATAACTAGGGTTAGGGTTAGGATTATGATTAAGTCTATGTTTAGGGCTATGATGAAGACTAGGGTTTGTTTTATGGTTAGGGATAGCATTAGGGCTATGGCTAATGTCAGGTCTAGGGTTACAGTTAGGGATAGATTTAGTGTTAGGTTTATGACTTGCTCCAGTGTAAGGATTAGGTTTTTGGTTAGGGTCAGGTTTAGATCTAGTGTTATTTTTAGAAACAGGGTCAGGATTAAGGATTGTGTTAAGTTAGTGTTTAGGTGCAGGGCTCCAATTAGTGTTAGATTTAGGGTTAGTGTAATGACAGGGTTAGGCTTAGGGTTTAGGTTTTGTTTAGTGTAATGTATAGGGTTAGGGTTAGGCCTAGGGTTATCAGAAGTGTTAGGGTCATCTTTAGGGTAATGGATAGGTTTAGCCCTGAAGTTAGGGCTAGGGTTATGTATAAGATGAGGGCTAGTGTTTGGGTTAGGGTTAGGTTTATGTTTAGGGTTAAAGTTAGGTTTAGGACTAAGGGTAAGGCTAGGTTTTTGGTTAGGTTAGGGCTAGGGTTAAGGTTACCATTAATGTATGAAGTAGGTTTATGATTACAGCTAGTTATACGTTTAGAGTTAGGACTAGGTCTTGTGTTAAGGTTAGGTTTATGGTGATGTTGATGTTTAGAGCCAGGGTTAGTGTTAGGGTCAGAGTCAGGGTCAGGGTTAGTTTTTTGGTTAGGATTAGACTATAATTATGTATAGGGTTAGGACTAGGTGTATGGTTAGGATTTGTTTTAGGTTAAGGGTTAAGGTTAGTGCTATGACTTGGTTTTGTTTTGGGGGTAGGGTAGGGTTAGGGCTAATTTTATGATTAGTCTTAGGGTTAGGGCTAGTGTAAGTGTGAGATTTAGGCTTTGGTTAAGGATTAGGTATAAGAGTAGAGTTATGGTTAGGTTTAGTCTGAGGGTTAGGTTCAAATTTAGAGTTAGGTTTAGATCTAGGTTTTGTGATAGGGCTAAGTATAGGGCTAGGATAGGGCTAAGTTTATGGCTAGGTATATGGTGATGTTAAGGGATAGGGCTAGAATTAGGTGTAGGGCTAGTGTGAGAGTTAGTGTTAGTCTTAGGGCTGTGGTTAGGGTTAGGGAGAGGGCTAAATTTTTAAGACTTGGATTAGGTCTAGAGTTAGTGTTAGGGTAAGGCCTAGAGTTTGTGCTAGGGTTAGTGTTAGGTTTAGGGTTAGGTTAGGTTTAGCATAACGGATGGAAATATAGCTAGTTTTAAGACTAGGGTGAGAATTATGGTTAAGATTAAGGTTAACATTATGGTTAATGTTATGATTAAAGTGGGGTTCCTTGCTAGGATGTAGACTAAGTTTTGTATTAGGGTTAGGGCTAGATTAGAGCTAGGGTTAATGTCAGGTCTAGGGTATGGTTAGGGATAGTTTTAGGGTTAGGTTTATGGCTAGGTCTATTGTAAAGTTTAGGTTTTTTGTTAGGGTCATGTTTAGAGCTATAAGTATTATTTGATTCAGGGTTAAGGTTAGGGTTTGTGATGTGTTTAAGTTTACATTTAGGGCTCAAATTAGTCAAATAACTGAATAGGGTTAGAGCTACGTTAAGTGCTAGGATTATGTTTAGAATCAGGTCTAGGGTTAGGCTTAGGGTTATAGTTAGGGCTAGGGTTATTGTTAGGGTTAGCTTTAGGGTTAAAGCTAAGGTAGGGCTTGAATTAGGGCTAGGTTTTGTCATAGGATAGGGCTATGGCTAATATAAGAACTGCTGTAATGATAAAGACTAGTTTTATGGTTAATGTTAGGGCTAGATGTAGTTTTAGGGTTAGTTTTAGAGTTAGGGTGAAGTTTAGAGCTAGGGTTAGTTTTAGTGTCAGGGACAGTGTTCGCGTAGGGTAATGGTTAGGATTAAAGCCAGAATTAGGAGTAGAGTTAGGTCTAGAGGTAGGGTTATAGTTTGTGTTAGGTTAAGGGTATTGTTAAGGCTAGGTCTAGTTTGTCATTAGGTCTAGAGCTATAGTTATGGCTAGATTTAGGATTAGGTATAGGTCTAGGGCTAGTGTTAGGGTTAGGTTTAGATAAAAGGTTACCAGTAGGGCTAGTGTTAGGGTTCGGTTTAGGGTTATGCTTATATTTAGACCTAAGATTAATGATAGGATCAGAATAATGGTCAGGAATAGGGTTAGGGTTTGGGTTATGGTTAGATCTAGAATGAAGGGTAGGGTTAGGACTAGTTATAGAGTTAGGTTTTGGCTAGGTTATGGGTTTGTGCTAAAAATACGCTTATAATTAGGGTGAGAGTTTGGCTTAGGGTAAAAAATAGGATTAGAGCTAGGTTTAGGACTAGGGTTAGAGTTAGGTTTAGGGTTAAAGCTCGTGTTAGGGCTTGAATTAGGGCTAGATTTGTATTAGTTTTAGGATTAGTGTTATGGTGATGACTATTGTAAGAAATAGGGTTACAATAAGGGTTAGTTTTAGGATTAAGTTTAGGGCTAGGCCTAGTGTTAGGGTTAGGTTTAAGGTTATGATGATGTTTAAAGCTAGGTTTAGTCTTTGGATATTAGTCAGGATCATGGTTAATGGTGAAAGTCAGAATTAGGACTAGGTTTATGTCTAGGGATAGGTTAGTGTTCGCTTTAGGTTAAGGATTATGTTATGGCTGAGGCTCAGGTTTTTTTAGGTTTAGGTCTAGAGTTATGGCTATATTTAGGATTAGGCTTAGGTCTAGGGCTAATGTTAGGCTTAGATTTAGGTATAAATTTACTGGTAGGACCAACTTTAGGGTCTGATTTAGGGTTAGGGTCAGATTTAGACTGAGGTTTTGTGTTAGGGTAGTGATTTGAGTTAGAGTTAGAGCTAGAATGAGGGCTAGAATTAGGACTAGTAATAGGGTTATGGTTTGGATTAGGGTATGGATTAGGATTAGGACAAAGGTTAGCATTATGGATAGGGTTTGGCTTAGGGTAATTGATAGAGTTAGAGCTAGGGTTAGGGTTAGGGTTAGGGTTAGGGTTAGAACTTGGGCTAAGTTTAGGTTTAGTTTTACATCTAGGGTTAGGACTAAGATTAGGGCTAGTTTTTTCCTGTTAGGATTAGAGCTAGGGTTAGAGCTATGGCTACTTAAAAATTAAGGTTATGATTAGAGTTAGTATTTTGTCTAGATCTAGTGTTAGCACTATCTTTAGGGTTAGTGTGATATTTAGAATTAAGGTTAGTGTTAGAATATAAGTCCAGATCAGGTTTAATTTTATGACTAGGACATTAATTAGAACTAGAAGGTTATGGCTAGATTTAGGGTTATGGTTTGGTTTAGGTTAACATTTAGGGTTAAGACAATGGCTTTGTTTTGTTTATGGGATAGGCTAGGGTTACAGCTAGTGTTAGGATTAGCAATAATGTTAGGTATAGTGGTAGGTTGAGGATTAGGCTTAGAGTTAGGTTCAAATGTAGAGTTATAATTTAGGGTAGGGTGTAGGGCTAGGTTTAGGGCTAAGTTTAGGGCTTGTGTTAGGTTTATTGTAATGGATAGGGTTAGAACTAGAAATAGGGCCTGGGAAAGAGTTACAGTAAGTCTTAGGCCAAGGTTAGGGGTCGAGTTAGGGTTATTGCTAAATTAGGGCCAGGATTAGTGCTAGGGTTAATGCTAGGGTTAGACCTATGGTTAGGGCTAGAGATATGGTTAGTGTTAGGGTTAGGTTTAGTGATTGGGTTAGGGGAAAGAGTGGAGTCATACCTAAGTTCAAGTCTAGGGCGAGGGTGAAAATTAGAGATAGGGCTAGAGTTAGGGTTTGGGTGAGAATTAAAGCTAGGTAAAGGCCTAAGATGAGGACTAGTGCTTGTGTTAGGGTTAGGGCTAAGATTAGGGTTGGAACTAATGTCAGGTCTGGGTTTATGGTTATGGTTAGTTTTATGGTTAGGTTATGGCCACGTCTAGTGTAATGGTTAGGTTTAAGGTGAATATTAGGGCTAGCATTGGGGCTAGGGATAGGGATAGGGTTTAGGTTATGGTAAAGGATAGGTTTACAATTAGAGATAGGGCGAGAGTTAGAGTTAGTCTTAGGGCTAGGGATAGTATTAGGTTTAGGGTTAGGGATAAATTAGGTTTAGATTAGAGCTATGGTTAATGGTAGTTTTAGGCCAATGTTAGGTTTAGGTTAAGGGTCAGGTTCAAAGCTAGGTGTATTATTAGGGTCAGGGTTCGAGTAGGGTTTGGTTTAGCTTAAGATTTAGGTTTAAGGCTTCAATTAGCATTAGTGATAGGGTTAGGGTTCATGTTAGGGTAATTGATAGGTTTAGGTTTAAGGTTCAGGTTAGGTTTAGAGTACTGAATAGGGTTAGTGTTAGCAATAGTGTTAGCATTATGCCTAGGGTTAGCATTTGGGTTAGGCTTATCTTTAGGGTAATTGATAGGGTTCGAGCTATGTTTAGGGCTAGGGTTAAGGGTAGAATTTAGACTAGGGTTAGGGTTAGGCTTACGGTTAGAATCAGGGTTACGTTTGGGGTATATGTTAGCATTTGAGCTAGGATTAGGGCTAGTGTGAGGGTTAGGGTTATAGTCAGGGCTAAAGTTAGGGTTAAGGTTAGGGTTATGTTTAGATTAAGGTTAGAGTTTGAGCTAGAATTAGGGTTAGGGTGAGGGTTATGGTTAGGGTTAGGTCTAGGCTTATGGTTAAAGTTACAATAAGGGCTAGGTTTAGGGCTAGGATAAGGGCTATGTTTTGTGTAAGTTTTATGGCTAGCATAGGGCTATGGTTAATGTAAGAGCTAGCAATATGTTTATGGCTAGCTTTAGGGATAGGGTTATGGATAAGTCTAGTGTTATAGTTAAGTTTGGGGTGAGGATAGGATTTAGAGCGAGGGTTTGTTTTCGGGTAATGGTCATTGTTCAGGTTAGGGTTAGGTTTAGGGTGAGGCCCAGATTTAGGACTAGCATTAGGTCTCGGCATAGAGTTAGTCTTTACATTAGATTAACAGTTATTATCAGGGCTATTGCTAGGTTTTTGTTTAGGGCTAAGTCTAGATTTATGACTCTCTTTAGGATTAGATTTAGTCTAGAGCTAGTGTTACTGTTAGGTTTAGGTATAGGTTCACCGGTAAGGGTAGGGTTAGGGTTCGCTTTCTGGTTAGTGTTTGCTTTAAACCTGGGTTAGTTTGATGTTCAGAAAAGGGTCAGGGTTACAGTTAAGGTTAGAGCCTGAATGAGGGTTAGGGTTAGAACTAGTAACAGAGATAGGGTTTAAGGTAGGCTAAAAATTATGGTTAGGACTAGGGTAGCATTAGGGTGAGGGTTTGGCTTAGGGTAAGTCACAGGGTTAGAGGTAGAGTTAGGGCTAGGGTTAGGATTAGATTTAGGGTTAAACCTAGGTTTAGGGCTTGGAATAGGGCTAGGATTTGCATTAGCATTAGGCTACAGCTAATGAAAGTACTAGGATTCTGATTAGAGCTAGTTCTAGGGTTAGCGTTAGGTCAATGTTTAGAGCTAGGGTTACTTTTAGGGTCCAAGTAAGGGTCTGAGTTACTTCTAGTATTAGGATTAGGACTCAAATTAGGGCTACGTTTAGGGCTAGGTGTAGGTTTAGTGTTTCGGTTATGTTAAGGTTTAGGGTTAGGGTTATTGCTCTATTTTGTTTTAGGGCTATGGTACTGTTAGGGCTAGTTTTCAATTAGCATTAGGGTTAGGGCTAGTGTTAGAGTGAACTTTAGGCTAAAGGTTAGGGTTAGATCCAGGTTTAGGGCTAGCGTGGAGGTTAGGGCTAGCATTAGGGCTAGGGAAAGGGATAGGTTTGGGTTATGGAAACGGATAGGTTTAGAATTAGGGATAGGGCGAGAGTTAGAGTTAGTCTTAGGGCTAGGGATAGTGTTAGGTTTAGAATTAGGACTAAATTAGGGATAGATTAGAGCTATGGTTAGTGGTAGGTTTAGGCCTAGTTTTAGTGCTAGGGTTAGGTTAACATTAGGGTTAGAGTAAAGTATGATGTTAAGCTACATTTAGGGCTAGGTAAAAGGATACAATCAGGGTTAGGGCTAGGGTAGATGTTAGGGTTGGGATTAAGACTAGGCTTAGGGTAGGATTAGGGCTAGGATTTGTGTTAGGGTTAGTGCTAGGATTAGGGATAGGGCTAATGTCAAGTCTAGGGTTATGGTTAGGGATAGTTTTAGGGTAAGGATTATGGCCAGATCTATTGTAAGTGTTAGGTTGAAGGTTAGGTTCAGGTTTACAGCTAGGGGTATTATTAGGGTCAGAGTCAGGTTTAGGGCATGTGTTAGGTTAAGGATTAGGCTTAGGGTTCAAATTAGCATTAGGGTTAGTGTTAGGGTTAGGGTAATGGATATGGTTAAGTTTAGAGATAAGGTTAGATTTAGATTAATAAACAGGTTTAGGGTTAGGGATAGGGTTAGGGTTAGGCCTAGGAATAGAATTTGGTTAGGGTTATGGTTAGGGTAATATATTAAATTAGAGCTACAGTTAGGACAAGGGTTATGGTAAGGTTAGAGCAATGGGTAGGGTTAGGCCTAGGGTTAAATTTTGGTTAGAGTAATGGATAAGATTAGAGCTAGGTATAGGGCTAGGATTATGGTTAGGATTAGGGCTATGGTTTGGGTTAGATTTCGGGTTAGGACAAGGTTTAGGTTTATGGTTAGGTTTAGGTTAAGTGTTAGGGCTAGGGTTAGAGTTAGGGCTAGGGTTAAAGCTAGGGTTAGGGCTTTGATTAGGTCTAGGTTTTGAGTTAGGTTAGGACTACTTAGGACTAGTGCTAATGTTAGAACTAGGGTTATGATTAGGGCTAGTGTTAAGGTTAGCATTATTTTTAAATCTAATGTGTAGATTTGGTTTAGGTTTAGGGTGATGATTATAGATAGGGTTAGTGTTACCGTCAGAGTCAGCATCAGTGTTACTGATCAGAGTTAGAGATAGACTCGAATGAGGGCTATGGTTAAGGCTAGGTGTAGGGTTAAGGTTTGTGTAAGGGTAAGGGTAAGAATTAGGGATAGGACTAATGTCAAATCTAAGATTATGGTTTGGTTAGGGTTAGCATTAGGGCTTTGTCACAGTTTTGTTTTAACAGCTAGGGCTACTTTTAGGATTAGCGATACTGTTAGCACTACTGGTATGGTGAGTTTTAGGCTTAGATTTATTTTTATGTTTATATCTATATTTAGTTCTATGGCTATGTTTAGGGCTAAGTTTAAGGATAGTGTTAGGGTTATTAACAGTTAGAGTTAGAACTAGAAATAGGGCTAGGGCAAGAGTTAGAGTTAGTCCTAGGGCTAGGGTTAGGGTTAGGTTTAGAGTTAGGGCTACATTAGGGCTAGATTTAGGGCTAGATTTGGGGTTAGGGTTAGGGAAAGAAATGGGGTTATAGCTAGGGTTAGGGCTAGGGCGAGGGTTAGAATTAGGGTTAGGGCCAGGGTTAAGATTAAGGCTATGTTTAGTGCTAGGATGAGGGTTTGTGTTAGGGCTAGGGCTAGGATTAGGGATAGGGCTAATATCAGGTCTAGATTTATGGTTAGTATTAGTTTTAGGGTTAGGTTACGGCTAGGTCTAGTGTAAGGGTTAGGTTTAAATAAGGGTCATGTTTAAAGGTAGGTGTATTATTATTAGGGTCAGAGTCCATGTAGGGTTTGGTTTAGGTTAAGTTTTAGGGTTACAGATTGAATTAGCTTTAGTGTTAGGATTATAAATAGGGTAATGGATAGTTACGTTTAGGGTACAGGTTAGATTGAGAGTAATGGATAGGGTTAGTGTTAGCGATACGTTAGTGTTATGCCTAGTGTTAGTATATGAGTTAGGTTCATCTTTAGGGTAATGGATAGTGTTAGAAGTAAGGTTAGGTCTAGGGATAAGGTTATGATTAGGGCTAGGGTTAGGGTGAAGCCTAGGGTTAGTGTCAGGGATAGTTTTAGTTTAAGTATTAGCATTTATGCTAGGGTTAGGTCTTGGGCGAGGGTTAGGGTTAGAGCTAGGGTTACAGTTAGGTTTAAGTTTAGGGTAAGTTAGGCTTAGGGTTATGTTTAGGGTAAGAATTAGAGTATAAGCTAGGTTTAGGGCTCCAGTAAGGGTAGGATTTGGCTTAGGTCTAGGGTTATGGTTAGGGTTGTGATTAGGGCTAGGTTTAGGGCTAGGATAAGGGCTAGGTTTTGTGTGAGGTTTAGGGCTAACATTAGGGCTATGGCAAATATAAGAGTTAGGTCTATTTTTATGGCTAGTTTTAGGGTCAGGGTAATGGATATGTCTAGTGTTAGGGCTTGGTTTGGGGCTAAGTTAAGTTTTAGAGCTAGAATTTGTTTAGGGTTAAGGGTCATTTTTCAGGATAGGGTTAGATTTAGTGTGAGTGAAGGAATTATAACTAGAGTTGGGTCTAGGAATAGGGTTAGTCTTTAAGTTAGGTTAATGGTTATTTTTAGGGCTAGTGCTAGGTTTTTGTTTAGGACTAGGGCTAGATTTATGACTATATTTAGGATTACGTTTTGTCTAGTGCTAGTTTTAGTGTTAGGTTTAGGTATAGGTTTACCAGTATGGGAAGTGTTAGGGTCCTGGTTAGGTGTTATACTTAATATTAGTTTTAGATCCAGGTTTAAGCCTTGAGTAAATGTGAGGGCTATGTTTGGGGCTAGGGAAAGGGCTAGCATTTGGTTTATGGTAAGGAATAGGTTTAGAACTAGGGATAGGGTAGGGCGAGAGTTAGAGTTAGTCTTAGGGATAGGGATAGGTTTAGGTTTACTGTTAGGGCTAAATTATGGCTAGGAATAGTGCTAGGGATAGTGTTATATTTAGCCTAGGTTTAGGGTTAGGGTTAGGGTTAGCATTAGGGTTAGGATAAGGTATGATGTTACAGCTATGTTTAGTGCTAGGACAAGAGATAAAATTAGGGTTAGGGCTAGGGTTTTAATTAGGGTTGGGATTAATGCTAGGCTTAGAACTAGGATTAGATCTATGGATAGGGCTAATGTCAGGTCTAGGGTTAAGGTTAGGCTAGGGTTATGGATAGGGCTATGGCTCAGTTTTATTTTAGAACTAGGCCTAAGTTTACTGCCTGTTTTATGATTAGTGATAGTGTTAGGGCTAGTGGTAGGGTAAAGTTTAGGCTTAGATTTATTGTTATGGTTAGATCTAAGTTTAGGGCTATGGCTAGGGTTAAGGCTAAAGTTAGGGCTATTTTTAGGGTTATGGTTGTGGATAGGGTTAGAACTAGAAATAGGGTTATGGCGAGAGTTCGAATTAGTCTTTGGGCTAGGGTTAGGGGTAGGTTTAGGGTTAGGGCTAAATTAGGGCTAGGATTAGCGCTAGGGTTAGTGTTAGGGTTAGACCTATGGTTAGGGTTAGTGTTAGTGTTAGTGTTAGTGTTAGTGTTAGTGTGAGGGTTAGAATTAGGTTTATGAGAAGTGATAAAGTTTTAGCTAGCTATATGTTTATGGTGACGGTTACAATTAGGGTTTGGACTAAGGTTAGTTTTGAGTTAGGATTCAGGCTATGTTTAGGGTTAAGCTGAGGGTTTGTGTTAGGGTTAGGGCTAGGATTAGGGATAGGGCTAATGTTTGGTCTAGGTTTATGTTTAGTATTAATTTTAGTGTTAGGTTATAGGTATATCTAGTATAAGGGTTAGGTTTATGGTATGGGTCAGGTTTAGATCTTGGTGTATTATTAGGGTAAAGTCCTGGTAGGGTTTTGTTTAGGTTAAGTTTTAGGGTTAAATATTGAATTAGATTTATTGTTAGGTTTCAGGATAGGGTAATGGATAGGATTAGGTTTATGGTACCGTTTCGATTTAGAGTAATGGATAGGGTTATTGTTAGCGATAGGGTTATCATTAGGCATAGGGATAGCGTTTAGGTTGGGCTTATCTTTACGCTTATGGGTAGGGTTAGAGCTAAGTTTCGAACTAGGGTTACAGATAGGCTTAAGTTTAGGGTAAGTGTAGGCATTTGAGCTAGTGTTAGGGATAGGGCGTGGGTTAGGGTTTGAGTTCAGGGCTAGGATTAGGTTTAGGTTTAGGGTTATGTTTAGACTAAGCATTAGAGTTTTAGCTAGGGTTAGGGCTAGGGGAAGGGTTAGCATTAGGGTTAGTTCTAAGGTTATAGTTAAAGTTATGATTAGCGTTTGGTTTAGGGCTAGGATAAGGCCTGGTTTGTGTGATGTTTAGGGCTAACATTAGGGCTATGGGTAATGTAAGAGCTAGGGATATGGTTATGGCTAATGTTAGAGTAAGGGTTATGGATAAGTCTAGTGTTAGGGTTAGGGTTTGGTTAGGTATTCTATTAGGTTAAAGGTCATTCTTTGGTTAGGGTTAGTATTATGGTTAGGGCCACAATTAGGACTAGCGTTTGGTCTAGTAATAGGTTTAATCTTTACGTTAGGTTAAGGGTTATTGTTAGGGCTAGTGTAAGTTTTTGTTTAGGGGTAAGGCTAGATTTCTGACTATATTTAGGATTAGGTTTGGTCTAGTGCTAGTGTTACTGTTAGGTTTAGGTATAGGTTTACCAGTAGAGGTAGTGTTAGGGTTCGGCTTAAGGTTAGGGTCAGGTTTAGATCTAGTGAAAAGTTTTTGTTTAAGGCTATGGCTAGATTTATGACTATATTTAGGATTAGATTTAGTCTCGTGCTAGTGTTACTGTTAGGTTTAGGTACATGTTTACTGGTAGGGGTAAGGGTAGGGTCCAGTTTAGCATTAGTGTGAGGTTTAGTTTTAGGGTTAGTGTTAGAGTCAGAATAAGGGTCAGTGTTTGGGTTAGAGTTATGGCTCAAATGAGAGCTAGGGTTAGAACTAGTAATAGAGTTTGGGATTGAGGTAGGCTAAGGATTAGGGTTAGGACTAGGTAACATTAGGGTGAGGGTTTGGCTTAGGGAAAAGGATGGGTTTAGATGTAGGATTAGGGTTAGGGATTGGTTTAGGGCTAGGGTTAAGGTTAGAGTTAGGGTTAGTCTTAGTGTTAGACCTAGGATTAAAGCTTGGATTAGCGCTAGGATTTGTGTTAGCTTTAGGGCTCTGGCTAATAAAAAATCCTTGCTTTCTGATTAGGCCTAGTTCTAGGGTTAGCGTTAGGGTAATGTATAGAACTAGGGTTAGTGTTAGGATCTGAGTCAGGGTCAGGAATACTTCTAGGGTTAGGTTCAGCACTCAAATTATGGCAAGGTTTAGGGCTAGGTTTAGGGTTAGTTTTTGTTTAGGTTAAGGTTTAGGGTTAGGTTTATGGCTCAGTTTTGTTTGAGGGCTAGGTTTGGGTTAGGGCTAGTTTTCAAATTAGCATTGCTGTTAGGGTTAGTGTTACGGTAAGATTTAGGCTCAAGGATAGGGTTTGATCCAGGTTTAGATGTAAGGCAAAGGGTAGGGCTAAGGTTAGTCTCTAGGGATAGGGCTAGGTTTTGGGTTATGGTAAGGGATAGGTTTAGAACTAGGGATAGGGCTAGGGTGAAAGTTAGAGTTAGTCTAAGGGATAGGGATAGGGTTAGGTTTTATGTTAGGCCTCAATTAGGGTTAGAATTAATGCTAGGTTTAATGTTATGTTTAGGCCTAGGTTTAGCGCTAGGGTTAAGGTTAGCTTTAGTGCTATGGCAAGGTATGATGTTACAGCTATGTTTAGTGCTAGGAAAGGGATAAAATTAAGGATAGAGCTGGGGTAAAGATCAGGGTAAGGATTAAGTATAGGATTAGAACTAGGATTAGGGCTAGAAATAGGGCTAATGTCGGGTCTAGCGTTAAGGTTAGGTAGCATTAATGATAGGGCTATGGCTCAGTTTTGTTTTAGAATTAGGCCTAGGGTTAGGACTACTTTTATGATTAGCAAATAGTGTTAGGGCTAATGGTACTGTGAAGTTTAGGCTTAGATTTATTGTTTTGGTTAGATCTAGGTTTAGGGCTATGGCTAGGGTTAGGGCTAAGTTTAGGGTTAGTGTTAGGGTTATGGTAACAGACAGGGTTAGAACTAGAAATTAGGCTAGGTTCAGAGTTCGAGTTAGTCTTTGGGCTAAGGTTAGGGGTACGTTTAGGGTTAGGGCTAAATTCGGTCTAGGATTAGTGTTAGATTTAGTGTTATGTTTAGGCCTAGTGTTTGGCTTAGTGTTAGTATTAGGGTTAGGATTAGGTTTAGGGGAAGGAATAGGTTTATAGCTAGCTTTAGGGCTAGGGCACAGGTGAGAATTAGGGTTAGGACTAACATTAGGGTTTGCGTTATGATTAAGTCTATGTTTAGGGCTAGGCTGAGGGTTTGTGCTAGGGCTATGTCTAGGATTAGGGCTAGGGCTAATGTCAAGTCTAGGTTTATAGTCAGTATTAGGTTTAGTGTTAGGTTATGGCTATATCTATTGTAAAATTTAGGTGTAGGGTAAACGTCAAGTTTAGAGCTAGCTGTATTATTGGGGTCAAGGTCTGGGTAGGATTTGGTTTAGGTTAAGATTTAGGGTTAATGCTTGAATTATTGTTTGGTTCGGTTTGGGGTTAGGGTAGTGGAAGGGTTAATGCTTGAATTATTGTTGGGTTCGGTTTGGCGTTAGGGTAATGGATAGAATTAGGTTTATGGTTCTGCATAGCGTTAGAGTAATGGATAGGGTTAGTGATAATGATAGGGTTATCATTAGGCCTAGGGTTAGCATTTGGGTTAGGCATTTCTTTAGGGTAATGGATCGAGTTAGAGCTAATGTCAGTGCTATGGTTAAGGTTAGGATTATGGTTAGGGTTAGGGTTAGGCCTAGGGTTAATTTTAAGGTTAATGTTAGGGTAAGTGTAGGCATTTGAAATAGGGATATGGCTAGGGTAAGGGTTAGGTTTTTAGTCAAGGCTACTTTTAGGTTTAGGGTTAGGGTTATCTTTAGGCTAAGGCTTAGAATTTGAGCTAGGTTTAGGGCTAGGGCGAGGGTTAGCTTTAGGGTTAGGTCTAAGGTTATTGTTAGGGTTATGATTAGGGCTAGGTTTAGGGCTAGGATAATGGCTAGGTTTTGTGTGATGTTTAGGGGTAACGTTAGGGCTCGGGTAATGTAACAGAGTGGGATATGGTTATGGTTAGTTTTAGGGTAAGGATAATGGGTAAGTCTAGTGTTAGGTTTAGGTTTTGGTTTAGGATAAGGTTTAGAGCTAGGGTTTCTATTAGATTAAGGGTCATTGTGGGGTCACGGTTAGTTTTAAGTTTAGAGCCACAATTAGAACTAGTGAGAGGTTTAGTCTTTACGTTAGGTTAAAGGTTATTGTTAGGGTTAATACTTGTTTTTTGTTTAGGGCTAGGGCTAGATTTATGACTTGGTTTAGGATTAGGTTTGGTCTAGTGCTACTGTAACTGTTAGGTTTAGGTATAAGTTTACCGGTAGAGGTAGTGTTAGGGTTCGATTAAGGGTTAGTGTCAGGTTTAGATCTAGGGTTAGTGTTAGGGTCAGAATTAGTGTCAGGGTTAGGGTTAAGGTTAGATCAGTATTAGGGCTACATTTAGGACTTGTAATAGAGTTCAGGTTTGTGGAAGTCTAAGCATTATGGTTAGGACTAGGGTAGCATTAGGATGAGGATTTGGCTTAGGGTTAGGGATAGGTTTAGAGGTAGGGCTAGGTTAGGCTAAGGGTTAGGGTTAGCGTTAGAGTTATTCTTAGGTTTAGCATTAGTGTTTGGTTTTGGGTTATAGTTAGGTTAAGGGTTAGTGTTAGGGTTAGTGTTCAGTGTAGTGTTAGGATGAGGTGAGCGTTAGGGTTAGGATTACGGTCAGGGTTAAGGTTAGTGTTAGGATTAGGACAGGTTTAGGTTTAGGGTTAGTTTAGGGTTTGGGATAGGGTTAGGGTTATCGTTAGGGTTAGTGTTAGGGTTAGGTTTATTATACAGGTTAGGGTTAGGGTTAGGGTATGGTTTAGGGTTAGTATTAGGGTTAGGGTTAGGTTTATTGTTAGGGTTAAGGTTAGGATTAGAATAAATGTTAGGGTTATGGTTAAATTTAGGGTTACAGTTAGTATTAGGATTTGTGTTAGGCTTAGGGATTGGGTTAGGGTTAGGATTAATGTTAGTGTTAGGTTTAGGGTTAGTGTTTGTTATAGGGTTATGGTTATGGTTAGGGTTTAGGTTAGGGTTAGGGTTATTTTTAGAATTAGGTTTAGGGTTAAGTTTAGGTTTAGTGTCAGGGTTAGTGTTAGATTTAGGGTTAGGGTTTCTATTAGTGTTAGGTTTTGAGTTAGTGTTCGGTTTATATTTAGCATTTGGATTAGGGTTAGGGTTAGTGTTGTGGTTATGGTCATGGTTAGGGGTAATTTTAGTGTTACAGTTCAAGTAAAAGCTAGGTTTACGGTTTGTGTTAAGTTTGCTTAGAGTTAGGGTTAGTGTTAGTTATACATTTATGGTTAGGTTTGGATTTGTGTTAGGTTTAGAGTTAAAGTTAGTGTTAGGGTTAGTGTTAGGGTTAGAGTTAGGCAAATATTAGGGTTAGAATTAGGGATTGTGTTAGGGTTAGAGTTAAAGATAGGGTTTGTATTAGGGTTTTTGTTAAGATGTGAGTTAGTGTTTAGGTTACATTTAGGGTTACGGATAGGGTTTGTGTTAAGGTTATGTTTGGGGTTAGTGTTAGGGTAAAGTGTAGGTTTACGTTTAAGTTTAGGTTAGTGTTTCAGTTAGGGTTAGGGTTTGGGTTAGGATTAGTGTTTTGGTTAGAGTTACAGTTAGGTTTATGGTTAGTGTTAGGTTTAGGTTTAGGATTAGCGTTAGATTTTGTGACAAGTTTAGGTTTAGGGTTTTGTTAGGGTTTGCGTTAGGGTTAGTTTTAGGGTAAGGATTATGGGTAGGATTAGGGTTAGGGTTAGGGTTAGGGTAATGTTTAGAGTTAGGGTTAGGGTTGTTGTTTCTGTTAGGTTAAAATTAGTATTAGGGTTATGGTTACTGTTATGGAATGGGTTAGGGTTGTGTTATGGTAAGTGTTAGGGTTAGGGTTCGGTTTAGGGTTATGATTAGGATTACCATTAGGGTTAAGAATAGGGTTAGGGTTAGTTTTACTGTTAAGGTTAGGGTTAGGATTAGTTTAATAGTTAGGGTTATGTTTAGGGTTTGGGTTGGTGTTAGGGTTAGTACTCTTGTTAGGGTTATTATTAGGGTTAGGTTAGGATTAAGTTTACTGTTACGGTTAGCATTAGGTTTAGGTCTAGAATTAGTGTTATGATTAGCATTAGCAATAGAGTTAAGTTTAGGTTTAGTGTTAGCATTAGGGTAAGGATTAGGGTTACTTTTAGTGTTTAGTTTATGGTTAGGCTTAGGTTTAATGTTATGGTTAGTTTCAGGTTTATGGTTATGGTTATGGTTAGTGGTTGGGTTAGGGTTAGGGCTACAGTAATTTTTAGGGTTCATGTTATTGTTAGGGTTAGGATTAAGATTAGGTTTAGTACTGGGGTTAGGTCTAGGCTTAGGCTTAGGGTTAGGGTTAGTGTTAGGGTTAGGGTTATGCTTAGGATTATGCTTAGGTTTATTGTTAGTTTTAGGTTTAGTGTTAGGGTTTGTGTTACGGTAATGGTTAGGGGTAGGGTTAGGTTTACAGTTAAGATCAGGGTTACAGTTAGGTTTAGGGTTAGTATTAGTGTTAGGGTTAGGGTTAGTTTTCTGTGATAAGGTTAGGTTTAGTGTTAGGGTTCAGGTTAGGTTTAGGTTTAATTTTGGAGTTAGTGTTAGGGTTGAGTTTAGGGTTACTGTTAGGTTTACTATTAGAGTTAGGTGAGTGTTTGTGATAGGGTTAGGGTTAAGGTTATCATCAGAGTTATGCTTAAGATGAGAGTTAGATTTAGGTTTAGGCTTAGGGTTATGGTTAGTGTTAAGATTAGTGTTTGATTTAGGGTTAGGTTTAGGGGTACACTTAGTTATAGAATGAGAGTTTTGGTTAGGGTTAGTGTTAGGGTTAGGTTCAGGGTTAGTGTTAGGGTTAGTGTTAGGGTTAGGTCAGGGTTAGGGTTAAATTTTGGTTAGGGTTAGGGTTATGGTTTGGTAACGGTTTGTGTTAGGGTTAGCATTAGGGTTAGGATTTTTTAGGCTTAGGGTTAAGGTGTGGGTTAGTGTTAGGGTTACGGTTAGGGTTAGGTTTAGGCT
Source organism: Ictidomys tridecemlineatus (assembly GCF_052094955.1). Lineage (NCBI taxonomy): Eukaryota > Metazoa > Chordata > Mammalia > Rodentia > Sciuridae > Ictidomys > Ictidomys tridecemlineatus. The sequence goes on from NC_135492.1 coordinate 12,537,969, forward strand.
TCGTGTTAAAGTATTGGTTAGGGATATCTTTAAAGTTGTTGGTTTAAGGTTAGGATCAGGCTAGTGTTACAGTTAGAATTAGGGTTGGTTTTTGGATTAGCTTTTGGGTTAATGATAGAGGAAGTTTGAGGCTTAGTGTTAGAGTTTGTGTTAGAGTGTTAGTGTTAAGGTTACGTTTATGGTCAGGTTTAGGGTTAGTGTTAGAGTTAGGATTACGGTTCGTGAGAGTGTTAGGTTTAGGGTTAGGTTGAGTGTTAGGATTAGGGTTAGGTTTAGGGTTATTGTGTCAGTGTTAGTGTTAGTGTTAGGGTTAGGGATAGTGTTAGGATTAGGGATAGGTTTAGTGTTAGTTTTTGGGTTAGGGATGGGGTTAGGGTTAGGGTTAGTGTTCGTGTTAGGGTTAGGGTTAATTTTAGGGTTAAGTTTGTGGTTAAGCTTAGGTTTAGGTTTTGTGTAAGGGTTAGGGTTAGGGTTAGTGTTTGTGTTAGTGTTAGGGATAGAGTTAATGTTAGAGTTATGGTTAGGTTTAGGGTTAGATTTAGTTTTAGTGTTAGGGTTAGGGTTAGGTATAGTGTTAGGGTTAGTGATAGGTTCAAGGTTAGGGCTAGGGTTAGGGTTAGGGTTAGTGTTACAGTTAGGGTTAGGGTTAGTTTTAGGGTTCATTTTAGGTTTAGGGTTATGTTTTAGGTTGGTTTAGGGTTAAGGTTAGTGTTAGGGTTCAGGTTAGGGTTAGGGTGAGGGTCAGTTTTAGAGTTCGTGTTAGAATTAGGTTCAGTGTTATGATTGTGTTTGTGTGAGTGATATGGTTTGTGTTACGGTAAGGTTTAGGGTTAGGGTTTGTGTTAGTGTTGGGGATAGTGTAAGGGTTAGGTTTAGTGTTAGGATAAGGGGTAAAGTGAAGTTTATGGTTAGGTTTAGGGTTAGGCTTAGGGTCAGTTTTAGGGGTACTTGTAGGTTGGGGTTAGTGTTAGGATTAGGGTTAGGATTAGTGTTAGGTTTAGGGTTTATGTTATTGTAAGGGTAGATTTAGGGTTAGGGGTGCGAGTACGTTTAGAGTTAGGTTCAGTGTTAGTGTTAAGGTAAGGGTTATGAATAGTGTTAGAGTTAGGGATAGGGTTAGGGTTACTTTTAGGTTTAGGATTAGAATTTGTGTTAGGGTTAGTGTCATGGTTAGGTTTAGGGTTATGAGTAGGTTTTGTGTTAGTATTAGGGTTAGGTTTATGATTAAGTTTAGTTTTGATGTTAGGGTTAGGGTTCGGATTAGGGTTAGTGTTAGGGTAAGAATAATGGTTTGTGTTAGAGTAAGGGTTAGCTTTTGGTTTTGTGTTAGGGTTAGAGTTAAAATTAGGCTTTTGTTTATTATTACAAGAAGGGTTAGAGTGAGGCATAGGGTTAGGATTAAGGTTACGTTTAGGATTCGGGTTAGAGTGAGACTTAGGTTTAGGTTTAGGGTTAGTTTTAGGGTTACTTGTAGGTTAGGGTTAGTGTTAGGGTTAGGGTTAGGATTAGTGTTATGGTTCGGTTTAGGTTTATGGTTTGTGATATGATAAAGTTTAGGGTGAGGGTTAGGGTAAATTTAGGTTTAGGTTTAGGTTCAGTGTTAGTGTTACTGTTAGGGTTAGGGTTAGGAATATTGCTAGTATTTGTGATAGGTTTAGGTTTAGAATTAGTTTTAGGGATAATGTCACAGTTGGGGTTAGGTTTATAGTTAGGGTTAGTTTTAATGTTAGAATTAGGTTTATGTTTAAGGTTAGTTTTTGGGTTAGGGTTAGGGTTACAGTTTGAGTTAGGGTTAGGGTGAGTATTAGGGTTAGGGTTTCGGTTAGGGTTAGTGTTAAGCTTAATGTTCGGGTAAGAATTATGGTTTGTGTTAGTGTAAGGGTTTGGTTTAGGTTTTGTGTTAGGTTAGTGTTAAAATTAGGGTTTCTGTTATGATTAGAACGAGGGTTAGAGTGAGGCATAGGGTTAGGGTTAGTGTTAGTTTTAAGGTTACGTGTAGATTAGGTATAGTGTAAGTGTTAGGATTATAGATTGCGTTAGTGTTAGGGTTAAAGTAAGAGTTAGGGAGAGGGTTTGTTTTAGGTTTAGGGTTAGGCTTAGGGTTAGGGATAGTGATAGGGTTAGTGTTGGAGTTAAGGTTAGTGTTAGGATTAGGGTTAGTGTTAGAGTTAGTGTTAGGTTTAGGGTTAGGTTTAGGGTTAATGTAATAGTTAGGATTAGAATTAGTTTCAGGGTTAGTGTTAAGGTTAGTTTTAGTGTTAGCTTTAGTGTTAGTGTTAGGGTTAGTGTAAGGGAGATTGTTATTGTTAGAAATAGGTTGAGGTTTAGCACTAAGGCCAAAATTAGTGTTAGTGTTACAGTCAGGGTTAGGGTTACTGTTTGTTTTAAGATTAGGGTTAGGGTTATGCTTAGGGTTAGTTCTAGAGTTAAGGTTAGGGTTTGGATTAGGTTTAGGCTTAGTTTTAGAGTTATGGTTAGGGTAAGGGTTAGGGTTAGTTTTATGGTTAGTTATAGGGTTAGGGTTGAGTTAGGTTTTAGTGTTAGGGTTAAAGTTAGTTTTAGGGTTTGTGTTAGAGTTTGAGTTAGGGTTAGGTTTAGGTAAGTGTTAGGACTAGGTTAAGAATTAGGGTTAGTTTAAGGATTAGTGTTAAGGATAGTATTAGATTTTATGTTAGGGTTAGTGTTATGTTTAGGATTAGGGTTAGGGTTATGGTTAGAGTTAGTATTATGGTTAGTGTCTGTGTTATGGATTTGGCTATGTTACATTTAGGGTTAGTGTTATTGTTAGGGTTAGGGTTAGTTTTAGTGTAAGTGTTAGTGTTAGTGTTAGGGTTAGTGTTAGTTAAAAGTTAGAGTTAATGTTAGGTTATTTTTAGGGTTGTTTTTTGTTAGGAATTGTTTTACGGTTATTGTTAGGGCTATGATTAGGGTTATTGCAGGTTTAAGGTTATGGTTAGGGTTAGGATTACTGTAAGGTTTAGTGTTAGGATAAGGTTAGGGTTAGGGATAAGTTTAGTGTTATGGTTATTGGTAATTTTATGATTAGTGTTAGTTTTGTATTAGCGTTAGGATTAGGGTTAGGGTTAGTGTTAGGTTTAGGGTTAGGATTTATGTTACAGTTACAGTTAGGATTATGTATAGTGTTACGGTTATGGTTAGGATTAGGTTTAGTGTTAGAGTTAGATTAGGGATAGGGCGAGGTTAATGTTAGTGTTAAGGTTCCAGTAAGGGTTAGGATTAGGGTTAATGTTAGTGTTAGTTTTAGATGTAGGTTTAGGTTAGGGTAAGAGTTAGGTTTAGGAATCGTGTTAGGGTTAAGGTTAGGGTGTTAGCTTTAGGTTTATGGTTAGGGTTATGGTTAGGGTTATTTTTAGGGTTAGGGTAAGGGTAATACTTAGGTTTAGAGTTAGTGTTAGGATTAGGGTTAGGTTTAGGTATAGCTTTAGTTTTAGGGTTAGGTGTAGAGATACTATTATGGTTAGGTTTAGGTTTAGGATTTGGGTTAGTGTTAAAGTTAGGATTAGTATTAGTGTTAGAATTAGTTTTAGGGTTAAGTTTAGGGTTTCTCTTAGGGTTAGGGTTACTGTAGAGTATGTGTTAGGATTAGGTTTAGGGTTCATGTTAAAGTTAGGATTATGGTTATGGTTATGGTAAATTGAGGGTTAGGATTAGGGTTACAGTTAGTGTTAGTGTTAGTATTAGGGTTAGGGTTAATGTTAAAATTAGGATTTAGGTTAGTGTAAGGTTTAGTATTAGGGTTTGTATAGGGGTTATGTTTAGGGTTATAATTAGGGTTATGATAAAGGTTAGGATTAGGGTTAGAGTTAGGTTGAGGTTTAGGGTTATGTTAGGCTTACGGTTAGGTTTAAGGTTAGATATAGTGTTAGGGTTAGGGTTATTGTTAGGATTAGGATTAGGGTTAGGATTAGGGTTAGGTGTGGGTTAAATTAGGATTAGGGTTAGGGTTAGGGTTCATGTTAGAGTAAGGGTTATGGTTTGTGTTACTTTTAGTTTTAGTTTTAGGGTTAGGGTTAGAATTAGGGATAAGTTTAGGGCTACAGTTAGAGTTAGTGTTATGGTTAGGGTTAGGGGTAGTGTTAGTGTTAAGGTTAGGGTTATGTTTAGGTTAGTTTACTGTGAGAGTTATGGTTAAGGTTAGGATTAGTGTTTGGTTAAGGTTAGAGTTAGATTTAGGGTTAGTGTTAAGGTGAGGGTTAGGATTAGGGGTCGTGTTAGTGTTAAGTTTAGGGTTGTGGTTAGCGTTAGTTTTATGGTTAGAGTTAGGGTTAAGGTAAGGTTTAGTTTTGGTTTAAGGTTAGAGATATGTTAAGGGTTGGTGTTAAGTTTAGGGTTAGGGTTAGTGTTATGTTTTGAATTAGGGTTAGCGTGAGGCTAAGAGTTAGTGTCAGGGTTAGGTTTAGCTTTGGGGTTAGATTTAGGTTTGGGGTTAGGGATAGGGTTAGGGTTAGTTAAAGGTTAGTATTTGGTTTAGGGTTTTTGTTAGGGTTAGGGTTAGTGTTAAAATGAGGTTTAGTGTTAGTTAGGTTCGAGTTAGGGGTAGGATTAGGTTTCATGTTGGGGTTAGGGTACGGGTTATTTTTAAGTTTAGGGTGAGGGTTAGAGTTAGGGTTAGGTTTATTTGTTAGGGTTAGGTTAATGTTAGGGTTATGGTTAGGGTTAGGTTTAGTGTTAGTGTTAGGTTTATGGTAAGGGTTAGGGTTAGGTGAGGGTTCCGGTTAGTATGACAGGGTTTCAGTTAGGTTAAGTGTTATATTTAGGATTAGATTTAAAGTTAGGTTTAGGCTTAGGGTTAGAGTTAGGGTTAGGGTTAAGGTTAGTGTTAGGGTTAGGGTTAGGGATAGGGTTAGTATTAGTGTTCGGGTTAAGTTTAGTTTTAGGGTTAGTGTTAGGGTTAGGGATAGTTTTAGGGTTTTTATTATGGTTAGTTTTATGGTTAGTGTTATTGTTAAAATTAGGGTTAGGGTTAGGATATGGTTAGTGTCAGGGTTGCGGTTAGAGTTTGGGTTAGTGTTAGGGATAATGTTTGGGTTAGGGTTAGTGTTACATTAATCTTAGGGTTAGGGTTTTTTTAGGTTAGGGTAATGGTAATGGTTCTTATTAGGGTTAGGGTTTTGAATAGGGTTGCGGTTAGGGTTAGGATTAGGGTTAGGATTATTGTTATGATTAGGGTTAGGGTTAGGATTAGAGTTTTGGTTAGGGTTAGTGTTAGCTTTAGGCTCTTTGTTAGGTTAGGTTTAGGGTTAGTGTTAGGATTAGTGTTAGGATTAGGGTTAAGGTTAGATTTCTTTAGGGTTAGGGTTTGGGGTATGGTGAGGTTTAGGGTAAGTTTTATGTTTATGGTTATGGTTATGGTTATAGTTAATGTTAGGGTTAGGGTTAGTTTAAGGGTTAGGGTTAGAGTTAGGATTAGTGTTTGGCTAAGTGTTAGAGTTATATTCAGGGTTAGTGTTAGGATTACGTTTCATGTTAATTTTAGGTTTAGGGTGAGGTTTAGGGTTACTGTTAGGGTTAGGTTTTGCTTTAGGTTTAGGGTTAAGGTTGGTTTTGGGGTTACAGTAATGTGTATGTTAAAGTTAGGATTTGGCTTAAGTTTTTTGTTAGTGTTAGGTTTAGCAATAGTGTTATGGTGAAGTTCAGTGTTAGGGTTAGGTTCGGGTTAGGGTTAGGTTTAGGGTTCATGTTAGGTTTAGGATTAGGGTTAGTGTTATCTTTAGTTTTAGGTTGAGGTGTAGAGTTAGGGTTAGATTTAGTGTTAGTGTTATGGTTAGGGATAGGGTTAGTGTTAGGGTAAAGTTTAGGGTTAGGATTTTGTTTAGGTTTAAGGTTAGGGTTATGGTTAGTGTTAGGATTAGGGTTAGGTTAGAGATAGTGTTAGGGTTAAGGTTAGGTTTAGGATTAGGATTAGGGTTAGGAATAGGTTTAGGGTTTGGTTTAAATTAGGGTTACAGTTAGGGTTACGGTTCATATTAGGATAAGGGTTATGGTTTGTGATAGTTTTAGGTTTAGGTTTACGGTTGGGTTAGGGTTCAGTTTAGAAATAGGTTTAGGGCTATGGTTACAGTTAGTGTTATGGTTTGTGTTAGAGGTCGTGTTATTTTTTGGGTTAGGGTTATGGTTATGTTTAGTGTTACATTTAGAGTTAGGGTTAAGTTTAGGTTTAGTGTTTGGGTTAATTTAGATTTAGATTAGGGTTAGTGTTAGTGTTAGGGTTAGGGTTAGGTGTCATTTTAATGTTAGGGTTAGGGTTATGGTTAGGATTAGTGTTACGGTTAGAGTTAGGGTTAAAGTAAGTTTTAGTGTTTGGGTTAAGGTTAGAGTTATGTTAAGGGTTAGTGTTAGGGTTAGGGTTAGTGTTAGGTTTCAAATTAGTGTTAGGGTGAGGCTTATGTTTAGTGTCAAGGTTAGGTTTAGCTTTAGGGTTAGGTTTAGGGTTGGGGTTAGGGATAGGGTTACGTTTAGTTTAACATTAGTATGTGGTTTAGCGTTTCTGTTAAGGTTATGGTTAGTTTTACGGTGAGGTTTAGTGTAAGAGTTAGGATCAGATTAGGTGTAGGGTTAGGGTTAGTGTTTCAGTTAGGGTTAGGGTTATTGTTAAATTTAGTGTGAGGGTTGGTGTTATGGTTAGGTTTACTGTCAATGTTAGGTTAGTGTTAGGGTTATGGTTAGGGTTAGTGTTAGTGTTAGGTCTAGGGTTAGGGTTAGAGATAGGTAAGGATTAGGTTAGTGTTAGTGACAGGGTTACAGTTAGGTTAAGGATTAGGTTTAGAGTTAGATTTAGGGTTAGGTTTAGGGTAAGGTTTAGCATTAGGTTTAGGGTTAGGTTTAAAGGTAGGTTAGGGTTAGGGTTAAGGTTAGTGTTAGGTTTAGTGTTAGGGTGAGGTTTAGGGTTAGTATTAGTGTTTGAGTTAAGGTTAGGTTTAGGGTTAGTGTTAAGGTTAGTGATAGTTTTAGGGTTAGTATTATGGTTAGTTTAATGGTTAGGGTTAGTGTTAAAATTAGGGTTAGGGTTAGGGTATGGTTAGTGTTAGGGTTGAGGTTAGAGTTTGAGTTAGTGTTAGGATAAAGTTTCATTAGGGTTATTGTTACATTAGTCTTAGGCTTAGGGTTTGGTTAGGGTTAGGATTAGTGTTAGCATTAGGTTTAGGGTTCAGGTTATGGTTAGTGTTAGGGTTAGGGTTAGAATTAGGTTTAGTGTTAGTGATAGGCTTAGGTTTAGGGTTAAGATTGGGGTTAAGGTTAGTGTTAGGATAAGTGTTAGGTTTATTTTTAGGTTTTCGTTTAATCTTAGGGTTAGGGTTATGGTTAGGATTAGTTTTAGAATTAGATGTAGGTTTAAGGTTAGTGTTATAGTTACTGTTAGGGTACAGTTTATGGTTTGTGTTAATGTTATGGTCAGGGTTAGGGATTGTGTTAGGGTTATGGTTTGGGTTACAGTTAAGATTAGGGTTAGTTAGGGTTAGAATTAGTAAAAGGGTTAGTATTAGGTTTAGTGTTAGGTTTAAGGTTTAGGTAAGGTTAGATGTTTTGATAGGGTTAGGGTTGGGGTTAGGTTTGGTGCCAGTGTTAGGCTTAGTGTCACTGTTTGTTTTAAAAATAGGATTAGATTTAGGGTTAGGGTTACTGTTAGGATTAGGTTTACATTCTTGTTAGGGTTATGGTGTGGGTTCCAGTCTATGTTAGGGTTAGGGTTATGCTTAAGTTTAGGGCTACAGATATTGTTAGGTTTAGGAATAGGGTTACAATTAGGGTTAGGGTTAGTGTTAGGTTTAGTGTTAGGCCTAGGGTTCGAGTTATGGTTAGTGTTTGAGTAAGGATTAGTGTTAGGTTTAAGGTTGGGTTAGTGTTAGGTGTAGGGTTAGGGTTAGTATTAGGTTTAGTGTTAGGGTTAGGTAAGGGTTAGGATTTGGGTTATATTAGATTCAGTGTTTGGTTTACGTTGGGGTTTGTGTTAGGGTTATGGTTAGAGTTAGTGTTAGTGTTAGGGTTATGTTTAGAGTTAGGGTTAGGAATAGTGTTAGTGTTAGTGATAGGAATGGGGTTAGGTTTAGGGTTAATGTTAGGGTTAGGTTTAGGGTTTAGTTTAGGGTTAGGGTTAGTGGTATGGTTAGGGTTTGTGTTCACGTTAATGTTATGGTTAGGATTAGTGTTAAATTTAGGGTTAGGGTTAGGTTTATGTTAGGGTTAGAGTTAGTTTTAGGTTTAGCATTCAGTTTAGCATTGGGTTAGGGTTAGGTTTAATGTTTAATTGCTGTGACTGGATGGTGCTTAATTGTAACAGGCTGTGTATTCAGTTGTATATAGACCCCTACTGTCCAGCAATAGGGTGGCTCCTGCTGCCTTGGGTGCCCACTACTTTTGAGTTCTCGGGGAGTTCCGGTTGAGTTCCCGTAGAGCCTAGTGGAGGGTGGAGAGAGTTTCCAGGGAGTGTGAGTGGATTTCTGGTGTGAGTCGGAGAAATAAAGTAGTTCCTGTTTGAACCTAAAAGTGCCTCTTGGCGGCTCAGTTATTTTGTGCCCAGCCAGACTGTGGCACCTCCAGGAGGGAGACCCCTTTCACTTGGGTGTCCTGAGGAACTCCTGTACCGCTGAAGCCAGGGAAGAGGGGACTCCCACCACTAGACTGGAAACCTCTCCCACCTGGGTTTCAGAGGGAGTTTCTATACCGCTGCAGCCAGTGTAGAGTGAACTTACTCTTCCAGTCAGGAGACCCCTCCTACATGAGTATCTGGGTGAACTCCTATACTTTCACAGCCAGGGTAGTTGAGACTCGCCCCTCCAATTGGGAGACCCTTCCCACCTAGATGTAGTGGGGAGCTCCTATACAACTGCAGCCATGGTAGAGGGGACCTGCACCTCCAATCGGGAGACTCCTACAACATGGTTATCAGGGGGAACTAGTATACCACATCAGCCAGGATAGAGGTGATTCACCACTCCAGGCAAGAGATCCATCCAATCTGGGTCTCAGGGAAAGCTAGTAAACCAGTGTACCCAGGGTTGAGGCAACTCGCCTCCTCAGGTGAAAGAAACTCCCACCTGGGTGTGTGTGGGGAGACCTCATATATCGCTTCAGCCTAGGTAGTGGGGACTTGCCCCTCCAGGCAGGAGACCTCTCCCACCTGGGTGTCACAGGGAACTTATATACCCCCCTTAGGCAGTTTAGAGGAGACTCGCCAATTAACGCGGGAGACCCCTCCTTCCTGGCTGTCAGCGGGAGCTCATATACCACCACAGCCCTCCCACATGGGTGTCAGGGGGAGCTAGTATACCACGTCACGCAAGGTGGGAGACCCCTCCCACCTGGGTGTAGGGGGAACCTTCTATACCACTGCAGTCAGGGTAGAGGGGACTTGCCTCTCCAGGATGAAGACCCTCCCTCCTGGGTGTCAGGGGGAGATCCTTTACTTCCACAGCCAGGGTAAAGGGGATTCACTCCTCTAGGCATGACACTCATCCAACCTGGGTGTCAGGGAAAGCTAGTAAACCACTGCAGCCAAGGTAGAGAGGACTCGCCCCTTCAGGAGAGAGACCCTTCCCATCTGGGTATGGGGTGGGAGCTCCTATACCACTGCAACCAGAATAGAGGGCACTTGCCTCTCCAAGCAGGAGATCCCTCCCACCTTGGTGTCTGGGAGAGCTGGTACACCCCTCAGCCATGGTAGAGAGAAGTTAATCCTCTCGGTAAGAGACCCCTCCCACCTGGGTTTCAGAGGGAGTTCTTATACTGCTACAGCCAGTGTAGAGGGGACTCGCCCCTCCAGATGGGAGATCCCTTTAACTTGAGTGTCTAGGGGAGCTCCTATACCACTGAAGCCAGGGTAGAGAAGGCTTGCACCTCTAGGCTGGAGACCCCTTCCACATGGGTGTCATGAGCATTTCCTATACTGCTGCAGCCAGGGTAGAGCAGACTTTCCCTTCCAGTCTGGAGACCCCTCCCACCTGAGTGTCTGGGTGAGCTCCTATACCTTTGGAGCCAGAGTAGAGGGTACTTGGCCCTTCAATCAGAAGGCCCCTCCCACATGGGTGTCCTGGGGAGCTTGATTACAGCAGCAGCCAGGTTAGAGGGGACCTGCCCCTCTAGGCAAGAGACCCATCCAACCTGGATGTCAGAGAAAGCTATTAAACCACTGCAGCCAGGGTAGAGGGTAATCAACTCTTTAGGAAAGAGACCCCTTCCATCTGGGTATGGGATGGAGCTCATATACCATAGCAGCCAGAATAGAGGGGACTCGCCCCTCCAAGCAGAAGAATTCTCCTTCCTGTGTGTCTGGGTGAGCTTCTACACCTCCAACACCAGGCTAGAGGGGATTGGCCCCTCTAGGTGGAAGGCCCCTCCCATCTGAGTGTTGAGAGGGAGGTAATACCACTGCAGCCAGAGTAGAGTGGACTCTCCCATCTAGGCTGGAGACCCCTCCCACATGGGTGTCAAGAAAAGCTAGTGTACCAAGGCAGCCAGGGTAGAGAGGTCTCGCCCCTTCAGGAGGAAGACCCTCCCCTCTTGATATGGGCAGTAGCTCCTATACCGCTGCAGCCAGGGTACAGTAGACTCTTCCCTCCTTTTGGGAGACCCCCTCCACCTGGTGTCTGGGGGAGCATTTATACCTCCTCAGCCACTGTAGAGTGGACTCACCCCTCTAGGTGAAATTTCTTTCCCAACTGGGTGTAAGGGGAGCTCCATTATTGCTGCAGCAAGCATATAGGTGAATCACCCCTACAGGTGAGAGACCCCTCAAAACTAGGTGTCTAAGGGAATTCATACACCTCTGTAGCCAGAGTTGAGGGGACACATCCCTCTGGCCTCAGACCCCCCGATCTGGGTGATTGGGGGAACTCATATACCTTAGAAGCCAGGATAGAGAAGACTCGCCCCTCCAGGCTGGTTACCATCACACCTGGGTGTCTGGGGGAGCTTATATATGTCTGCAGCCAGTGTACAGGGGATTAGACACTTCAGGCGTGAGACCACTCCCACCTGGGTGTGTAGGGAGGCTTCTATACTGCCCTAGCCAGGGTAGAGGGACTCACCCTTCCAGGTGGGAGACCCTCCCACCTGGGTGTCAAGGGAGCTCATATACTGCCCCAGCAATGGAAGAGGGTTGTCCCTCTAGGGGGGAGACCCCTTTCATCTGGGTGTTGGATGAGCTCTTATATAGCCTCAGTCATGGTAGAGGGGACTTGCCCCTTTAGCCTGAGGACCAGTCACATATTGGTGTCTGGGGGAGCATGTATTCTGCTGCACCAAGGGTCCAGGGGACTCTCCACTCCAGGCTGAAGACCCCTCCCACCTGTGTGTAGGGGAGAGGTTCTCTACCCCCACAGCCAGGGTACAGCATACTCGCCTTTTCAGGCAGGAGAACCCTCCCGCCAAGGTGTCAGGGAAAGCTAGTATGCCATTGCAGCTAGGGTAGAGGGGACTACCCCCGTCAGGAGGAAGATCTCTCTCATCTGGGCATGGGGGAGAAACCAATGCTGACTGGGTAGAGGGGACTCACCCCTCCATACTGGACACCTCTCCCACCTGTGTGTCCTGGGGAGCTTATACACCCCGCTTCCAGTATAGAGGGGACTCGCCCTCAAAGGGCGAGCTTGTATTTTGCCTTAGCCAGGGTAGAGAGGAGTCGCCTCTCCAGGCAGGAGACCCCTCCCACCTGGGTGTGGGTGTGTGTGTGGGGTTCTTATACAACTGCAGCTGGGTAGCAGAAAGTAGCCCATGAAGGCGGGTGAACACGTTCACCTGGGTGACAGGGGGAGTTTGTATCCCACCTCAGCCAGGGTAAATGGGACTCACCCCAGCATGGGGGAGACCCCTCAAAGCTGGGTGTCCCATGAACCCTTATAAGGCTCCAGCCAAAGTAGAGGGGACTTGCCCCTACAGGCGGGAGACCCCTCCTAACTATGTGTAGGCAGAGTTTGTATTCCTCTGAAGCCAAGGGAGAGGGGACTTGCACCTCCAGTTGGAAGACTCCTCCCACCTGTGTTTGGAGAAGTTTGTATACCGCATTAGCCATGGTGGAGGAGAATCGCCCCTCCAGGCATGAGTCCCTCCCATCTGGGCACTGAGGGGGAAGCTCATGTAAGGCCACAACCAGGATAGCGGGGACTCACAGCACTACAAGGGAGATCCCTCACACATGGTTGTCAGGAGAGTTCATATGCCACATCAGGCAGGATAGAGAGGACTCGCCACTACAGGAAGGAGACACCACCCAAGCAGGAAAACCCTCCAAGCGTGTTACTCCTCCCACTTGGGTGTCAGGGGGAGCTCATATACCACCACAGCCAGGAGAGTGGGGACTCGCCCCTACAGGCAGGTGACCTTTCCCACCTGGGTGTTGGGGAGAGCTCGAGTAACTCCGCAGTCAGGATACAGGGGAATCGCCCCTACAGGCGTGATACTCCTCCCACCTGGGTGTCATGGGGAGCTCCTATACTGCCAGAGCCAGGGTAGAGGTGTTTGCCTCTTTAGGCAGGAGACTCCTCCAACCTGGTGTTCCTGCAGTACTTATAGGGCACCAGCCAGAATAGAGGGGATCACGATACCAGCGGGAGACCCCTCTCATTTGAGTGCGTGTGTGTATGGGGGGGGGCTTTTGTACCACCTTAGCAAGGGTAGATGTGACTTGCCCCACCAGACAAAAGTCTCCTTCGACCTGGGTGTCTTGAAGAGCATGTATATAGCAGCGGCCAGGGTAGAGGGGACCCTCACCTCCAACCGGGACACCCCTCCTACCGGGTGTCATGGGAACTCCTTTACCGCTGTAGCCAGGGTAAAGTGGATTCTCCCCTCCAACCAGAGACTTCTCCCACCTAGGTGTAGGGTGAGGGGTCTTGTGTACCACTCAAGCCAAGGTAGAAGGGACCCACCTCTCCATGCGGGAGACCCCTCCGACTTGGGTGTCTTTGGATAGCTTATACACCTCTGAATCAAAGTAGAGGCGATTCGCCCCTCTAGAGTGGAGACCCCTCCCAAATGGTGGTCTCAGGAAGCTCATGTACCACTGCAGGCAGGTTAGAGTGTACTCGTCAATCCAGGCGGGAGACCCCTCCTACCTGGGTGTCAGGTGGAGCTCCTATACCTCTGTAGCCAGGGTAGAGATGACTCCCCCTTCAAGCAGAAGACTCCTCTCACCTGTGTTTTCCAGGGAGCTTGTATACCACCCCAGACAAGGTAGAGGAAAGTCACCCCTAAAGGTGGGAGACTCCTCCCACATTTGTGTTCTGGGGAGGGGGCTTCTTATACAGCTCCAGGCAAGGTAGCAGGGACTGGAAATCCAAGGCAGAAGAGCACTATTACCCGGGTGTCCGAGGGATTGTTTATCCTGCAGCAACCAAGGTGGAGGGGACTGGCCCATCCATACAAGAGTCCCCTCCCACCACATTGTTGGGGGGAGCTCATATACCATCCCAGCCAGGAGAGAGGGGACACACTCCAGGTAGGAGACCCCTCTCACCTGGGAGTAAGGGAAAGCTAGTATAATACTGGAGCCAGGGAAAAGGGTACTCACCCCTTCAGGCGTGAGACACCTCCCATATGGGTATGGGAGAGCCTCATATACTATGGCAGCCAGGGTAGAGTGGACTTGCTAATCCATGCAAGAGAACCTTCCTACCTGTGTGTGGGGGTAGCTTGTATACCACCACAGCCAGGGTAGAGTTTACTCGCCCCTCCAGGCAGAAGACCTCTCCTACCTGGGTGTCTGGGGGAGCTATTATACCACCTCAGCCATGGTAGAGGTTACTTTCCCCATCAGGCGGGAAACCCCTCTGACCTGGAAATTGGGGGAACTCATATACTGCTGCAGCCAGGGAAGAAGGTACTTGCCCCTCCAGGTGGGAGAACCCTCCCAATTGCGTGTCCTGGGGAGCTCCTATACTGCTGCAGCAGGGTCGAAGGGACTCCACACTCCTAGCGGGAGACTCCTCCCAATTGGGTATCAGCAAAGCTCCTATTTGGCAGCAGTCAGGGTAGGGTGGACTCGCACATCTAGGCAGGAGACCCCTCCAACCTGGGTGTCTGATCTCCTAAACCTATGCAGCCAGGGTAGAGGGGACTTGGCCCTCCAATCTGGAGACCCCTCTCACTGGGTTTCCAGGGGAGCTTGATTACTACAGCAGCCAGGTAAAGGGGACTCACCCCTACAGGTGGGAGACCCCTCCCACCTGGGTGTCCAGGGGAGGTCCTATACTGCCACAGCATGTGTAGAAGGAACACGCCCCTGCAGGAGGAAGATCCCTCCCACTAGGGTGTCATGGGGAGCTCTTATATGGCAAGAGATAAAGTAGAGGGGACTTGCCCTTTCAGGTTATAGACCACTCCCACCTGTGTGTAGGGGAGTGCTTGTATACCTTCTTAGCCAAGGTAGGAGACTCTCCCATCCAGGCAGGAGACCTCTCCAACCAGGCTGTGGGAGGGAGCTCATATACCGCCACAGCCAGGGTTGGAAATACTTGCCTCTCCTGGCAGGACACCCCTCCCACCAGGGTGTCATGGAGAGCGTGTATACCTTTGCAGCCAGAGTAGAGCAGACTCGTTGTGTCAGTCAGGAGATCCTTCCCACCTGTGTGTCAGGGGGATCCCATATACTTCCACAGCCATGGTAGAGGGATAATCGCCCCTCCAGGTGAGAGATCCATTCAACCTGGGTGTCAAGGGAAGCTTGTAAACCACTGCATCCAGGGTAGATGGGACTCACCCTTTCAGGTGGGAAACCCTCCCATCTGGGTATGGGGGTTGAGTTGCTATACCACGGGAGACAGAATAGAGGGGACTCACCCTTCCAAGCAGAAGACCACTCCCATCTAGGTTTCTGGGAGTGCTGGTACACCCCCTCATCTAGGGTAGATGGAAGTCACCCTCCTACCTGGGTGTCAGGGGAAGCTCCTTAACTGCTGCAGGCAGGGTACAGTAGACCCACCCCTCCAGGTGAAAGACCTCTAGTACCTGAGTGTCAGGTGGAGCTCATATACCTCAGCAGCCACCTTCAAGGCAACTCACACCTTCAGGTGAGAAACACCTACCATCTACCACCTGGGAATGGGATTAACTCCTATATTTCCTTACCCAGGGTGGAGGGGACTCGCCCCTCCAGTCGGTAGGCCTCTCCCACATAGGTGTCAGGTGAAGCTCATAAACACCAACAGCCAGGGTAGAGGTGACTGGAGACTCCAGATAAGAGACACCTCCTACCTGGGAAAGGAGGTAACTCCTGTAACACCTTAGCCAGGGTAGAGGGGACTCGACCCTCCAGGAAGAAGACCCCTCCCACTTGTGTGTCTACAAGTTGGATTCATATATAGCTGCAGCTGGGGTAGTAGTGACTAGCGCCTCAAGGTGGGAGACACCCACTCCTGGGGGTAAAAATGGGCTCTTATACCCCTGCAGGAGCAAGTCTGTCCATCCTGGGTGTGTGTGTGGGGAGCTTGTATACTGCTGCAGACAGGGTAGTGAAAACTCACACTTCCAGTCAGAAGGCCCATCTCACCTAAGTGTCACCAAGAACTTGTATACCACCTTAGCCAGGGTAGAGGAGATTCTTCCATCTATGCGGGAAATTCCTCTCACCAGGGTGTCAGGGGGAACTCATATACTGCCTCAGACAAGATAGAGGGGACTCTCCTCTCCAAGCGGAAGACCCCTCCAACCTGGCTGACTGGGGAAGCTTGTATACCTTTGCAGCCATGGTACAGGGGTCTCAATGCTTCAGTCAGGAGACCCTTTCCACCACTTTGTCAGAGAGATCTCATATACTGCCATGGTAGAGGGGACTGGTTGTGTGTGTGGGGGGGATCTTATATAGCCAGAGCCAGGGTAGAGGGGACTCGCCCCTCCAGGCAGGATACCCCTCACATCTTGGTGTCAGGTGGAGCTCATATACCCCAGCAGCCAGTTTAGTGACAACTTATACCTCCAGGGAAGAAACACCTCCCATCTATACTGCCTTAGCCAAGGTAGAGGGAACTTGCACCTCCAGGCAAGAGACACCTCACTCCTGGAAATGGGGGTAACTCCTATACTGCCTTAGCCAGGGTAGAGTGGACTCGCCCCTCCAGGTGAAAGACCTCTCTCACCTTGGTGTGGGGGGGCTTGTATTCAACTGCAGCCAGGTAGCAGGGACTTGCGCTTCAGGCAAGAGAACATTTTCACCTGGGTTTCGGGGGGAACTGATATACCACTGCAGCCAGGTAGAGGGGACTTGCCAATTAAGGTGTGAGGCCTTTCTAATCTGGGTATGACGGGGGACAGCTCTTATATACCCCTGAAGCCAGGGTAGAAAGGACTCACACCTGCACACGGGAGACCCCTCCCACCTGAGTGTCCCAGAAACTCTTATAAGGCACCAGCCAAAGTAGAGGGGACTTGCCCATCCAGGTGGGAGACCTCTCCCACATGGGTGTGTGTGGGGGGTCGGCTGGAAAACAACTGCAGCTGGGTAGCAGGGACTGGTCCCTCCAGGCGTGAGAACACTTTCACTTGGGTGTTGGGGGGAGCTGGTATCCTGCCATAGCCAGATAGACGGCTTGTATACCTTTGCAGCCATGGTACAGGGAATGCTGGTACACCCCCTCATTTAGGGTAGATGGAAGTCACCCTCCTTCAGGCGAGAGGCCTTTTCCATCTGGGTGTATGGGGGGGGTGTGATAGCTCTTATATATCACCACAGGGTAGACAGGACTCACCCCTGCACGTGGAAAACCTTCCCACCTGGGTGTTCTGGGAACTCTTATATGGCATCAGCCTAAGTAGAGGGGACTTACCCATCCCAACTGGGTGTCGGAGGGAGCTTGTATTCCTCTGAAGGCAAGGGAGGGGAAACTTACACTTCCAGTCAGAAGACCCCTCCCACCTGTGTTTTGGAGGAGCTTGTATTCCACCTTAGACAGGGTGGAGGGGAATCGCCCCTCCAGTCAAGAGACTCCTCTAACCTGGGTTTGTGGGGAGCACCTATACTGCTGCAGCCACTATAGTGGGGACTTACCCAACCAGGCAGGAGATCTCCCCACCTGGGTGTCTTGGGGATCTTATATACAACCTTAAAGACCATAGAGGGGAATTGCCACTCTAGGCGGCTGACACCTCCCACTTGATTGTAGGGGTGAACTCTAAAATTAGGATAGAAGGTAGTAAAATAAAACTAGAATAGAGGGTACTTGTCCACCAGGAAGGACACCCCTCCAACCAGGTGTCAGGGGAAGCTCATATAGCGCCAGCCAGGGTAGAGGGGATTTGCCTCTCCCTGCAGGAGACCCCTCCCACCTTGGTGTCTGAGGGGGCTCCTACACCCCCACAGCTAGGATAGACAGGACTCGCCCCTCCAGGCGGGAGAACCCTCACACCTGAGTATCAGGAGGGCTGCTATACAGCTGCAATCAAGGTAGTGGGGACTCGCCCATCCATGCAGGAGACCCCTCCCACCTGGGTGTTGCGGGGAGCATGTATACCATCTTAGCCAAGTGGTGACAGGGATACCTAGTATACCACCTGGGTGACAAGGCTACCTAGTATACTACCACAGCCAGTATAGTGGGAAGTCGCCCCTTCAGGAGGGAGACCCCTCCCATCTGGGTATGGGGGGGGAGAGCTCCTATACTGCAACAGCCAGGGTATAGGGGACTTGCCCCTCTAGCCAGGAGACCCCTCCTACCTGGGTGTCAGAGGTAACTCTTATACAGCTACAGCCAGAGTAGAGTGGACTCATCCCTCCAGGTGAAAGACCCCTCTAGGCAGGAGACCTCTCACACCTGGGTATCAGGAAAAGCTACTATACCACCACAGCCAGAGTAGAGGGAACTCACCCCTTCAGGTGGAGAACTCTTCCTTATGGGTATGGGGGACTCCTATACAGCTGCAGCCAGTGTAGAGAGGACTTGCCCCTGAAGGCAGGGGACATCTCCTTTCTGGGTGTTGGGGTAGCTTCTATACTACCTCAGCCATGGTAGAGGGGACTCACCCCTCAAGGCGAGGGACTCCCTCCCACCTTGGTGTCTGTGGAAGCTTGTACACTTCGGCATCCTGGGTTGAGTTGAGTTATTCCTCCAGGTGGAAGACCCCTCTCACCTTGGTGTCACGGAAAGCTAATATACCACCACAGCCAGGGTAAAAGGGACTCACCTCTCCAGGCAAGAGAACCATCTAACCTGGATTTGGGAGTTGGAAGCTGTTATACCACAACAGCCAGGGTAGAGGTAACTCACCCCTGTAGGCGGGAGACCCCTTCCACCTTGGTATTTGGGGGGAGATCCTATCACTTCAGGCATGGTAAAGGGAACTCTACCCTCCAGGCTGGAGACTCCTCTCTCCTGGTTGTCAGGAAATCTTCTATACCACAAGAGCCAAGGAAAAGGGGAATCGCCTCTCTAGGGTTGAAATCACTTTCACTTGGGTTTGTCTGGGGGCTTATATACAACACTAGCCAGGGTAGAGTGCTCTTGGCCCTCCAAACGAGAGACCCCTTTCACTTTGGTGTCAAGGGACCTTCTACACAACAGCAGCCAGGGTAGAGTGGACTTTCCCCTCCAGGAGAGAGATCCCTCCCACCTGGGTTTCAGGGGTTAACTCCTATACTTTCACAGACAGGGAAGAGGGGACTCGCCCATCCAGGCAAGAGATCCTCCCCACCTGTGTAAGGAGGGGAGCTCTTATACCACTCCAGCCAGCATAGAAGTTACTGGCCCCTCCAGGTGGGAGATCCCTCCCTCCTGGGTATTCAGGAGAGCTTGTATACTGACTTATCTTGGGCGGAGGGGATTCTCCCCACTAGGCGGGGTACCCCTCACTCCTGAGTTTTTTGGGGAGCTCCTATACCACTGCAGACAGGATAGAGGTGACTTGCCTCTCCAGGCAAAATACCCTTCCCACCTGACTGTGTGGGAGCTCCTATACCTCAGCAGTCAGGTTAGAGAAGGCTCGACCCTCTTGGCGGGGGGACCCATCCCACCTGGGTCAGTGGGAGCTCCTTTACTGTTGCAGCCAGTGTAGAGAGAACTTGAACCTCCATGCAGGAGACCCCTTCTACCTGGGAAACCTAGTATACCACTACAGCCAGGGTAGAGGAACCCTGTCACTTCATGAGGGAGACCCCTCCCAGCTGGGTGAATGTGTATGTGGGGTAGGTGATATACCACTGCAGCCAGGGTAGAGTGGGCTCACCAATCCAGGTGGGAGAACCCTCCCACCTGGGTGTCAAGGAAAGCTAGTACACCATGGAACCCAGGTTAGAGGGGACTCGCCTCTTCAGGCAGAAGACCCTCCATCTGGGAATGGGGGAGAGCTCCTATACCTCCGCATCCAGGGAAGAGTAAACTCGTCCCTCCATTCGGGGGACCCCTCCCACCTGGGTGTCTAGGGGAGCTTTTAACACAGGGTAGAGTGGACTCACCCATCCAGGCAGGAGACTCCTCCCAAATGGGTATAAGAGGAGCTCCTTTGCTGCTATAGATAGGGTAGAGGGGAATTGCCCCTAGAGGCTGAAGACCCCACCCACCAGGGTGTCTAGGGAAACTCATACACCTCTGCAGCCAGGGTAGAAGGGACCCCAACCTCCAGGCTTGAGACCCATCCTGGGTGCCAGGAGGAGTACTTATACCATTTCAGACATGGTAGAGGTTATTCTCCACACCAGTTTGAAGACTCCTCCCACCTTTGTGTCAGGGGAGCTCATATACCACAGCGGACAAGGTAGAGGGGACTCACCCCTCCAGAAAGGAAACTCCTCCTACCTGGGTGTTGCAGGGAGCTTATATACCAAGCTACCCAGGGTAGAGGGGACTGGAGTTTGCAAATCCCCTCTACCCTGGCTTTGGTGGTATATGAGCTCCCCTGAAACCCAGGTGGCTATGGTCTCCCACCTGGAGGAGCAAGTCACCTCTACCCTGGCTGTGGCTGTTATGAGTTACCCCCAACACCCACGTGTGAGAGGACTCCCACCTACAGGGCTGAGTGCCCTATAACCTGGCTGCAGCAATATAGGAGCTCCCTCAACACCCAGGTTGGATGTGCCTCCTGCATGAAGGAGGGAGTCCCTCTACCCTGGCTTTGGGGCTATAGAAGCTCCCTTGAAAGCCAGGTGGGAGTGGCCTTCTGTCAGGAAGGGTGAGTCACCTCTATCCTGGCTGCAGTGGATTATGGGGGTAAAAGGGATTAAGGGGAATGGGTGGCACAGGGTGAGGAGGGATCATAGCCCAGATTCACTGTGAGGTTTCAGGATTGAGGAGCAGAGCCTAGGCTGAAGGAGGTCAAAGCCCCCAGGCAAAGGGCACTGCTACCTTTTCCAAAAGGAAGACTGCAGGGCCAAACATCCCAGTTCCATCCCCTGGCTCTGGTGAGCATCCTGGGAACAATTTCTTGAAAACAAGCCGAACAGAGACAAGGACAACAGGAGGGCCAAAGAAGGGCACAGCTTGAAGAAGGGTGTTTGTGGGGTGTGGGA
This sequence comes from Ictidomys tridecemlineatus, assembly GCF_052094955.1. Lineage (NCBI taxonomy): Eukaryota > Metazoa > Chordata > Mammalia > Rodentia > Sciuridae > Ictidomys > Ictidomys tridecemlineatus. The sequence continues at coordinate 12,558,415 of NC_135492.1, forward strand.
CATGACCGCAGAAAAGAGCCCAGGCTAGGGACCTAGAGGAGGGCGTAGGCTAGGGGAGAGCAGAGAAGGGCGGGGCTGGGCAGGCATGAATAGCACTAGGGTTCTGAGATGCAAGGAACACAAGGGGACCAGGGAAGTGGCCCCAGCGAGGCCCACATTTGAAGCCGAGGGAAGCATGGAGTAATACGGATCACCAGAGGCTCAAGAGAGTAGCCAATCCAGGGAATGGAGAGCCAAAGTCCATCGCTGGGGCAGGTGTCTCAGGACAGTGGACAGTCCTGGGGAGGGAAGGCAGGGGATCCAGCAGGGAGGAGGGCGTTTAGAGGCCCAGTGCCACTGCAAGGTGTCAGGGTTCTGAGTGCTGCCCCAAGGGCCTAGGGAGAGCAAGTTGCCCAGGCGAGGGTCAGGGTTCTTTTTCCCATAAGGCGCCCTGGCCCAGATGAGGATCAAGGGCCAGGGACCAAGCCAAAGGGCCTGTAAAGAAACAGGGGCCAGGAGGAGTGCAATGTGAGGGTGCAGTGGGGGGTCTTGGTGGGGGCAGAGTGGAGCAAGTGTTAGGACCTAAACAAGGAGCACAGGCAAAGGACTGACCCCCCAAAATGTATTAGGTACCCAGTAAGCAGGAGGTCCCTGCTCACAGGAAAAGCACAAAAGGAGAGATGAAGGAAGGTACAGAATGAATAGCCAGAGAAAGAATTTTAATGGGGTGCATGACAGCACTCCAGATTGGAGCCCAGGCTAAGAACCAACAGGAGGGCCCAGGTCAGGAAAGGGCAGGGAAAAGTGGGCCTGGGCAGACAGGTGACAGTAAGGATCTAAGGTTCAGGGAAGCCAAAGGGAGAAGGATACTGGCCCCAGTGAGGCTCGCAGTCCAAGCCAAGGGAAACCCCGAGCAAGAAGTTCCCCCAGGGTCTCAAGCAAGAGAGCAGGCCAGGGAATAGAGAGCCAAGAGTCAAGCCATAGGCAAAGGGCTCAGGAGAGTGGACAAGGCTTTGGAAGGTTGGCAGGGGATCCGGCAGTGGTCAGGCAGGCTCCTGGCCCAGGGCGATTGCCAGGTGTCAGGGCTGTGGGTGCAGGGTCAAAGGCCCAGAGAGATAAAGGGGCCCAGGCAAAGGGCAGGACTCAGTTTCCCATAAGTGGCTCTGGCCCAGATGAGAATCCAGGGACAAGGACCTGGAAAAGGAGGAGGGTAATGGGAGCACATGCCGGGGAGATCTCAGTGGGTGTTTTGTGGTGGCTAGGTCCAGAATCCAAGCCAGGTTCCCAGGCAAAGGACCCACCTGACTCACCATGGATGAAGGACCCAAGGAGCAGAAAACCTGCAAGCGCAAGGAGAAAGCCCAGAGAAACAGGAGAAAGGGTTGCTAAAGTACGTGGAGACAAAGTAAAGCACAACGGGCACCTAAGGGAGCAGGCTGGCAGTCGCAAATAAGGGGCCTCCATGTCAGATCCAACAGGAAGAAATCCCACGCTATGCCAAGTGACCTGAGAAAAAATGTCAAGGGCTCATGTGAGTGCCAGGCTTGGGGACTGAAGCGCAAATGGTCAGGGTTAGGGAGGGTGGGGAGGGGCAGCATGTAAGGCTAGAGGGCAGGGGAGGGAAGGGAGTAGATCTCTCAGGGCTTGGTTGGAGAAAATTTCATGTTAACAGCCAGGACTCGAGGTTCAGGCAGCAAAGAGCACAGGGCTGTGTTTCCCATAGGGAGCCTTAAGGGAGCAGAAGCCAGCCAATTTGGCTACTCTACCCAGGTGAGTTCATACTCAGAGAGTGATCTGGACCTAAGGAAGGTCAAAAGAGGGCACTATGAGGGGATACCTGACGTATGCAGGTTGTGGGGGTTGTCAGTTGGAAGCCTGAACCCATTTGAGGAGCGCAGGCTAGGGAGAAGCAGGGAAAGCAAAGAGTTCCCTCATTGCCAGTATATCATAGCACGAGTGGAACATCACAGGATGGGGTCTATAAAAAGAGGGCTAAAACCAAGGAAAGGGAAAGGGTCCCACAGAAGCGCAACCAGGGGCTCAAGCAAGGAGCTGTGCCCAGTAATGGAGAGCCAAGTGCTAGCCTCAGGGTGAGGGTGAATGAAAATGGGTATAAATGGGGAGGGGAGGGAGGGGAGAAATCTGAGAAGTTGGCGCAGTGGGAGGAAGGATGAAATCCCAGGTCCACTGCAGGGGGTCAATATTGGGTAGCAGGCCACAGGCTCGGAAAGGCCAAAGGGCCCACAGAAGGGGCAGGGCTACATTTTCCAAAAGAGAGCCCAAAGGGTCACTAGGCCAGTTTAAGTACCTGGCCTGGTGAGCATCCTGGGAAGGACATCAGGGAAGTGGGCTTGGGAGAGATAGAAACAACAAGAGGGCTGATGAGGGCACAGGCTCAAAGGCCACAGGACAGGTCTGGGTTGGGTGGGGTCCAAGACCTCAGCAAGGAGCTAAAAAAAGGAACCAAGAGGAGGGCCCAGACCATGGGAGAGAAGGGAAGGGCAGGACCAGTAAGGCAAGACTGTACTAGGGTACTGCAGTACAGGAAAGCCAAGGGGAGGAGAGAAGCGGCCCCATGAGGGGCCCTCAGACAAAGCCCAGAAAGAAAGAAACAAAAAAGGCCACCAGAGGCTCAAATGAGGAGCCAGGCAAGGTAATGTAGTGCCAAGGGCCAGGGATTAGGCAGGGGGCTTAGGACAGTGGACAAGACTTGGGAGGGAAGGCAGGGAGTCCATCAGGGTGCAGTCAGGCTTCAGGCCAAGGGTCACAACAGGTATAAGGATTGCTGATGCAGGACCAAGCACCCAGAAAGAGTAAGTGGGCCAGGTGAGGGGCAGGGTTCTGTTTCTTATAAGGTGCTCTGGCCCACATAAGAATCTACGGACAGGGACCTTGCAAAGGAGGCCTGGAAATTGAAGGGGGCAGAATCAGGGCTATAGGAGGGCACGGACTGTGGTCACAGTGGGTGCATGGTGGGAGGTGAGTAAGAACTATAGCCAGGTGCTTAGAAAAGATAAACACCCAAACAACCAAGGACAAGGGATCCAAGAATCTTGAGACTCACAAATACCAGGGGAATTCACAAGTGGTTGTGGAGGATGGGCTGCATGAGGAGGATCATGATACAAACGGAAGCTCAAGGGACACCTAAGGGAGCACTCTGGCGGGCACAAGTAAGGGGCCCCCAGTTCAGACCCAACAGGAAGAGACTCCACACTGAGGAAGATGGTGGCGAATAGAGTGCGTCACCCCCGTGTACCACATAACTGTGCAGGTGATTAGCAACTTTAGAACTGCCAGAAGCTATCTTGTTAGAAATTTCCAGCAGAATTGGGGTACACTGAAACCTAGAGGAAGGATTTCAATACCCGAGGATCAGTTACTGCGGCTCAATTGCAAGTAAACCGTGTGCCTGGAGATTCAGGATGATTAATCACTGGCCTGCACGACAGCCGGATCCTGCGCAATGACTTGCCAGTAATGTAAAGAAATGGTGCTAAATATTCTGTGGGGTCTTGCCAACTATGCCCTCACATTGCTCCAGGCTGAGTTCTGGGTTTGAGACGGGGGAGGGAAACAATCCAGATCTGTCCTCCACATCGGACACCTCACCGAGGAAGCCAGCGGCCCCCATCTTGGAGAGCTGACGTCACCGTTGCCAGTTTCTGACAGATCCGACCCCATCGCAGCAAGTACAGCGATAGAACAGGTGTGTGACATTTAGCCCTTCTCCCATATGGCGGGGAAATCACATAAAATCTCTCTCCAGCTTTCCAGGGGTGTGATTATCAGAGTGAGCATGAATAGAGGCGTGGGGAAAGGTAAAGGCACCTGAACTCCCACTCCCCCCTCCCACCAGAGGCGAAAACAAAATCTGTCTCGCCAGTTCTCAGAGGAGTGGCTATCAGAAGGAATCGAAACAATAGGCGTCCAGTTCCCAATAGCCATGCTCTACATCCAGGAAACTGCAGGCCCAGAGTGTAGCTTGAACTACAGAGAGGTATCACACTGGGGAAGGCCTGTCTGGTGGGAGAAGCGAGGAGAGTAGAGGCCAGGAATAAACCTAAGTGAACAGGATTGGAGAGACACTAGGTGGGGGAGGAGGGAGGAGCCTCATATGGATTGTTTCCTACAGCCTGAGAGCAAAATCTTGGTCCAGAGGCACAGATCCACCTACTGGAAGCAAAGAAAATAGAAGCCTAACAGTTTTTTTTTTAATTGTAATTTTTATTTTACTTTATTTTTATTATTTTTTTATCATTTCTTCTCTTTCTTTTCAATTTTTTTTCCTTCATTCTTCTCTCCTTCTCTCTTTCTCAGTTTGCTTCCTTACGTTTTCCCTATCTTTCCTCTGAAGATTGACCACTCCGATTATGTGTAATTTACTAAATGCAAATAGATGAATATTACGAGAAGGTCTATAGTCTGCCTAAGCCCTTAACTACCCCCAAGTACTTTTGACTACTCTCTTGTTAATATCTACCTGCATTTGAGCAACCCCCCAAAGAACCTTAGATATACTAACCTCCATACAATCAAATAACCTGACCTTAACATAAAATCTTAAGTTCAAACCTCAATTCTCTAAATGCCATCAAAATCTGTAGGCCTTTAATGAAAGTAATGAATTTACCTTAAATCACAATTAAACCCAACATCTCTAAACATTGTCTCCCAACACAAAGGAGAGATCTTGGAGCTATCAAAAACCAAACAAATTTAAAGGAGAAAACAGATACACAGCAGTCAAACAGAGTTGGAAAGTAATGTGAGCACTATGAAAAAAAAAAAGGGAAAACGGATTACAAACAATGCAGGATAACTTAAATTCACAGGAGAACCTAGAGGCATCAGAAAAAATGGACAGAGAAAGAACTCAAGGCATATCTGACTCAGAAGGAATGTAATCTTAAAGAAGTAATTAGACAGCAAGTCCAAACAATGAAAGAATACTTTGAAAATGAATTACATAAGCAGATTCAAGAAGCAAAAAAGGAACTCTACCAGGAGATAGAGATTTTTTAAAAAAATAAACAGTAATCCTAGAAATCCAGAAAACCATAAACAAAATCAAAAACTCAAATGAGAATATTACAAATAGACTAGATCAAATAGAAGTCAGAACATCAGATAATGAAGACAAAGATTATCAACTCGAAAAACTATAGTCAACACAGAAAGACTGATAAGAAACCATGAGCAAAAAATCCAAGAGATATGGGATGTTATAAAAAATCAAACTGAAGAGTCAGTGGGACGGAAGAAGGTATAGAGGTCCAAGCGAAAGGAATGAGCAACCTATTTAATGAAATAATCATAGAAAACTTTCCAGAAACGAAAGATGAAATGGACTGCCAAATTATGGAAGTGTACAGGACCCCCAAAAAACAAAATCATAATAGACCAATTCCAAGACACATTATTATGAAGATATCAAACATACAGAACAAGGAGAGAATATTAAAAACTACAAGAGAAAGGAGGCAGATTACATTCAGGGGTAAACTAATTAGGTTAACAGCTGATTTTTCATCACAGACGTTGAAAGCGAGAAGATCCTGGAATAACGTATTTCAAATGCTGAAAAATAATGGTTTCCAACCAAGAATATTGTATGCAGCAAAATTAAGCCTCAGGTTTGAAAATGAAATTAAAATATTTCATGATAACAAAAATTAAAAGAATTTGCAGCCAGAAAACCAAAGCATTTTGAGCAAAACACTACAAGAAGAGGAAATGAAAAACAGCACCCAAAACTAACAGTGGGAGGTAACTCAGTAAAGGGAGGGAAAAAATAACCAAAGAGGAAAAACAAGCCAAATTAAAATAAATAAATAAATAAATGAATAAATAAACATGATTTGAAGTACAAACCATATATCAATAGTAACCCTAAACCTTAATGGCTTAAACTCACCAATCAAGCGACATAGGCTAGTAACTTGGATTAAAAAAAAAAAAAAACAGACCCAACAATATGCTGCCTTCAGGAGACTCATCTGACAGGAAAAGACATACGCAGGCTGAAGGTGAAAGGTTGGAAGAAATCAAACCACTCATATAGTTCTCAGATACAAGCAGGAGTGGCCATACTCAAATCGAATAAAATCAACTTCAAACCTAAGTTAATCAAAAGGGATAAAGAAGGACACTATATACTGTTAAAAGGAACAATTCACCAACAAGACATAACAATTATCAATATGTATGCACCAAATAATGATGCTGCAACGTTCATAAAACAAACTATCCTCCAATTCAAAAATCAAATAGACCACAACACAATAATTATAGGTGACTTCAACACACTGCTCCCACCATAGGACAGATCCTCTTAACAAAAGCTGAATAAAGAAACTATAGAACTCAATATCACAATCAATAACCTAGACTTAACTGACATATACAGAATATATCAACCATCATCAAGTGTGTATACATTCTTCTCAGCAGCACATTGATCCTTCAAAAATGTAGACAATATATTATGTGATAGGGCAACTCTTAGTAAATATAAAGGTGTGGAGATAATACCATGCATCTTAACTGATCATAATGAAATGAAACTAGAAATCAATGATAAAAGAAGAAAGGAAAAATTCTGCATCACATGGAAAATGAACAATATGTCACTAAATGATCAATGGGTTACAGAAGACATAAAGGAGGAAATCAAAAACTTCTTATAGATAAATGAAAATACAGACACCATATATCGGAATCTATAGGACTCAATGAAAGCAGTTCTAAGAGGGAAATTCATTGCCTGGAGTTCATTCCTCAAAAAAAGGAAAAAAAAAAAAAACAAATAAATGAGCTCACACTTCATCTCAAAATCATAGAAAAGGAAGAGCAAAAAAAAAATCAAAGGTAGCAGAAGGCAAGAAATAATTAAAATAATAGTAGAAATCAATGAAATTGAAACAAAATAAACTATGGAAAAAAATTGACAAAACTAAAAGTTGGTTCTTCAAAAAAATAAATAAGATCGACAGACCCTTAGCCATGGTACGAAGAAGAAAGAGAACTCAAATTACCTACATACACCATGAAAAAGGGAATATCACAACAGACACTACAGAAATACAGAAGATAATTAGAAATTATGTTCTGTATTTCTGTAGTGCAAACACTATATTCCAATAAAATAGAAGATAGTGAAGATATCGGTAAATGTCTTAAATCATATGATTTGCGCAGATTGAGTCAGGAAGATATACACAATTTAAACATACCAAAAACAAAGGAGGAAATAGAAGAAGCCATCAAAAGACTTCCAACAAGAAAAGCCCAGGACTGAATGGGTATATAGCAGAGTTTTACAAAACCTTTAATGAAGAGTTAATACCAACACTTTTCAAGTTATTTCAGGAAATAGAAAACGAAGGATCTCTTCCAAATTTATTCTATGAGGCTAATATCACCCTGATCCCAAAACCAGAAAAAGACACTTCAAAGAAAGAAAACTACAGACCAATATCTCTAATGAACCTAGATGCAAAAATCTTCAATAAAATTCTGGCGAATAAGACACAAAAGCATATAAAAAATTGTAGGATTCCCTGGGATGCAAGGCTGGTTCAATATATGGAAATCAATAAACGTTATTCACCACATGAATAGACTTAAAGATAAGAACCATATGATCATCTTGATAGATGCAGAAAAAACATTCGACAAAGTACAGCATCCCTTTATGTTCAAAACACTAGAAAAACTAGGGATAACAGGAACTTACCTCAACATTGTAAAAGCTATCTATGCTAAGCCTCAGGCTAGCATCAATCTAAATGGAGACAAACTGAAGAAATTCCCTCTAAAATCTGGAACAAGACAGGGATGCCCTCTCTCACCACTTCTATTCAATATAGTTCTCAAAATCTTGGCCAGAGCAATTAGACAGACAAAAGAAATTAAAGGCATTAAGATATGAAACAAAGAACTTAAATTATCACTATTTGTGGATGACATGATCTTATTCCTAGAAGACCCAAAAGGTTCTACAAATAAACTACTAGAGCTAATAAATGAGTTCAACAAAGTGACAAGATATAAAATCAACACGCATATATCAAAGGCATTCCTGTATATCAGCGACAAATCTTCTGAAATGGAAATGAGGAAAACCTCCCCATTCACAATATCCTCAAAAAAAAAAATACTTGGGAATCACCTAACAAAAGAGGTGAAAGATTTATGCAATGAAAACTACAGAACCCTAAAGAGAGAAATAGAAGAAAATCTTAGAAGATGGAAAAATATACCCTGTTCATGGATAGGCAGAACTAACATAATCAAAATGGCGATATTACCAAAAGTTCTCTATAGGTTTAATGCAAAGCCAATCAAAATCCCAATGGCATTTCTTGTAGAAATAAATAAAGCAATCATAAAATTCATATGAAAAAAAAATAAAAGACTCAGAAGAGCAAAAGCAATTTTAAGCAGGAAGTGTGAATCAGGAAGTTTAGCGATACAAGATTTTAAACTGTACTATAGAGCAATAGTAACTAAAACAGCATGGTACTGGTACCAAAACAGGCAGGTGGACCAGTGGTACATAATAGAGGACACAGAGACCAATCCACAAAATTACAACTATCTTATATTTGATAAAGGGGCTAAAAGCATGCAATGGAGGAAAGATAGCATCTTCAAAAAATGGTGCTGTGAAAACTGGAAATCTATATGCAACAAAATGAAACTGAATCTCTTTCTCTCACCATGCACAAAAGTTAACTCAAAATGGATCAAGGAGCTTGATATCAAATCAGAGACTCTGCATCTGATAGAAGAAAAAGTTGGCTTCGATCTACATATTGTGGGGTTGGGCTCCAAATTCTGTAATAGGACACCCATAGCACAAGAGTTAAAAACAAGAATCAACGAATGGGACTTACTCAAACTAAATTAAAAAATCAAACAATAAAAAAACAAATAACCCAATAAACAAATGGGCCAAGGACCTGAACACACACTTCTCAGAGGAGGACATACAATCAATCAACAAGTACATGAAAAAATACTCACCATCTCTAGCAGTCAGAGAAATGCAAATTAAAACCACCGTAAGATACCATCTCACTCCAGTAAGATTGGCAGCCATTATGAAGTCAAACAACAACCAGTGCTGGCGAGGATGTGGGAAAAAGGGTACACTTGTACATTGCTCATGGCACTGCAAATTGGTGCGGCCAATTTGGAAAGCAGTATGGAGATTCTTGGGAAAGCTGGGAATGGAACCACCATTTGACCCAGCTATTCCCCTTGTTGGACTATTCCCTGAAGACCTTAAAAAGAGCGTACTATAGGGATACTGCTTCATCGATGTTCATAGCAACACAATTCACAATAGCTAGACTGTGGAACCAACCTAGATGTCCTTCAATAGATGAACGAATAAAAAAAAATGGCATTTATACACAATGGAGTATTACTCAGCACTGAAAAATGGCAAAATCATGGCATTTGCAAGGAAATGGATAGCATTAGAGCAGATTATGCTAAATGAAGCTAGTCAATCCCTAAAAAGCAAATACTATATGTCTTCTTTGATATAAGGAGAGCAACTAATAACAGAGCAGGGAGGAAGAGCATGAGAAAAAGATTAACATTAAACAGGAATGAAAGTTGGGAGAGAAAGGGAGAGAGAAGAGAAATTGCATGGAAATGGAAGGAGACACTCATTGTTATACAAAATTACATATAAGACGATTTGAGGGAAAAGAGAAAAAACAAGGGAAAGAAATGAATTACAGTAGATGGGGTAGAGAGAGAAGATGGGAGGGGAGGGGAGGGAGGATAGTAGAGGATAGGAAAGGCAGCAGAATACAACAGTCACTAGCATGGCGATATGTAAAAAAGTGGATGTGTAAATGATGTGATTCTGCAATGTGTATACGGGGTAAAAATGGGAGTTCATAACCCACTTGAATCAAATGTGTGAAATATGATATGTCAAAAGCTTTGTAATGTTTTGAACAACCAATAATAAATAAATAAATGAATGAATGAATGAATGAATAAAAAAAAACCCACTCTATGTGAAGGGACATGATGGAAGTCATCAAGGGCTCAAGGGAGTGCATAAGCCCGGGGACAGGAGCACCAAGAGTCTGGGTTAGAAAAGACTGAGATGGGGTAGGGGTAGCATGCAAGGCCAGAGGGCAAGGGAGTGAAGGAAGGAAATCTTTCAGGGCTGGATCAGAGAAAGTCACATTTTAATTTCCAGGCCTCAAGTTTCAGGTGGTGAAAAAGATGCAGCTGAGGTCAGGGAAGTGTTTTCCATAGAAAACTTTCAAGGCGTAGAGACCAGGCAATTCAGCTCCTCAGACCCAGGTGAGTAGATCTTCAGAGAGGGACCTGGACCAAACAAGGGGCAAAAGAGGGCACTGTGAGGGGATACCTGGCATGTGGAGGTTGGAGTTTGGGTCAGTAATCAGCCAGAACCCATTCAAGGAGACCCGGGTAGAAAAAAGTAGGGGTAGCAGAGGTTTCGGGCAGTGCCAGGATACAACAACATGAGGGGATCAGAGGGTAGGCACAGGAGGGTGTTGGCAAATGGCATCTGAAACCAAAGGACAGGGACAGTGTCTTCAAAATTTTTGGCAGGGGTTCAAGCAAAGAGCTGGGCTCAAGAATGGAGAGCAAAGTGCTAGCACCTGGGCCTGGATGAATGAAAAGGAACATCGTTGGGGATGCAGCAGGATGGTAGTAAGTGGAATGGGTGGAAAAGAGAGAAAAGGAACAAGTCCACTGCAGGGTATCAGGTTTGGGAGCAGAACAAGGGCTGAGGGAGTCTAAAGGGCCCAGGCAAGGGGCAGGGCTATGTTTTCTCAAAAGGAGCCTGCAGTACCAAGAGGCAAGGTCAAGTACCCTTGCCCTGGAGATCATCCTGGGAAGGGCATCAGAAACCCAGAACTGGGAGGAACAGAAACAACAGGAGAAGCGAAGAAGGGCATAGCCTGAAGGGTCACAGGATGGGTGGGAGTCGGGTGGGGCCCAGGAACCAAGCAGGGAGCCCAAGCAAGGGAACTAGAATAGGGCCAAGTCCAGGGGAGAGAAGAGAAGGCAAGGGCCAGGAAGGCAGGGCTGCACTGGGGTACTGCAGTACAGGGAAGGCAAGGGGAGCAGGGAAGCGGCCCTAGTGAGGAGCACTTAGACAATGCCCAGAAAATCAGTGACAAGGAGGGCCACCAGAGGCTCAAGCGAGGAGCCAGGACAAGGAACTTAGAGCCAAGGGCCACGAATTGGGCAGGGGGCTCAGGAGAGTGGACAAGATTTGGGAGTGAAGGCAGGGGATCCAGCAGGGTGCAGTCAGGCTCCATGCCCAGGGCTACCTCCAGGTTGCAGGATTCCTAGTGCCAGACAAAGAAACCAGGGAGAACAAGTGTCCCAGGCAAGGGGCAGGGCATTGATTCCCATAAGGCACCCTGGATTAGATGAGAATCTATGGCGATGGTCTTTGCAAAAGAGGTCAGGGAAAGGAAGAGGAACAAAAGGAGGGCAATGGGAGGGCACAGCGGGGTTCATGGTGGGTGCACTGAGGAGCAAGATCCAGGACACAAGCCAGGCACACAGAAAGGGTCCCACCTGATATGTGGTGATGAGGGACCTAAGTAACAGGAAACCCATGAGGGCCAGAAAAAAAAAAGCACAAGGGGAAAGGAAGGATGTGGCTGAGTGAGGACCAGGAGAAGCCATGGGGCACCAAAGGGGAGCCAACTGGCAGGCCCCCAGGTCAGACCCAATATGAAGAGTCTCCTTGCTTTGTCAAGGGCCATGAGGAATGTGGTCAGGGACTCAGTCGAATGCCCAAGCACAGGGATTGGAGCGCAAATGGTCAGGGTTAGGGAGACCTGGGTTGTGGTAGGAGCAGCATGCAAGGACAGATGGCAGGGAAGGGAAGTGATGGGATCACACAGGGCTAGGTTGAAGCAAGTCCATGTTAACTGACAGGCATCAAGTTTCAGGCAGTGAAGGGGACTCAGGTGAGTGGCAGAGCTGTGTTTCCCATAGGGAGAATTCAGGATGCAGAGACCAGTCAATACCACTCCTCTGCCCCTGGTAAGTAGATCCTCAGAGAGGATACTGAACTAAAGAAGGGGCCAAAGAGGGTACTATGAGGAGATACCTGGTTTGCAGAGGCGGGGAGTGTCAGGCTCCTAGACCCTGGGCAGTGCCAGGTTAGCACAGCATGAGAGCATCAGAGAGGAAGCACAGGAGGTGTCTGACAAAAGAGGCCTAAACCAAGGGACAAGAAAATGCTCCTCAAGAAGGGCAGTCAGGGGCTCAAGCAAGGAGCTGTGCCCAGTAATGGAGAACCAAGTGCTAGCACCTGGGCCTGTTTAATGAAAAGAAACATGGTTAGGCAGGGGCAGAAGTGGAGAACAGGGAGCTGGTGGCACAGGGGGAGGAGGGCTCAAGGCCCAAGTCCACTGCAGAGTGTCAGGGTTTAGGAGCATGTCCCGGGGTGAGGGAAGCAAATGTTCCCAGGCAAGGGGCAGGGCTAAATTTTCCAAAAGGGAACCCGCAGGGCCCAGGGGCCAGGTCAAGTTCTCTGGCTCGGGTGAGCATGCTAGGAAGGATATCAGGAACCGTCTTGGAAGAGACAGAAAAAACAGAAGGGCCAAAGGAGGGCACAGCCTGAAGGGCCTCAGGACGTGTGTGGGTGGAGTGGTGGCCAGGATCCCAGCAAGAAGGCCAGGCAAGGGACCTAGAGGAGGGCTCAGGCAAGTGGAGAGCAGAGAATACCAGGCCGGGAAGGAAGGGCTGCACTAGTATACCGCTGTACAGGAAAGCAAAGGGAAGCAGGGAAGTGGCCCCAGCGAGGGGCCCTCAAACAATGCCCAGGGACTGGGTCCTCGAGAAGGGAAGACAGGTGCTGAAGAATGTAGTGAGGCCCAGTGATGGAGAGCCAAGTGTTAGCTCCTGGGCCTAGCAGGACATGGTAGTCTGTGGTTCCATTTATACCTCTGCAGCCTGGGTAGACTGGAATGGCTCCTCTAGGTGAAAAACCCCTCCCACTTTGGTGTCCAGCCTAGGTTGTATTCTGCCTCAGCCCATGTAGAGGGGACTCACCCCTATAGTCATGAGATTCCTTCCCCACACACATTGGGGGCCCAATGTGTGTGCTGGGGGCTCGTGTACAGCTGCAGCCAGGGTAGTAGGGACATGCCACTCCAGGTGGGATACTCCTTTCACTTGTGTCAAGGGGATCTCGTATCTAGCAGCCAGAGTGGCAGGGACTGCCCTTCTAGGCAAGAGACCCTTCCCACCTGGGTGTCACTGGAGCTCCTATACCACTGCTGCTAGGTTAAAGGGGACTCAAACCACGAGTTGGGAAACCAGGAGACACCTCCCACTGGGTTTCAGGTGGAGCTAGTATACTGGGCCAGCTAGGGTAGAGGGGACTCGCCCTTCCAGGTTGGAGACCCTGCCCCCCCAGGTGTGGGTGGAGGAGCTCATATATCACTGTAGCCAGGGTAGTGGGCACTCACCCCTCCAGGCAACAGACACCTCCCACCTGGGAACGGGAGTAACTCCTATACCACCTTAGCAAGGGTAGATGGGACTCACCCCTCCAGGTGAAAGACCCCTCCCACATGGGTATCTGGCAACGGGGGATACTACACACTTGAAACCTGAGTAATAGTTACCTTCCCCTCCAGGCGGGAGACCCCTCATACTGGGGGTAGGAGGGGGCTCTTATACTCCCAAAGCCAGAATTGAGGAGTCTTGACCCTTCAAGCAGGAGACCCTCCCACCTAGGTGTGGCGGGAGTGCCTATACCTCTGCAGCCAGAGTAGTGGAGACTCACCCCTCCAGGCAGGAGAACCCTTCCACAAGAGTATCACAGGGAACTTGTAGACCACCTTATACAGGGTAGAGAGGGCTTGCTCTTCAAGGCAGGAGACCCCTCCAACCTGGCTGTCATCTGGTAGTAAGTACTTACCCCTCCTGGTCGGAGACCTCTCCCACCAAGGGGTCTGTGGGAGCTCTTATACCACCACAGCAAGGATACAGGCCTTGCATGCAGGAGACCTTTCCCACGTGGGTGTCTGGGGCAGCTTGTATACCTCCACAACCAGGGTAGAGGGTACTCGCTGCTCCAGTCGGGAGACCCTTTCAACCTGTGTGTCAGGGAGATATTGTATACCACCACAGCAAGGGTAGAGGGGACTTTCTCATCCAGGTGGGAGACCCCTCCCACCTGGGTGTATGTAGGGGAGGTTTTATACCACCACAGCCAAGGTAGAGGGGACTCTACCCTCCAGAAAGGAACCTCTCCCACCTGGGTTTCAGGGGGAGCTATTATACTGCTTCAAACAGGGTAGAGGAGACTTGCACCTCCAGGAGAGATACCCCTTCCACCTGGGTGTCCTGAGGAGCTACTATACTGCTGGAGCCAGGGTAGAATGGAGTCTCTCCTCTAGGCAAAAGAACCCTCCCACCAGCGTGTCAGGGGGAGTTCCTACACCATTGCAGCCAGGGTAGAGCAGACTTGCCCTTTCAGTTGGGAGTCCCCTCCCACCTCGGTGTCAGGTTGAGCTCCTATACCTCTGCATCCAAGGAAGAAGGGACTCACCCCTCCAATCATGGGACCCCTCCAACCTGGGTGTCGGGGGGAGCTTGATTTTTGCAGCAGCCATGGTAGAGGGGACTCGCCCTTACAGGCTGGAGACACCTTTCACCTTGGTGTCGGGGGGAGCTTTTTTACTGGCACAGCCAGGGTAGAGTGAACATGTCCCTACAGGCCGAAGAACCCTCCCTCCTGGGTGTACTCAGAGCTCTTATATAGCAAGAGCAAAAGAAGAGGGGACTCGCCATTCCAGGAAGGATACCCCTTCCACCTGGGTGTCTGGGAGACATTGTATATCACCAAAGCCAGGGTAGAGAGGACTCATTGCTCAAGGCAGGAGACCACTCCCACCTGGGTGTCAGGGAAAAATCCTTTATGGCAGCAGACAGGGTAGAGGGAACTCGCTCCTTCAGGCGGGAGACCCCTCCCATCTTGGTATGGTAGGGGAGCTCCTATACCACAGCAGCCAAAATAGAGGGGACTCGCCCCTCAAAGCAGGAGACCCCTCCCACCTGGGTGTCTGGGAGAGCTGGTACAACTCTTCAGCCTAGGTAGAGGGAAGTCACCCGTTTATCAGGAAGTCCCCTTCCACCTGGGTGTCAGAAAATATCCTTAACAGTTGTAGCCAGGGTAGAGTGGATTCGCCCCTCCAGACGGAAGACCACTCCCACCTGGGTGTCAGGTGGAGCTCATATAGCCCAGCAGCCAGGGTACAGGCAAGTCACACCTCCAGATAAGAAACACCTCCCACCTGGTAATGGGAGTAACTCCTATACCACCTTAGCCAGGGTAGAGGGGACTCGCCCTTCCAGGCAGAAGACCCCCCAACCTGGGTGTCAAGTGGAGCTCATATACCCCAGCAACCTAGGTAGAGGTGACTTGCACCTCCATGTGAGAGACACCTTCCACCTGGGAATGGGGGTAACTCCTATACTTCCTTAGCCAGAGTAGGGGGGACTTGCACCTCAAGGCGGAAGACACCTCCCACCTAGATGCCTGGTGAGGTAGGGAATTATACACCTGTAGATGGGGTAGCAGCAAATCACCAGTCCAGGCCGGAGACCCCTCCCTCCTGGGCATAGAGGGGACTCTTATACCCCCGCAGCCAGGGTTGAGGAGACTCGCCTCTTCAGGTGGGAGTCCCTCCCACTAGGGTTGTGGGTGGAGTTAGTATGCTGCTAAACACAGGGTACTGCAGACTTACCCCTCCAGGCAGGAGACCTCTCCCACCTGGGTATCTGGGGTAGCTTGCATACCACTGCAGCCAGGGCACAGTGGACTCACTTGTCCAGGAGGGATACCCATTCCACCTGGGTGTCCTAGGGAGCTCTTATACCGCTGAAGACAGAATAGTAGGGACTTGCATCTCTAGGTGGGAGACCCCTCCCACCTGTTTGTCAAGTGATGTTCCTATACCATTTCAGCCACGGTAGTCAGACTTGCACTTCCAGTTGTGACACCCTCTCACATGGTTGTCAGGGTGACCTCCTATACCTCCAAAGCAAGGGTAGAGAAACTTGTCCCTCCGGTCGGGAGACCCTACCACCTGGTTGTAGAGAGAAGCTCCTATACCACCGCAGGCAGGGAAGAGGGGACTCACCCCTCCAGGTGGAAGACCCTTCCCAGCTGAGTGTCGAGGGAGCTTCTATATGACTGTGGTCGGTTAGAGGGAACTCTATTCTCCAGAGGGGAGACCTCTTCCACCTGGGAGATCCTATACAGTTGCAGCAGGATAGAGGGGTTTCTAGCCTCCTGGATGGAGATGCTTCCCAGTTGGGTGTCAGGGGAATTTCTATACCACAGAAGCCAGGGTAGAGGGAACTCAGTCCTCCAGGAGGAGGAGCTCTTTTACCTGGGTGTTCTGGGGAGCTCCTAAACCACTGAAGCCAGGGTAGTAGGGACTCACATCTCTAGGTGGAGATCCCTCCCACCTGGGTGTCATGGGGAGTTCCTATGCTGCTTCATCCAGGAGAGATAGGATTTTCTCTTTCAGTCAGGAGACACCTCCCACCTGGGTGTCTGGGTGGGCTCCTATACATCGACAACCAGGGTAGTGGGGACTCGACCCTCCAATCGGGAGACCTAGAGTGTCCCAGAGAGCTTGATTACTGCAGCAGCCAGGGTGGAGGGGACTCACCCCTACAGGTGAGAGATCTCTCCCACCTGGGTCTTGGGGGAAAGCTCCTATACTCGCACAGCCAGATTAGTGGAAACATGCCCTACCAGGGTGCACTGGGAGTTCTTGTATGGCAAGAGCTAAAGTAGAGTTGGTTCTCCCTTCTATCCAGGATACCCCTCCCCCCCTGGGTGTCTTGGAGAGCTTTTATACAGCCATAGCCAGGGTAGAAGGGACTCATTGCTCCTGTCAGGAGACTCCTAAAACCTGGGTTTCTGGAGAATCTCTAATACCCCTGTGCTAGTGTAGAGGGGATACACCACTCCAGTCAGGAGACCCCGTAACTTTGGTGTCAGGGGGAGCTCCTATACCATCAGAACCAGGGGAGAGGAGACTAGAACCTCCAGGCAGAATCTCTTCCACTTGGTTGTCAGGGGAGTTCATATTCTCAAACAAGCAGGGTAGATGGGACTTGCCACTGGAGGCGGGAGACCCCTCCCACCTGGGTGTATGGGGGACCTTCTATACCACTGCAGCCAGGGTATTGGAGACTTGCATCTCCAGGTCCAAAAACCTTCAACATGGGTGTCATGGGGAGATCCTTTACCACAGCAGCCAGAGTGGAGGGGACTTGCCCCTCCAGGCAAGAGACCCATCAAATCTGGGTGTCAGCAAAAGGTAGTAAACCACTGCAGCCTTGTAAATGGGACTTTCCCCTTCAGTTGGGAGACCCCTCTCATCTGGGTATGTGGGGGAGCTATATACCACAGCAGCCAGCGTAGAGGGGACTCGCCCCTCCAAGCAGGAGACCCCTCCCACGTGGGTGTCTGGGAGAGCTGGTACACCCCCTTAGCCAAGGTAGAGGGAAGTCACCACTTTAGGCGGGAGACCCCCTCCCAAGTGGGTGTCAAAGAAAATTCCTTAACCTATGGCAGCCAGGATAGGTGGACTCGCCTCTCCAGGCATAAGATGCCTCCCACATGGGTGTCAGGTAGAGCTCATATAGCCCAGCAGCCAGGGTAGGGGCAACTTGCACATCCAGGTGAGAAACGCCCACCACTTGGAAATGGGAGTAATTCCTATTCCCCCTTAGCCTGTTTAGAGGGGACTCGACATGTTAGGCGGATGATCCCTCCCACCTAAGTGTTAGGTGGACCTGATATACCTCAGCAGCCTGGATAGAGAAAACTTGCATCTCCAGGCGAGAGACACTTCCCGCCTGGGAATGGAAGTAACTTCTATACTGCCCTAGCCAGGGTAGAGGGGACTTGCCCCTCCAGTAGGGAGATGCCTTACACATGGGTGTCTGGCGAGGGGGGTTTCTATACAGCTGCAGCTGAGGTAGCAGCGACTCACCCTTCCAAGCGGGAGACCCTTCCCTACTTAGGGTAGGAGGGGGCTATTATACCCCCCCAGCTAGGGTTGAGAGAACTGGCCCCTTCAGGTGGGAGACTTTCCCACCTAGGTTTCACAGGGAACTTGTAAACCACCTTAACCTGGGAAGAGGAGACTCGCCCATCCAGGAGGGATAACCCTCCCACCTAGGTGTCTGGGTGAGCTCCTATACCTCCGCAGCCAGGGTAGTGGGGACTTGCCCATCCGATCTGGAGACCCCTTCCTCCTGGATGTCTGGGAGAGCCTTATACAGCTACACATATGGGAGATTTGACTCATTGCTCCAGGCAGGAGACTGTTCCCATCTGGGTGTCTGGGGGATCTCCTATACCCCAGAAGCCAGCGTAGAGGACACTTACCCCTCCATTCGGGCGACCCCATATCCTGGATGTTGGGGGAGCTCCTATACAGCCAGAGATAAGGGACTGGGGACTTGACCCTTCAGGCGGAAGCTTCCTTCCACCTGTTTTTCAGCGATGTTTATATACTGCCATAGCAGGGTAGAGGGGACTTGCCGTTCAAGGTGGTAGATCCTTCCCACCTGGGTGTAGAGGGACCTTTTATACCACTGCAGCCAGAGTAGAGGGGACTCATCTATCCAGGTCGGAGACCCTCCCACCTGGTTGTCCTGAGGAGATACTTTACTGACTCAGCCAGTTTAGAGGGGACTTGCCCCTGCAGACAAGAGACCCATTCAATCAGGTTGTCAGGGAAAACCAGTAAACCACAGCAACCAGAATATAGGGGACTTGCCCCTTCAAGTAGGAGACCTCTCCCATCAGGTGTGTGGAAGTGCTGGTACAGCCACTCAGACAGGGTAAACGGAAGTCACCTCTCTAGGCCAGTGACCCCTCCCACCTGGGTGTCAGAGGAAGCTCATTAACCACTGCAGACAGGGTAGAGTGGACTCACCCTTCCAGGCAGAAGAACCCTCCCACCTGGGTGTCAGGTGGAGCTCATATATTCCAGCATCCAGGATAGAGGCAACTTGTCCTCCAGGCGAGAGACACCTCCCACCTGGGAATGGGGGTAACTTCTATACAGCATTAACCATGGAAGAGGGGACTTTTCCCTCCAGTCAGGTGACGCCTCTCACATGGGTGTCTGGTGAGGAGGCATTTGTATGCAGCTAGAGCTGGGGTAGCAGCAACTTGCACCTCCAGGCAGGAGACCCATCCCTACTGAAGGTAGGAGGGGGCTCTTATATCCCCACAGCCAGGGTTTAGGAGATTCGCTCAGACGCTCCAACCTGGGTGTCAAGGAAAGCTAGTAAACCACTGAAGCCAGGCTACAGGGAACTTGCTTTCTCAGGTAAGAGACCCCTCACATCTGGTTATGGGTTTACTCATATACAACAGCAGCCAGAATAGAGAGGACTCGCCCTTTCAAGTAGGAGACCTCTCCCATATGGGTGTCTAGGAGAGCTGGTACACCCTCTCAGCCAGGGTAGAGGGAAGTCACTCGTCTAGGCTTGAGACCCCTTCCACCTGAGTGTCAGGGGAAGCTCATTAACTTCTACATCAAGGGTAGATTGGACTCGACCCTCCAGATGGAAGACCCCTCCTACCTAGGTTTCAGATGGAGCTTATATAACCCTGCAGCCAGGGTAGAGGCAACTCGAACCTCCAGGAGATAGAGACCTGCCACTTGGGGATGAGGGTAACTCCCATATTGCCTTAGACTGGGTAGAGGGGACTTGCCCCTCCAGTCAGTTGACCCCATAACCTAGGTGTCCGGAGAGCTCCTATACTACTAGAGCCAGGGGAGAGGGGACTTGAACCTCCAGTCAAAATATCCCTTCCACCTGGCTGTCAGGGGAATTCATATTCTCAAACAAGCAGGATAGAGGGGACTCATCACTGGAGGAAGGAGACTCCTCTCACCTGGGTGTAGGAGGAACCTCTTATACCACAGTAGCCAGCGTAGAGGGGACTCGCCCCTTCAGGAGAGAGACCCATCCATCCTGGGTGTCAGGGAAAACTAGTAAACCACTGCAGCCAGGGTAGAGGGGATTCGCCCCTTCAGGCAGGAGACCCCTAGCATCTGGGTATGGGGGGGGGGGAGCTCGTACACAACAGCAGCCAGAATAGAGGGTACTCGCCCTTTCAAGCAGGAGATCCATCACACCTGGGTTTCTGGAAGAGCTGGTAAAATCCCTCACCCAGGGTAGAGGGAAGTCACCCCTCTAGGCAGGAGACTCCTCCCATCTGGGTGTCAGGTGGAGCTCATATAGCCCAGCAGCCAGGGTACAGGCAACTCGCACCTGCAGGTGATAAAAACCTCCCACCTGGGAATGGGAGTAACACCTATACCTCCTTATGCCGCAGTCTGGCTGGGAACAAAATCATGAGCCACTCACAGCCCTGTAGATTCAAACAGCAATTCTTTATTCTCGAACTCACACTGGCCCTCTACAAACACGTTCTGGGAAAATTCACATTCTGGGCCAAATCCACACCTCCACTCGGTTCTGTATCCCCAAAATACTCTCTTAATCCCAGGAGAACTCAACAGGAACTCAAGGAGTGGGCATGCCTGAGGCAGTAGGATATGCCCTATTCCAAGCAGGGTACACCTTGGTGTAGGGGGAACCTTCTATACCACTGCAGTCAGGGTAGAGGGGACTTATCTACCCAGGCTGGAGACCCTCCCACCTGGAACCGCCCTAATCCAGTAGGATCCTCTGTAAACCCGGATCCACCCTGGTCCTTGAGCAGGGTCACCTTTCTCAAACATACATGCAATGTCACTGCAAATATCCAAGGCAAGTCTATTCCCACGAGTCCTTCCTCTAAGCAACATGGGGTTCGCTGGCAAGGAAATTTTCATACATACTTGGCTAATGGCTCTCAGCACCCTTAGCTGGTGTAGAGAGCACTGGAACCTCCAGCAGGAAAACTCCTCCCACCTGGGTGTCTGGGAGATATTGTATACAGCCACAACCAGTGTAGAGGTTACTCATTACTCCAGGTGGGAGACTGTTCCCATCTGGGTGTCTGGGGGATCTCCTATACTCCCACAGCCAATGTAGAGGAGACTCGACCCTCCATTCAGGGGACCCCATATCTTGGGTGTTGGGGGAGCTCTTATACAGTCAGAGCCAAGGGAGTGGGGACTTGACCTTGCAGGTGGAGGATCCATTCCATCTGGTTGTCACTGGAGTTCCTATACTTCCATAGCAGGGTAGAGGGTACTCACCATTCAAGGCGGTAGACCCCTCCTACCTAGGTGTAGGAGGAACCTCCTATACCACTGCAGTCAGGGTAGAGGGGACTCATCTACCCAGACCGGAGACCCTCCCACCTGGGTGTCTGTGAGGGATTCTTTACTTCCGAAGCCAGGGTAGAGGTGACTTGCCCTTCCAGCCGAGAGACCCATCCAACCTGGGTGTCAGGGAAAGCTAGTTAAACCACTGCAGCCTGGGTAAAGGGGACTCACCCCTTCACGCGGGAGACCGCTCCCATCTGGGTATCAGGGGGGAGCTCGTCTACCACAGCAGCCAGAAGAGAGGGGATTCCCCCATCCAAGCAGGAGACCCCTTCTATCTGGATGTCTGGAGAGCTGGTATCCCTCCTCAGCCAGGGCACAGGGAAGTCACCCTGTAAGCGGGATACCCCTCCCACCTGTGTGTCAGGGGAATCTCCTTAATTGCTACAGCCAGGGTAGAGTGGACTTGCCCCTCCAGGCAGGAGACCCCTCCCAACTGGTTGTCTCAGGGAACATGTATGCAACCTTAGCCAGGCTAGAGAATATTTTGCAATCCAGGCGGAAAACCCCTCCAACCTGGTAGTTGGCAGGAGCTTATATACCATCCCAGCCAAGGTAGAAAGTACTTGCCCTTACTAGTGAAATACCCCTCCCACCAAGGTTTCAGGGGATACTCATATACGTCTACAGCCAGGATAGAGAGGACTTGCCCTACATGTGGGAGACCCTCTCCTACCTGGGTGTCTGGGGGAGTTTGTATACTTTGCAGCCATGGTAGAGGAGACTCACAGCTTCACTCTTGAGACCCTTCCCACCTGTGTGTGAGAGAGATCTTATATATCGCCACAGCCAGGGTAGAGGGGACTTGAATCTCCAGGTGGGATACCCCTCCCACCTGGGTGTGTGGAGGGGAGATACTATACCGCCACAGTCAGGGTAGAGGGGACTCATTGCTCCAGGCGGGAGACCACTCCCACCTGGGTTTCAGGGGGAGCTCTTATACCACTACAGCCAGGGTAGAGGGGACTCGCTTCTCCAGTCGGGAGACCCCATAACCTGGGTGTTGGGGAGAGCTCCTATACCACCAGAGATAGGGGAGAGGGAACTCAACCCTCCAGGCAGAAGATCCCTTCCACCTTGTTGTCAGGGGAGTTCACCTTCTGCCACAGGCAGGGTAGAGGGGACTCCCACTCAAGGCAGAAGACCCTTCCCACCTGGGTGTGAGGGAAAGATCCTTTACTGCAGCAGCCAGGGTAGAGGGGATTTACCCCTCTAATTGAGAGACCCATTCAACATGGGAGTCAGGGAAAGCTAGTAAACCACTGCAGCTAGGATAGAGGGGACTCACCCCTTCAGTCGGGAGACCTCTCTCATCTGAATACGGTGGGGGAGCTCTTAAACCACAGCAGCCAGAATAGAGAGGACTCGCCCCTTCATGTAGGAGACACCTCCCACCTGGGTGCCTGGGGGAGCTGATAATCCCCTTGTCCAGGGTAAAGGGAAGTCGCCCCTCCAGGCAGAAGATCCCTTCCTCCTGGGTATCAGGGAAGCTTTTAAACTGCTGCAGCCAGCATAGAGTGCACTCACCCCTCCAGGCTGAAGACCCCTTCCACCTGGGTGTCAATTGGAGCTCAAATACCCCAGTAGCCAGGGTAGAGGAAATTTGCACGTTCACACGAGAAACACCACCCACCTGGGAATGGAAGTAACTCCTCTACTGCCTTAGCCAGGGTAGCGGAAACTTACCCCTTCAGGCGGTAGACTCCTCCCACAGGCATGTCTGGCGAGTGGGAATTCATATACAGCTGCAGCTGGGGTAGCAGCAACTCGCCTCTCCAGGTAGGAGGCCCCTCCCTCCTGGGGTTAGGAGGGTGCTCTTATACCCCCACAGCCAGGGATGAGGGGACAGGCGGGAGACCCCTCACACCAGGGTGTCAGGGGGAGCTCATATACCACCACAGCCAGGATAGAGGGGACTCGCCCTTCCAGGCAGGAGACCCCTTCCACCTGGGAGTCAGGGGGAGCTCTTATACCACCTCAGCCATGGTAGAGGATACTTTCCCCTTCAGGGTGGAGACCCCTCCCATCTCTGTGACCAGGGGAGCTCCTATACCACCACAAGCGGGATAGAGGGAACTCTAACCTCGCAAAGGGAGACCCCTTACACCTAGGTTTCCTGGAGAGCTAATATACCGTGCAGCAGGTTAGAGGGGATTCTAGCCACCTGGCAGGAGACTCTTCCAAATTGGTTATCAAGGGAGCTTTTATATTGCAGCAGCCAAGGTAGAGGAGACTGGCACCTCTAGGCGGGAGACCCCTTTCACCTGGGTGTCAGGAGGAGTTCCTATAGGGATGCAGCCATGTTATATTGGACTTTCCTTTCCAGTTGGGAGACCCCTCCTACCTGGGGGTCTGGGTGAGCTCTTATACCTCTGCAGCAAGGGAATTGTTCCATCAATCAGGAGACCCCTCTCACCTGGGTGTCATGGGGAGCTCCTTGCTGCCACAGCCAGGGTAGAGCAAACCTGCACCTTCAGGTGGAAAACCCCTCCCACCTGGATGTAATGGGACCTCTTATATGGCAAGAGCTAAAATAGAGGGGACTCACATTCCTGGCGGGATGTCTCTCCCACCTGGGTGTCAGGGGAGCTTGTTTACCCCAAGCCAGGGTAAAGGGGACTCACCTGTCCATGCAGAAGACCACTCTCACCTGTGTGTAGGGTGGTGCTTGTATATCGCCTTAGCCTGGGTAGAGAAGACTTGCCCCTCCAGGTGGGAGACACTCCCACCTGAGTATCTCAGAGAGCTTGTATACCTCCACTGCCAGGGGAGAGGAGACTCAACCCTCCAGGCATGAGACCCCTTCCACCTTGTGTCCAGGGGTACACCTATACAGTCACAGGCATGGTAGAGGAAATTCCATTCTCCAGGTTGGAGTCTCCTCACACCTGCTTGTCAGAAGAACTCCTATACCGCAGCAGCCAGGGTAGAGGGAACTCGCCCCTCCAGGCGGGAGACCCCTCTCACCTGGGTGTGGGCGGTGGACTTTTATAATCTTGATGTCAGAGTAGTGGGGACTCGCCCCTCCAGGCAGGAGACACCTCTCATCTGGGTGTCTGGGGGAGTTCTTATACCACCGCAGCCATGGTAGAGGGTACGTTCCATTTCAGGCGGGAGACCCCTCTCACTGAGATGTCAGGGGAGCTCGAGTACCACCTCAGCCAGGGTAGAGGCGACTTGCAGCTCTACTAGGGAGACCCTTGCGACCTGTATGTCAGGGGAATCTCCTATATCGCATAGCCAGGGAAAAGGAGACTTGCCCATCCAGGCGGGAGACCTCCTCCCACCTGGGTGTGTGTGGGGAGATTGTATACCGCCACAGCCAGGGTAGAGGGGACTCACCGGTCTAATAGCAAGACTCCTTCCACCTGGGTGTCCTGGGGTGCTCCTGTAGCGCTGAAGCCAGGGTAGAGGGGACTTGCACCTCTAGGTGGGAGAGCCCCTCTAACTTGGGTGTCAGGGGGAGTTCCTATACCTATACCACTGCAGCCAGGGTAGAGAGCACTTGCCCTTCTGGTCAGGAGACACCTCCCACTTTGGTGTCTGGTTGATCAATACCTCCACGGCCAGGGTAGAGGGGACTCGCCCCTCCAATAGGGAGACCAACCCTATCTGGGTATCCTGGGGTGTTTGATTACTGCAGCAGCCAGGGTAGGGGGACTCGCCACTACGGATGGGTGTCCCCTCTTAACTTGGTGTAGGGGGGGAGCTCCTATATTGCCACAGTTAGGGTAGAAGAAACACGCCCCTGCAGACAGAAGACTCCTCCCACCTGGGTGTACTCGAAGCACTTATATGGCAAGAGCTAAAGTAGAGGGGACTTTCCCTTCAATGGGGGACCCCTCCCATCTTGTATATTGCCATAGCCAGAATGGAGGGTACTCGCCTGTACATGTGGAAGACAACTCACACCTGTATGTAGGAAGGTGCTTGTATATCGCCTTAGCCAGGGTAGAATAGACTTGCCACTCAAGGTGGGAGAACCCTCTTACCTGGGTGTCTGAGAGAGCTTGTATACCATCACAACCAGGGTAGAGGGGAATAATTGCTCCAGGTGGGAGATCCCTCTCATTTGGGTGTTGTGGGAGCTAGTATAGCCCCACAGACAGTTTAGAGAGGACTCGCCTCTCCAGTCGGGAGACCTCATAACCTGGGTGTTCAGGGAGCTCCTATACCACCCGAGATAGGGGGGAGGGGACTCATCCATCCAGGCAGAAGATCCCTTCCACCTGCTTGTCAGGGGAGTTCATATACTGCCACAGGCAGGGTAGAGGGAACAAGCGACAAGAGGCAGGAGACCCCTCCCACCTGGGTGTAGGGGGTAGCTCCTATACCACTGTAGTCAGAGTAGAGGGGAATCACCTCTCCAGGTGGAAGACTCCTCAAACCTGGGTTTTGGGGGTAAATTGTATTTTGCCTTACCCAGGGTACAGGGGACTCGCCCCTGAAGGCCAAACATCCCTTTCACCTGGTTGTCAGAGGAGTTCATATACTGCCTCAGGCCGGTTGGAGGGAACTCCCTACTCAAGGTGGGAGACCCTCCCACCTGGGTGTGAGGGGGAGATTATTTACCGCTGCAGCCATGGTAGAGGGGTCTCGCCCTCCAGGGGAGAGACCCATCCAACGTGGGTGTCAGGGAAAGCTAGTATACCACTGCACCAAAGTAGAGCAGACTTGCACATCCAAGCAGAAGACCCCTTCCACCTGGGTGTCTGAGTTGATTTACCCCTCAGTCCAGGTAGGTAGAGAGGAGTCACCCCTCTAGGAGGGAGACCTCTCCCAACTGAGAATCAGGGGAACTCCTTAACTACTGCAGCCAGGGTAGAATGGACTGGCCCTTCCAGGCGGAAGACCCCTCTCAACTGGGTGTGAGCTGGAACTCATATACCCCAGCAGCCAGCTTAGAGGTAATAACACCTGCAGATGAAAACACCTCCCACCTGAGAATGGGAGTAACTCCTATACCATCTTAGCCAGGGTAGAGGGGACTTGCTCCTACAGTGGGTAGCCTTCTCCAACCTGGAGGTCAGGTGAAGCTTATATACCCCAGATGCCAGGGTATAGGCAACACACACCTCCAGTTGAGAGACCCCTCCCATCTTGGAATGGGGTTAACTCTTATACAGCTGTAGCCTATGTAGCGGGGACTCGCCCCTCCTGGCGGAGACCCCTCCCACCTGGGTGTCTGATGATGGTGGGTGCTTATGCAGCTAAACCAAGGGTAGTAGTGACTCGCCCCTCCAGTCCAGAAAACCCTCCCTCCTGGGGATAGGAGGGGGCTCTTATACCCCCACAGCCAATGTTGAGGGGACTTGTCCCTTCAGGCAGGAGACCCCCCTGCCTGGGTTTGGGAAGCTAACTTGTATACTGCTAAAGCCAGGGTAGTGGGGACTCAACCCTCCTGGCACAATACCCCTCCCACCTTGTTTTCTAGGGGAACTTTTATACCACCTTAGCCAGGGTAGAGGAGACTCGCCCATCAAGGCAGCAGACATCTCCAACCTGGCTGTCTGTGGGAGCTCATATACCACCACAGCCAGGGTAGAATGTACTTGCCCCTCCTGGTGGGAGACCCCTCCCACCAGGGTATCAGGGGTGAAAAGAAAGTGACCACAACACTTGCAGTAACCACTGTTTTATTGCACCTGTGACAAAGAGGAGAAAAAGAGAGAGAGATAGAGAGAAGAAAGAGAGAGCAAAGGAGAGGGAAAGCAAGAGAGGGAGACAGAGAGAGCAAAAGAGGGGGGGCCCAGCAGGAGGAAATTTTTATAGCCAAATTCTATTGGGGTCTCTGGGTCTACAGGCTGCCTTGTTGGCAGACAATGATTAGATCACACATTAGTTGTTAGGGGTGTCATCTTCTGCCTTCAGGCAAATGGGGCAGGGGTCAGATGTGGGTTTCTTTTGCGCCAGACAAGTGGGGGTAGAGTATTCAGCCTTGAGTGGGGTTGAGTATTCAGACTTTATACAAACAGGTGCTAAAGGACCAGAAAGAGGGGTGTTTGAGTGCTTGGGTTATCCTTCAGACAACTTACGTCAGCCTGTCCTGCACCTAACATTTCTCACTTTTTGTTTTTCTAAGTTAAGGGGGTGGGGGAGCAGTGCAAAACCATTTGGATACTTGCTGCTGAGAGGGATTGGAATGGGGCCTACCTGGTAGAGCAGTGTAATGTTCAGGGACAGGCTTGGGAACACCAGGGTGGGTCGAGATAACATCCAGAGGCTATAGACAGTTATCTCAGAAGGGCAAAGTCCATTAGGTTCCTTGAAGCCATACGTTGTCAACAGCATCAAATTATTTCTGACTGGAGGAGATCCTTGGTATCAGCCATTGGTCCTATCATAGGGACTCTAAGAAGTATTGTAGGTGGTTTGGTTGAATTCAGTAAAATTAAGAGTGACAGCCTAATTGCAGCCAGTGGAAGAGCAATTGCCTTGACCCATAAATTGAGAGTGGGTCCTGTCATCTTTGTGCCAAGTCACTTGGATGTTAAAGCACCATCGCTGGTTGGGATAGAAAGGGAGGATTAGGGTTTGTGGGGGATGTGGAGCCTCTAAGTGATTATGAGGCCATTGGAAACTAGTTGAAAAACATGAGAAGTAAAGTCTGGTCCATTACCTGACTGGATGGGGGTGGGACCTCTAAACCTGGGAATGATCTCCTCAATGAAGATGGAGGAAATGGTGTCAGCAATTTCCCTAGGTGTAGGAAAGGCTTTTATCCAACCTGAAAAAGAATCAGGAAAAGTAAGTAGGTAGTGAAGCTTTTTGTTCCTAGGCATCTGAGTGAAGTAGATTTACCAGTCTTTGTCTGGCTGGTAGCTCCTCATCTGATGTGTGGGGAGTTTAGGTTTGATGCTTCCATGTGGAGATACTGTAGAGCAGACAGAACAAGTTAAGTGAACCTGATAGAGAGTAGTTCTTATTCATAGGAAGTTAAAGAGGGATTGTAAAAACTGTAAAAGGGGTTAGAGAGGGTTTTAGATGGCTGCAGAGTCTCTGGAGACAGAGGAGATGGTCAGGAGTTGTAAGTCTCCGTCTTGGACATCAGGGCTGGTAGTCATAAAAAAGTAGTTGATTGACCAGCTATTTGGTGAATTCGTGTATCTTATCTTGCAGGAACTTCTGCAGGCAATTTAATGGTCATTGTCTTATTAGAAGAAACATAATTTTAACTAATAGAGGTCCTGCAAGGCGGAGGATCCAAGGTCATACTTAACCGAACATTCCCCATGGAGCCTGCTGGCCTACTTCATATCTCCTCTATTCTAGCCATTCTTGTCCTTCATTACTCCCAGGAATGATTATGTTTTCACTTAACTCTTTTTCGTAGGTGTTTAAGA
Organism: Ictidomys tridecemlineatus; assembly: GCF_052094955.1. Taxonomy (NCBI): domain Eukaryota; kingdom Metazoa; phylum Chordata; class Mammalia; order Rodentia; family Sciuridae; genus Ictidomys; species Ictidomys tridecemlineatus. Next base: position 12,587,096 of record NC_135492.1, read on the forward strand.
TTAAGCTGGTCAAAATTGACTTTGTTTCTATCTATTGTTAAGAGACAGATGAGTTCCCATAGGGGTCACTCGTGGGGAATTTGAGAGAAGATTCTTAGTTCTGCTAGTGCCATTGTGCTAGGATGGGTCCAGTTCTTGCTTGACCATGTGGCTTCTCTTGGAAGCATCAGGAATGTCTCCTGTCTCCAGTGACCTTCCTATTCACAGCAAATGCTCTGATTGGCTTTTCATTCTCCAGTGGTCTCATTAATCTCCCTGATCAAAAGGTTATGTGGCCCAGAGTTGCCAAGCTCTTTAGAGAAGTTCTCTGTTCCCTAGATTCAGACTTACTCAGAGGATAAGAGCCAAATATTGGTTTTCTTGTTCATTTTAATTTAATTCTTGATCTTAAACATTCAGCAAAGCCAGTTTCATCAGTCTTAAATTAAGAGTAAGAGTACTGGGCTTTAGCTGAAGTCTGGCCTACTTCGGAGTCATTCCATCATGTTGTAAGATGGGAGATAGAGCCTTATCTCAGGTGAAGAAGGGGTCATTATAAATTTTGGTAAAGTGTTCTAGTATTGAAGCTGATTTTTGCTTTTAAATATCATTTTATAAAGTTTACATATATTGTTGTTTGAGGTCACATGAATATTAGATAACACAATATGATATTACTTTTAAATTGTACCCCAGTGTATAGAACTTTATGTTAATCTTATTGATAACAGGTCCAGTTATAGAAAATTAAATGATATAAATAAATCTTCAATATGTTACTTTTGTAAGCCTAGAAATACCATGCAACCTTTTGGAGAACACCAGCTTGATATAATAATTTTTTTAAAGCTTCTACCTTAAAGATTTGTATACCTGGAAAATATGAACACATTTAATATACAAAGAAGAGTAATAGTACCACAATTACTATTGAAGTTTTTACATTAATAAAGTTTAGCTATTAAATAAATAACATATTATAATATTGCAAAATAACAATTGTTGTTTAACCCTAATTGTATAATGCTTAATTCCTTCAAGATTATTTGCTCAAAAAACTTACATATATAAACCACTTTCACATACCTTCTTTATCATTTACTTAAAACTATATAGCCAACCTATACAGACCTTCTTTATAACTTACTTAAACCCTCTTATTTACTTAATCATATAGACTTTCTTATCCAGAAACCTTTTTCCCCCTTTATTAAATCAATACCTAGAACCTTCTAATTTCTCTTTCCCATGTGTTAACCCCTTCTTTATTCACATTTTGAAACAGTCTTTGTAAATTTCTGAATTTAGTCAAAATATTCTATTTTAATAAGAGGTATTTTGTTATTTTCAGTACACAATTAATCACATCTGTTTACCATTTCACAAAAACATAAACAGTATTTAAGTATGTAGAATTATACTGTTGTCAGGATGGACAAGAGTCAAGGCACCTAAGGATAGTACCAAAAGTAGGGAAACAGTTTCAATTGGTTGCAGCCAGATTCAGAGGGCACAGCTTCTGCTGTACTCAATTAATCCCATGAACCCCAAGTTTAGGTAGTTTCATAGTTTTGTAACAAGCATGTATGAGGTGGGTCTCAGAAGTTCATAGTCTGTAGAAGTTCACACACAAAAATGCATTTTTTTTTCTCTGTTCTGGGTAAGTTAACTGTTCAAAGACAGAAGAGAGAGCTTCTTTTTCTTTCTTAACCCCCCCACCTGCTGTCACCAGGGAGCCCAGTTGATAACTTCTCTTATCTTAAAACTTAAGCCATCTCTGAGAATCCCAGCTCAAGGACAGAGGCCTTGTTTACATATTTTTGTGAAAAACTTGTAAGGGAGTGTCCATCACCTGGAGTGCTGATTCTTTTAAATACAGTGGACAAGTAAAACAAGGCAACATGAAAAGTGGAAATTTATCTACTTTAAGCTTTTCTGTACAGATTTTTTGCTGACATTTCTAAAATCAGCCATGGAGAAGATTTATGGAGAAGGTCAGTTAAGACTTTTCTGTGGGCCTGGGTAGGGAGGAGAAAGATGGGAAGTTGGGTCTGAGAGCAGCTAGGGTGGATATGAGAATAAGGAAGGAGATGTAAAAAAAATAATGTGAAAGGGGTTTTGGATTTTCCCTATCAAAAAAATTTGAGCAGTAGAACAACTAGAGCAGAGGGGAGGATGGGAGTGAGTATCCCCAAAAGCCTTTAAGGGACATTAAATTCTTAATAACCTGTTTTCAGTGATGATTAAGCAACTTTAAAGGCCATTTTCACCAGATCTTGGTAGGGGTCCAAGGGCTCTCCTCAACTAGTTTGAGCTTTGAGTTAACTAGTAAGAGGACATGGTGGAACCAGTTGTGGGCACTGACAGGAGAAAAGTGAAATGAGTGGGAAGAGAGATAACTTCAGTACCTGCTACCCCAGCAAGGGTGCAAGGTTTGAGTAAGGGTGGTGGTTTGGGGTTTTTATCTAGAAATTGGAGAGGAAAAAGCAAGTTATTGTGGTTGGGGAGATGGTGGAGGGCCTGGAGCAGAAGGTTGAGGATGAGGACCTATTTGAGCCAGGTGATAGGATGGAGGTTCATCAGCAGGATCAAAAGTAGTGGATGAGTCTGGAGAAGGAGAAGAATGGGGATCGGTGATTGTGGGGATTGGTTTGCAGGCTAGAAAATTTGTAGGGGTTTTCAAGAGGTGCAGAGAGCAGAATTGCATCAGAGCAAAAAGAAAGCTTGGACATAGGGGCTCTTTACACATTTTGTCAAATGCTCACAATAATTGTAAAGATCCCTTAGAATGGAGGAATCCAGAGGCCTAAAAGGGGGTTATTTATTTTGGTTATCTAGGGGGTAAGTGGGCCAATCCTGGGTGCTATATTTGATCATTTTTGGGGGGGTTGAAGTCTATTATCACGGAGATGGTTTTGAGGTTATTCAAGAAGCATTTTAAGGGAGAGTCAACTGGCAGAGAGGACGCATTACCCATATCGCAAACATAGTATAAGGAAGAGGGAAGGGTACGCAAATATAGTATAAGGTAGAAGGAAGGAGACACAAAGATATTGTGAGGGAGAGGGAGGAAACTGATTTATTGGCAAAAGGGTTGTCCTCGCTAGAGCCAAAAATTAGGATTGCCTAGTTACAGGTTCAAGCTGCAGAGATTGGGTGTTACCAAATCCTGACAGTAGAGGCTCCCATCCTTGATGAACAGGGATCATGGGAGACCTTGGACAAGTCTTTTTGGGACCCTTGCTGAAAAGGTGAGAGACTCTCAGGGCTAGAAAGAGGGAAGCTAGAGAGGAAGGGAAGGGTAAGTGTATCTCTAGCAGCCATGTCTTAAAGGTGCCAGGACTAAGACTCTATGAGAGTCACTGAAACTGTGAAGGTCTGGGTTGAGTGTGATTTTTACTTCTCTGTTATGTGTTCCCAGAAGTTACAAGGTCCTTTGAGGGTGACCTACAAAACCTATATTGGTAAACCAGCAGCTGGGAAGGGGAAGGGAAATAATTTTGAACTGAAGTGTCCAATCTGCCCACGAAAGAGTCCCTGAGGGCCACCTTGGCCTTGACGTCTGTGGTGGGGTGCTTTCCTCTTCACAGGTGGGCAAAGAGGTTTGCTGAAAGATCAAATTTCAAATCCTCCTGACACCACCATTGGGTTTAGAACTATAGGAAGGGGAAACTCACCAATCAATGGCCCAGGGTGCATGTAGTTCTGGCGGTTGAGAAAATGGGTTCAGGTGGTCTGGTGAGTGGCACTTTTGGAGGAAGAGGGATGCAAAATTGAGTTTTAACCCTCTTCCCAGGATTTGGCAACAATGAAAGGAAAATTACCAAAACAGTTAAGAGTGACCACTGTTGTATTGCAGCAGTGCAAAAGAGGAGAAAAAGAGAGCGGAAAAGAGAGAGCAAGTGAAGAAAGAGAGAGAGAGAGCAAATGAGTGTAAAAGCCAAAGAGGGAGACAGAGAGAGCAAGAGAAGGGTCCAAGCAGCAGGGAGTTTGTATAGCCAAATTCTAATGTGGTCTCTCGGTCTACAAGCTGTCTTGTTGGTGGACAGTGATTGGATCACACAGTAGTTGCTAAGGTGTCATCTTCTGCCTTTAGGCAGATGGGGCAGGGGTTAGATATGGGTTTCTGTTACACCAGACAGGTGGGGGTTAAGTGATCAGCCTTGAATGGGGTGGAATATTCAGACTTTAGGCAAACGGGTGATAAAGGACAAAACAGAGGGAAGTTTGAGTTTGTGAGTTATCCTGCAGCTAGCATTTGCTCAGATGTCCTGCAGACAACTTAGGTCAGCCTGTCTTGTATCTAGGGGGAGCACTTATATGCCAAAGCCAGGATAGAGGGGATTACCCCCTCCTTATGCAAGAACCGTCCCTTCTGGGTGACCTGGGGAACTTTATTACTACAGGAGCCAGGCTAGAGGAGAAAGGCCTCTACAGATGAGAAACCCTTCCCACATGGGTATGTATGTGTGGGAGCTCCTATACTGCTAGAGCTAGTGTAGAGGGTACTTGCCTTGCAGGTTGAAGACCGCTTCAACAATGGTGTACTGGGAACTCTTATATTTCAAGTGCTAAAGTAGAGAGGACTTGCCCTTCCAGGTGGGATACCCCTCCCACCTGGTGTCAGGGAAGCTTGTATACTGTCAAAGCCAGGGTAGAGGGGATACGCCTGTCCATGCAGAAGACCACTCCCACTTGTGTGTAGGGGGATGCTTGTATACTGTCTCAGCCAGGGTAGAGAATACTTGCCCCTCCAGGTGGGAGAATCTTCCCAGCTTGGTGTCTGGGAGAGCTTGTATTCTGCCATAACCAGGGTAGAGGGGACTCATTGTTCCAGGCAGGACATCATTGCCAACTGGGTGTCTAGGGGAGCTTGTACACCCAAGCAGCCAGTGTAGAGGGGACACGCCCCTCCAGTCAGGAGAACCCATAACCTGGGTGTAGGGGGGAGCTCCTATACCACCAGATCCAGGGGAGAGTGGACTCGGCCTTCCAGGTGGAAGATTCTCTCCACCTTGTTGTAGGGGAGTTCATATACTGTTACAGGCAGGATAAGGGGAATCACCACTAGAGGTAGGACATCCCTCCTACCTGGGTGTGGGGAGGGAGTACCTATACCACTACAGCCAGGGTCAAGGGAATTTGCCTCTCCAGCCCCGGAAACCCTCTCACCTGGGTTTCAGGGGAAGATCCTTACCGCTGCAGCCAGAGTTGAGGGGGCTCGCACCTCCAGGTGAGAGACCCATCAAACCTGGGTTTCAGGTACAGCTAGTAAACCAGTGCAACCAGGGTACAGGGGACTCATGCCTTCAGGTGGAAGAGCTGCCCACCTGGGTGTGTTGGGGTGAGCTCGTATACTGCTTCAGCCAGTGTAGTGGGGACTCTTCCCTCCAGGCAGGAGACCCCTGTCATCTGGGTATGTGGGGAAAGCTCATATAACTCAGCAGCAAGGGTAACGTGGACTCACCCCTCCAGGTGGAAGACCCCTCCCACCTGGGTGTCAGGAGGAGCTCCTATACTTCTGTAGTCAGGGTAGAGGGGACTCGCCCCTTCAGGCAAGAGACCCCTCCAACCTGGGTGTGAGGGGGAGCTCATATACTCTCACAAACAGGGTAAAGGTGACTCATTTCTAAAGGTGGGAGAACCCTCCCACCCGGGTGTCCAGGGGGGTGCTCCTATACAGCTGCTGGCAGGGTAGCAGAAACTTGAAACCCCAGGCAGAATATCACTTTCACCTCGGTGTCCAGAGGAGTGCCTCTCTTGCAGCAGCCATAGTAGAGGGGAATCGCCCCTCCAGGCAAGAGTCCCCTCCCACCTGATGGTCAGGGGAAGTTCATATATCTCCACAGCCAAGGTAGAAGGGACTCACCCCTGGATGAGACCACCCCACCTGGATGAATGCGGGAGCTCCTATACCACTACAGCCTGGATAGGAGGGACTCTAGGCCAGAAACCTTCCCACCTGAGTGTCCAGTGAGCTCCTTTACTTCCACAGCCAGTATAGAGGGAACTCATGCCTCCAGGCGGGAGACCCCTCTCTCCTGGGTGTATGGGAGCTTCTCTACTGCATTACCCAGGGTTGAGTGTACTATCCTCCATGTAAAAAAACCTCTCCCATCTTGCTATGGGGGGTACTCACATACCTCAGCAGCCAGGAGAGAGGGGACTCACCCCACTAGGCAGGAGACCCCTAAACCCTCATTGTCAGGAAATCTTATATCAAGGGCCAGGGACCAGGCTAAAGGGCCTGGCAAGGGACAATTGTCTGGAGTAGTGTGATGTGAGGACACAGTGGGTGGTCACAGTGGGTGCAGCAAGGGGCAACAGTAAGGACCTAATCAAGAATCCCAGGAAGGGCCCAACCCCACCAAAAGTTATTAGGGACCCAATGATCAGGAGGACCCAGATGCAGGAAAAAGCGGTAGGGGAAGGAGAGGTAGGATCTGTGCTAGGATGAGGAGACAGATGGCTGTGCAAAGGGCACAGAGGGGAGTGAGCTAGGGTGCCAAATCAAGGGGCACCCAGGTCAGACACAACAAGAAGAAACACCATAAAAAGGAAAAAAAAGTGAGTAATGGATACAGGGCTCAGGATGGCATCCAGGCAAGGGGACTGTAGGGCGAAGGTTCAGGGTGAAGAAGGGCTGAGTTAGCTTAGGGGCAGCTTGCAAGGATAGAGGGCAGAAGAGGGACGGCAGGGGATTGCCCAGGGCAACTTCATCACTGGGACAAAGTCTACTATCATTTTTCAACTTTGGGCGTCAATGGGGGTGCACACTAGAAGCAGGGCTGTGTTTCCTATAGCATCCTTCAGGGCCTAAAGACCAGCCAATTCAACCCCTCTGCCCCAGGTAAGTAGATCCTCAGAGAGAGACCAGGAACAAAGGAGGGCAATGTGAAGAATACACTTGGTCCAGGATTGGGGGGGGTGTCGGTAGGGAGCCAGAAAAAACTGGAGGAGGCCAGACTAGGGAGAAGCAGGAGAAGGGGAGGGTCTTGGAAATGGCAAAATACCACAGTATATGAAGAACAGAGGGGAGACCTAAGAGGGGGGGCCCAGTAAGGGGCCTGAAATCAAGGAACAGGGACAGGGTCCTGGAGAAGGATGACCAGAAGCTTCAGCAAGGAGCCGTGCCCAAGAATGAGAAGCCAAGTACAAGGACCCAGTCCTGGGTCCCATGAAAACAGACAGGGCTGGGAGCAGAAAAAGGGAAATAAAGGTAGTGGGTGGCAAAAGGAAAGGATTGCTAAAAGCCCAGGTTCACTACTGAGTGTCAGGATGGAGGAGTAGAACTCAGGCTGAGAGTCCAAAGGGCCCAGGCAATGGCCACAGCTATATTTTCCCAAAGGGAGCCCACAGGGCCAAACACCCAGTTCCACTCGCCTGGATGTGGTATCATAGGAAAGGGATCTTTAAAAGGTGTCCAGCAGGAACAGGGAGAACAGGAGGGATGTTGGAGGGAATAGCGTGAACGGCCAGAGGAAGGGTGTTGATGGGTTGCAGGCCAAGACTCCTAAAAGGAGCCCACACTAGGGACCAACAGGAGGGCCCAGGCCAGGAAAGGGCTGTGAAGGGCAGGGTCGGGAAGATGGGCCACAGTAGGGCTATGTAGTTCAAGGAAGCCAAGGGGAGCATGGGACTGGCCCCAGTGAGGTGCACAGTCCAAGCCCAGGGAAGCATGGAGAAAGAATGGCCCCCAGAAGCTCAAGAAAGGAGGCAGGCTAGTGAATGGAGAACCAAGGGCCAGTGCTTGCGCAGGGGGCTCAGGGGGGCAGGGGGCTTAGGACAGTGGACAATACTTTGGAGGAATTGCAGGTATTCCAGCAGGGGGCAGGCAGGCTTCTGGCCCAGAGTGACTGCGAGTTGTCAGGGCTCCGGGTGCAGGACCAAATGTCCAGAGAGACCAAGGAAACTAGGCTAGGGGCAATACTTAGTTTCCCATAAGGAACCCTGGCCCAGATGAGAATACAGGGACAGAGACCTTGCAAAGGAGGCCTGGTAAGTCAAGGGGGCCAGGAGGAGGCTGAGGGGAGTGCACGGGGGGGGGGTGGTTGATGGGTGTTTGGGGGGCAAGATTCAGGACCCAAGCCAGGTGCCCAAGCAAAGGACCAACCGGATGAACCATGGATGAGTGACCCAAGGAGCAGGAGACCTGAAAATTGCCTGGGGATAGCACAAGAGGATGGGGTGGATGGAATGTGCAAGGACAGGAGACAGAGAAATGCACAATGGGAACATAGGTGAGCAAGATGGCGCTTCCAAGCAAGTGGCCCCCAGGTCAGACCCAACAGAAAGAGACTCCACGCTATTCCAAGTGTCATGAGGAATACTGTCAGGGGCTCACGTGAGTGCCCCAGCCCTGGAGCTGAAGCACAAAGGGTCAGGGTTAGAGAGGGCTGGGTTAATGTAGGGGCAGCATGCAAGGGGAGAAGGCAGAGGAGGGAAGTGAATAGATCTCTCAGGAATGGGTTTGAGCAAGTTACATGTTAATTGCCAGGCCTCAAGTTTCTGGAACAAAAGGTGACTCAGGCAAGAGGCAAGGCTCTTTTTTCTTAGGGAACCTTAAGGGAACAGAGACCAGCCAATTTGGCTCCTCTGCCCAGGTTTGTAGATCCTCAGAGAGGAAGACCAAAGGAGAGTCAAAAGAGGCCACTCTGAGGGGATTCCTGGCATAGAGGTTTTGGGGGTGGTTGGTTGGCAGCCAGGACCCATTCCAGGAGCCCAGGCTAGGGAGAAGGAGTGAAAGTGAACGGTCCCGGCGGTGCCAGAATAACATGGCACCAGTGGAACAGAGGAGAGGCACAGAATAGGGCCTGTAAATAGAGACTTCAAAACAAGAGATAGGAAAGGGTCCTCGAGAAGGGCAGCCAGAGGCTCAAGCAAAGAACTGGGCCCAGTAATGGAGAGCCAAGTGTTAGCACCTGGGGTTGGATGAATGAAAAAGGACATGGATAAGGAGGTGAGAGAGGGGAGAAAGACGAGCGGGTGCCACAGGGGAAGGAGGGCTCAAGGCCCAAGTCTACTACAACGTGTCAGAATTTAAAAGCAGGTCCAGGGCTGAGGGAGGAAAATGGGCACAGGCAAGGGGCAGGGCTACATTTTTTCAAAGGGAGCCTGTAGGGCCAAGAGGACAGGTGAAGTCACCTCACCCAGATGAGCATCCTTTGAAGGGGTTCAGGAAAGCAGGGCTTGCAGATACAGAAACCACTGAAGGGCCAAAAGAGAGTTCAACCTGAAGGGCCGCAGGTCAGGTGTGAGTGGGGAGGGGGTGAGGATCCCAGCAAGGAGCCCAGGCAAGGTTCCAAGAGAAAGACCCAGGCCAGGGAAGAGCAAGGAACACCAGCACGGGAAGGTGGGGCTACACTAGAGTTCTGCAGTACAGAAAAGACAAGGGGAGCAGGGAAGCAGCCCCAGAGATGGCCCTCAGACAATTCTCAGAAAAGCAGAGAGCAAGAAGGACCACCAGAGGCTCAAGTGAGGAGTCAGGCCAGGGAACTGAGAGCCAAGGGCCAGAGTTTGGCAGGGGGCTCAGGACAGTGTACAAGATTTGGGAGGGAAGGCAGGGGATCCAGTAGGGGCAGTCAGGCCACCTCCATGTTTCAGGTTTTTTGGTGTAGCACCAAGCACCCAGGGAGAGCAAGGAGCTCAGGTGAGGAGCAGGGCATTTTTTCCCATAAGGCACCCAGACTCAGATGAAAATCCAGTGACAGGTTCTTGGCAAAGGAGGTCAGGCAGTTGAATGGGGTCAGAATGAGGGTAATGGAAAGGCACGCTGGGCGTCGGGGTTCGTGCATGGAGGGGTGAGATCCAGGACCCAAGCAGGCACCCAGGTAAGGAACCCACCCAATCAATGTTGATGAGGGACCCAAGGACAGGAGAACATCGAGCGCCGAAAATAGCAAAAGGGGAAGGGATAAAGGGCCTCCAGAAAGACCAGGAGAAGCCAAGAGGCACCTAGGGGAGCCTTCTGGCTGGCCCAAGCAAGGGGCCCCCAGGTCAGACCCAATATGAAGAGACTCCATGCTATGTAAAGGGCCATGAGGAATGCAGTCAGGGGCTCAGGTGAATGTCAAGGCCCAGGGACTGGAGTGCAAAGGGTCAAGGTTGGGAGGGCTGGGTTGCAGTAGGGGCAGCATACAAGGAAATAAAGTAGAGAACGGAAAGGAGGGGATTGCTCAAGGCTGGGTTGCAGCAAGTTCCATTGCCTCAGTGTTCATGCAATGAAGGGGACTCAGGTTAGTGGCCGGGCTGAGTTTTTCCCATAAGGAGCATTCAGGACACAGAGGCCAGCCAACTCCACTCCTCTGCCCCAGGTGAGTAGATCCCTCATAGAGGGACCTGGACCAAAGTAGGGGCCACAGATGGTACTGTGAGAGGATACCTGGTTGACAGAGGTGGGAGGGCAGTATAGGCTCCTAGGACCCATTCAAAGACTGGAGGGTTGAAGGAGAGCACAAGCTGAAGGGGTGCAGAATGGGTGTGAGTGGAGTGGGGGCCAGGATTTCAGCAAGGAGCCCAGGCAAGGGACATAGATGAAGGCCCAGGCTCAGGGACAGCAGTAAATGCTGGGCCTGGAATGCAGGCCTGCACTAGTGTACTGTAGTACAAGGGAGCCGAGGGGAGAAGGGAAGTGGCCCCAGTGAGGGGCCCTCAGACAATGACAAGAAAAGTACTGAGCAATAATGGCCACCAGAGGCTCAAGCAAGGAGCCAGGCCTGGGAATGGAGAGCTAAGGGACAAGGCTGGGGTAGGGATTTAAGGACAGTGGACAGGGCTTGGAAGGGAAGGGATCCAGTTGGTGGGAGCCAGGTTAGAGTGCCAATGCCCCTGCTAGGTGTCATGGTTAAGGGTGCAGGACAAAGTGCCCAGGAAAGCAAGGGGCCCACATGAGGGCAGAGCTCTGTTTTTACAAGATGGCCTGGCACAGATGAGAATCAAGGGGCAAGGACCAGGCCAAGGGGCCCTGGCAAGGGACTAGTCCAGACACAGCAACCACAAGGCATGGCACAGGGTCGTGGTGGGTATGAAAAGGGGCAAGAGCCAGGACACAAGCAAGTATTCCAGCTAAGAGATCAGCCCACCCAAAAGAGGATTAGGAACCCAAGAAACAGGAAGCTCACCCACCAGGTGAAAGTGCTAGGGGAAGAAGAAGAAGGAGCAGTGCTAGGATGAGCAGACAGAGGGCAGCTAAAATGCAAGGAGGGGAGGTCAATAGGGGACACAAGCAAGAGACCCCCAGGTCTATCCTGATAACAAGAGATCACAGGGAAAGCAACGCGACACAAGGAACACAATCAGGGGCTCAGCTGAGTGGCTAGTCCTGGAATTGTAGCACAAAACATCAGGGTTGCGAGCGCTGAGTTGGGGTAGGAGCAGCATGGAAGGCTAGAGGGCCAGGTATTGAAGGGAGGGGATTGGGCAGGGCAAGGATGGCATTAGGCTTTCAGTGGACAGAGGCCAGCCACTTCCACTTCTCTGCCCCAGATGTATAGATCCTCAGAGAGGGACCTGGATCAAAGGAGTGCCAAAGGAAGGCACTGTGAGGGCATAACTTGTGCCTGAAATTCGGGGTTTGGTAAGGAGTCAGGACCCATTATTGAAGCCCATCCTAGGAAGAAGCAGTGGGATGGGAGAGTACAGGCAATGCCAGGATATCACAGTATTGTTGTAGGGTCAAATGAGGCAAGGCACCTAACATAGCAGGAAACAGTTTATTTTGCTGCAGCCAGGCTCAGAGGGCACAGCTTTTACTGTAATCAATCATTCCCCTGAACCCAGATGCAGGGAGATTCCAAATTTCATACCTAGAATGTAAGTGGAGGGGCTCAGAAGTTCACAATCTGCAGAAGTTAACATAAAAGCAGATTTTTCTTTCACTGTTTTGGGCAAGTTAACTATTCAAGGACAACACCTGAGTAGTGAGAGCTTATTTTTCCCATTTTTCCTCTCCCTGTGAGTTGTTATCATGGAGCCCAGTTAGTAACATATCTTGAAAATGTAGACATCTCTGTGAAGCCCAGCTCAAGGCCACTGGCCTTGTTTGCAAACTACTGTACTATTATACTACAGGATATGTTTGTGAAAAACTGGTAAAGGAGTGCTAGTATCTTCTCAGCCAGTGGCAAAGTAAAACAAGGTGACAGGAAAATAGGATATTTATCTACATTGAACTTTTTGCAGAGACTCTTTTCCTGACAGTCCTAAAATCAGCCATGGTGAGGTTTCTTTAGAATCCCAGGTAAGACTTTTCTGTGGAGAAAGGGGGTGCCACGTCAATTCCCCCTTTAATGATGCTGTCCATAATATATTCCTTTAAATTTAAGAGCATCTTTACCATTATCTTGGCTTAAAGCCTTATACAATGTCAAAACCTTAGTTGTTGTCATCCTTTCAATAGCAGCTTCTTTAGTCGACCCAATAGTTTTAATGCACAGTGGAGCCAAACATGGGAGCAATGGACAGGTTAACAGCTGAATATCCACTACACCAGTTAAGCTTTTAAATCTACCAAGAGTTGAAAACCATCTTACAAAAGCATGTTTGCTACCCAAACTTTAATGCTCTTTTAGGTATGAACTAGGACATATGCTAGTTCTCTTATGATGTTGGCTATATTTTTAACTGTTCGTCTATTATCATCCATTTGGATGCAACAACCTGAGCTTTTGAACGCTCCATATATTTATCTTTTCTCAGCCAGTAGGTAATCTGATGCCAAGCGGTTTTGATAGTTAGCCACTTGCGTCAGGTCTCTTTTGTAGATAGGAGGTTTAAGGCTGTAGAAGTCTGATGAATAATAATTTTTAGTACAGCTTGTAGGTGAATAATTCTGTTTAAAATGTAAATAGGAGTTCTATAACTCCAACTGCAATTTTGTGCCCAGGTAGTGGGACCATAAGTGGCAATGATGATCTGGGGTGGCCAGTTATCTTTAACCCAAGATTGGTGACCTCCTAAATCAAGTTACCTCCCAATGGACCCCTTTTGTCTTTCCAAAAGTCATCCATCCATTGCATTTCACTGGCAGGGCAGGTCCTATATATATGTTTTATCACCTATTGGTTATAGTGGATTGAATTGACATATAGATAACATACATGATATCATATCCATGGTTGGAATAAGAGTAGAACAGAACCTCTTAATGTTACCAAAGGAAACCAAACTAAATAAATAAATAATGTTTTGGTTAGTATAAGTTAAACAGAATAGATTAACAAAGCAAAACTAATAACAGTAAACAACTTCTAGAAAATTTATATAAGCATTTAAAAAAGTATAAATTATTTTTTATTTACCCAGTGTCCAGTCAGTAGGAGTTACTGTTACCAAACCGGTAGCAAAAATCTGAGAATTATGTATATATCTAGAAGAAAGGGGTACCAATGCATTACATTATAAGAACTGTCTTAAGGGTTGAAAGCATTCATTTGTCCTGGTGGGAAGTTTATCTTTCATGGTGCATTGATCAGCAAGTCCCTCCTGTGTGGCTGAAGCAGGGCCATAATCTCCACAAGCTTCAGTTGTGCATACACCAGTCAACTTGCAGAGTTACTGGAGCAGGGCTGTTTTCCTTTTGACCCTCAAGCTTCTCTGGTGCTCCTTTTTTTTTCTAGACAGTCAGCTTCAAGTGTGTAGCAGCATCTAGAGTGCACGCCCAATCTGCAACTGTAAGCTTGAGTCTGGTGTAGTCAATCAAGGGACCTATTTCTGTAAACTTGCCTGCAGTTGGGGTGAATAAAACAACAGGAAAGAACCCTTCCAAAGAAGTTTCAGTGTTTGAATTCTTTGACTCAGAATCAATCTCCAGGCTTTTCGGAGTGTGCATCTGTGGTCAAACTGAGTGGCAGTCTTTCTCAAAACCATTAGTTGAGAACCTGTAAAGTTTTCCTTAAGGCATGAAACTGTCATCTCAGGGTGAATTCACCTATCTCTCTTGAGTGTCCCAATGGTTCCCTAATAAAAGGGGGACCTCATGTACATTATCTTATAAGGAGATAATCCAGTCCTCCTTGTGGGAGTGGATCTGATCCTCAAAATGTAGTAGGAAGAAGTTCATCACAATGTGAGTCTCCTGACCTAGTTTACCCAATTGAAACTTAAAGTCCTGTTCATCCTTTGAACTTTTCCTGAACTTCACATCCTATAGGCAGTATGTAACTTCCATCTGATGTTTAAACTCTTGGTCAGTAATCATATTACCTCTGACCAAAAGTTGGGCCATTGTCTCAGCCAATAGTGATTGGGATAAAAAATCTGGAATCATTTGCCAGAGAAGCATTCTTGTTATTTCCCTATCCTTTTCAGGGTGGCTTGGAAAGTTTTCCACCCAGTCAGAGTAGAAACACACAAAAAACAAAAGTACTTATAGTCCCATGAGTGTGGTAGTTCAGTGAAGTCTACTTCCAAGCCTTCAAAAGGTGTTCCTCCTATAGTTTGGATTCCTGGTGGGAGTTCTGACTCCTGACAAGGATTGTTGTGAGCACAAACCTCACATTTTTTTCATAATATCTATGTGAAGTTTGTGAGCCAGGGGACATAGAATTGTTGACTCAGAACCATGTCAAGTGCTGTATGCCCAATGTGTTCTCCTGTGGAACTGTTTGATAAAGGCTGGGGATAGAATCTCCAAGATGGCTATGGTGGCCATCACAATATCTCCATCATCTTCCTGGGAGAACATTTTCTTTTTCAGTCTTAAAACATTTATGTCCATGTTGGGTGTATGTTGACTCCCATTCTGATAAATAGTCATCCAGGCAGAAGGACAGCCTTTAAACCTGAGACTGGATTTTCTTCTCATTTCTTGCAGACAACTAATCTGGCCTCTCTGTCAGCTCTCCAGTTGTCCTAAGAAACCGCAGTGTTTTCCTTTCAATGACCTTGGCAATATATAATCACAACTTACCTGGGAGCCCACAGTGCATCCACATGTTTAAGAATTTCTTGCCCATACACCATGCCTTTTTTTCTCCTGAGTTAATGAGGCCCTTTTTCTTACATAAGGCCCTATGAATATGAAGAGTAGTGAACGTATATTTTGAGTCTATGTAAATATCCACACACACTTCTTCTGTCAACTGAAGTGCTTGAGTCAAAACAATAAGTTTTGCTTTTTGTGCTGAAGTTCCCTGAGGCAAAGGTTCTGCCTTGACACAGGAGTCCAGAGTGACCACTGCATATCCAGCAAAACATACCCCATCTTTTATAAAACTGCTTTCATCTGTGAAGTGCTCTACATCAGGGTTCCTGAGGAATCGTCTTCAAGGTGTGTTCTGCTGGAAAAAATTTCATCTATGACTTCAATGCAATTGTGATCAGTTTATCCAGGTCCAATGGGCAGCAATATTGCTGAGTTCAGAGTCTGGATGACTTCCACAGGGATCCATGGGTTTTCACATAACATGCTCTGGTATTGACCATTAGTCAACCAATATTGTCCATTGTACTCTACCAATATCAACAATAAATGAGTAACAGTGAAAGCCAATTTTTGTCCCATTTCCAGTTTATCAGCTTCAAAGACCAGAAGAACTGTGGCTATAAGGGCTCATAAACAAGGTGGCCAGTGTTGGACTACAGATCCCAACTTTTTGGATAGATGTCCATGGCAAGGTTCCTACAGCCATTCTACACTGTTCCTGGACATACAGAAAGTAAACTTTTTTGAGATCAGCGAGCCCTAGTCCAGATGCACTGGGAGTGCTTGTTTAATGTCCAGGAGGTTGTTTGCTTAGATGGTCTCCATATTACAGGATCCCATTCTCCCCCTTTGTGATTTCACAGAGAGATTTGCTATAACTGAAAGTTGGGGATCCATATACGGTTGAATCTGGTAGCCCCCATGAATTTTCTAGTCTGATGGCTCGTGGAAAGAAATGGAATTGAGCAGATTCCCTGTTTCTTTTGAGACCCAGTGGCTATTGTCTGTTCTGTTGCTGAGTCAGATGGTAACCAAATTATTTGACCTTTTTCTTGATAGATATGAGCTTTTAAGTCAGAGTCTAGAACTATACCAAGGATGGTGTCCTCAAGCCCCTGGGGGAACTCTCATTTAGAGAAGGGGTGCATACATAGATCCTCTGGTGCTTTAAGATGCAGGAATTTTTTGATATCTCCTGGTGTATAATCTTGGTGGCTGAGATGTTCCAACTTTCAAATCTAATGTAAATCTTAGCAGAGATTTATGACCTTGACATCATTTGTATAAAAGACACCCATGTCTATCTCATGGTAGGCCATCTGCCAAGTATGGAAGGCAGGTTCCCTACATTGTCCTGGTGTGGCAGCCACATTGTGCTCACCTAGGTTTTGCTCTTTGTATGTGTGGCTTTCTCCTCTTGATAGGTGGGAGCCTGTGTTAATTGTTTATAGTAGCTGCCCCACTTGTGTTTTTGTTTGCTATGCCTTGATGCATGGGGCTCTATGTCCCTTCCAATTGGTGGTTCACAGGTTGTGACATAGAGCAAAAATGGCATGTCCTCCTGGAGTGTACACCCTATGGTCCACTATCGGGTATTAACATTAATATATTTCTAGTTCGTTCTGGGGCTTGCAGCAGCTGAGCCCTCCTGAGGCACTGGGTCCTGTGCATCAGATGCAATTATGTGTGTCTATCTGACCCCTGCCATATTTGTCAATCATCAACTTCTGAGCAAGTGGGAAGAAAATGAAAGGAGGGGTTGGGGCCAAAGCCTGGGGAAAAAACATTCATTACTTCTCTGTTCAAGGCTTATTTGAGCATAGCAGTGGGTGCTTGCTTGCCGGGGCCATTGGAGCCTTCCACTTTTGTCTGGCCATGTTTTTGTTTGTTTTTGTTTTTTGTTTTCTTAGAAACATGTGGACCATTGGCTTTTTTCTAGTGAGATAACCCTTTGAGTGATCTCGAGGTCTGTGATGAGGGCAGGTGTAAGGAGATCTGTCCTACTATTTATCTTTTTGGTCTACCTGCCTTTGAGCCTCTGGGTTTCCATTGAGGAAAACTGAGAAAAATTCATCAACTTTCTGGCACATTTCTCAGTAAAGCCAGTTTATAATTTTTGGCAAATTATACTCTGAGCCTCTTCCACAAAAGCTGCTTTGGACACCTGTTGCTTGAGCCTCTGCATCTCTTCCCTGACAAACTTGCATTGTGGTAGGTATTCTTGCATGGTGCCCCTCCTCTCCTGGCAGGGAGAGGGGCAGAAGCAGCAGTGGCCTGGACACTCAGCTCTGAGTCAGCTGGGCACAACTCTTTTGATAATGATTTCCAGTTTCAAAAGGCAGAGGGTCCTTAGGTAGATATGGTGTCCAGAGAAATGTTCAGGGCTATCAACGTTGCAAGAGAAGAGATGCTGGAGCAGCGAGAGACTTTGCTTGGCTCTGTTTGTCTGCAGATGCACTCTGGCTTAGGGTATGGATTAGGGCTGGCTCTGATTCCTTCTAACTTTTGGGCACAGTTTATTTCTTATATTTTTTTAGACTTCCTCTGAGGTTTTCTTTACATCTCTTTATTTTTATACTTCTTTTTTGTTGGGCCCCATCTTAGGTCTGGATAATGGGCTCCATCAGATCAGTCATGGTCCATAGTTTCTCCATGTAGGAAGAAGTATGATTTTTCCAGCTTATGAGCACAATGGTGGTGAAACACTGGCACACAAAACTTCCTTGTCACCCTCAGGTGTTTTCCTCTGGTCAATATAGGCAGGTCCTTTTGTCCTTTTCAGAGACATCTGGAGTGCTCTCATCTGGGATGTGGCTCCGGTCTTTGAACAAATCTCCCACTTTAATCTTGGAAGGTTAACCAGTCTTTGGTTATAGGAAGCCTTTGGATTTTAGGACACCAAAGAGGAAGGAATAGCCTGTATTGGGGGCCATCATTTGTTGCTTCTGAGGATGACAGGGCTGAGGGGACAGTTTGCTTTTCCATTGGTGGTAGCAAACTTGTGTAGAGTGGCACATAATGTGGTGGGTCCTCTTCTTGATCATGAGGAAAACTGTTTCCCTTCCTGTTTTTCCTCCATCAGTTATTCTGGTTAGATGCTTTCCACTGGGTCTTAGAGACCACTAGTCTTCTGGCTAACATCAGCGTGGACTGTCCATCAAGAGAGGCTCTCAAAAAAGGGGACTGTTTCTGTACTATCTCTTGACAGCAATCAATGTAAGAGAAATGGTTCAGGGACTCCAGCAATAATCAAAAGGACCTGAGAAATTACTCTCTCATTTGAAAATCCTTCTGGTTCCCAGCCCACATTTTGGGTGAGCCATTATAATTCAGAGAGTATGCCACATTTGTGACCTGAGTTTCAAACCACAGTTGCCAGGAAAACCTTCTTAAATTTTTCTAACAAACATTTCAAAAGGCACAGTTTTATTTGTGTGCCTCCCATTTTCCAGCCTGTATCAGCATTGCACATTTAGGACAAGCTCTGTCCATCTCCAGCTTTTGCCTTTGCAGGGACTTAGGGCCTTGCAGGTCAGTATCAACCCCTGACTTGGAGCTTTCACCTAGATGTTGCTTGGTGAAATTCTACCATAGACTGGTATGAGGTGACATGGAACCTCATATCAGGACTCCATACACACTTGGGCCCTGAGGTTGGGTAGGAAACTTCCTCTGTCTGTCTCATTCCCATACTTTTCCCACAGATATGGTCAGAAATAAGTTTCTACACTTCCCAAATAGCAACAATTCCAAACCAAAGAAAAAGTACATCATGGTTTCCCCTCTGCTTGCTGATCCCAAACACAGTCTACTCAGGTGACTCCCCGGGTCTGTTTCAGCTCCAACCACTTTGAAGAATACTCAGGACCCAACAGAGGTTGATAAAGCCTCTCTTCCACTGCTTAAGCCTCAAAGGGGATGTCAGGTGGGCTTCAAAAACAAATGAACCTAGGTCCTAAGTGTTCAGTAGCTCAGTACTCCAAAATCCTAATTCTGGTTTCTGCTGCCTGTGGGTCTCTTTGTGCTCTGAGATGGGAGCCCCAAGGTGCTGAGTGAGTCAATCCTCCTTCAGTCCAAGAGTGACCTGGGTGCACCAAGGGGAATTTTGTCCCCCCACTTCCCTAGGGAAGTAGGTCCCCAGAGTCAAGAGAGGCACAATAGCCTTCCCTATGTCCTCTGTCCCATCTAGGTTCTCACAAATGTTTTTGGGATAAAGGAGTCAAGGGCCCCCAAAATAGCAGGAAACAGTTTTATTTGGCTGTAGCCAGGCTCAGAGGGCACAGCTTTTACTGTAATCCATCAATCCCATGAATCCCAAGTTTACATAGTTTCAGAATTTTATACTCAGTATGTAATTAAACAGGTTCAGACATTCACAGTTTGAAAAAGTTTCCATAAAAGCAGCCTTTTTTTTTCACTGTTTTGAGCAACTTAACTCTTCAAAGACAACTCGTGAGACAGGGAGATCTTCTTTTCCCCATTTTTCCTCTCCCTTCCAGGTGTTACAATGCAGCCCAGTTGGTAACTAATGGTAAAAATGTAGACATCTCTGTAAAGCCCAGCTCAAGGTCAATGGCCTTGTTTACACATTTCTACAAACCACTATAACGGATATGTTTGTGGAAAAACTAGTTAGGGTTCCCCAGCACCTGGAATTTTGGTATCTTCTCATCCAGTGACAAATTAAAACAGGGAATAGGAAAAGAGAAAGTTAATCAACATTGAACTCTATTGCAGAGACTCTTTTGCTGACAGTCCTACAAAGAGCCATGGTGAATAATTCTAGAGAAGCTCAGTTAAGACTTTTCTGTGGAGGAAGGGGGTGACACTTCAATACAAGGAGAACAGAGGGGAGGCAAAGGAGGGAGCTAGATAAATTGTCTTGAAATCAAGGGAAAGGGACAGGGTCCTGGAGAAGGGAAGACTCAAGCATGGAGCCAGGCCAAGAAATGGAGATCCAAGTGCACTGGCCCGGGCAGGGGTCCCATGCAAACAGATAGGGAAAGAGAGTGGAAGGAGGGGAGAAAGGGGTGCAGGTAGTTCAGGGAGGGGAGGTCTCAAGGCCCAGGTCCATTGATGGGTTTCAGGGTTGGGGAGCAGGGCCTGGGCTGAGGGAGTGCAAAGGGTTCAGAAAAAGAGGAAGGGCTACATTTTTCATAAGAGAGCCTGCACGGCCAAAGACTAGATCTAGTCCCCTGGCCCTGGTGAGCATCCTGGTAAAGGGATCAGAAAAAGGGGCACTACAGGGTGAGTGACAACAGGAGGTCCCAAGAAGGGCAAAACAGGAAGTGCCGGAGAATGCCTGTTGATGGGGTGGGGGCAGGACCCCATCAGGGATACCAGGCTAGGGACCTAGAGGAGGGCCCCATCCTGAAAGAGCAGGGAAGGGTGGGGCTGGGCAGTAAGGCAGCTAAGGGTCCTGCCATGCAAGGAAGTCAAGGTAGTGGGGAAGCAGCACAAATGAGGGGCCCCCAAAAAGGGCCCAGGGAAGCACAGGGCAAGAAGAGTCACCAGAGGCTCAAGTGAGGAGAAAGGCCAAGAAATCGAGAGTCAAGGGCCAGGCCTGGGGCATGGGGATCAGAACAATGGACATGGTAGAGGAGGGAAGACAGAGCTTACAGCAGTGGGGAGGCTGGCTCCAGGCCGAGGGCCTTTGCCAAGACTCAGTTTTTCAAGGGCCAAGGGAGAGCAAGAGGCCCAGGCTAATGACAGGGCTCTCTTTCCCATGAGGTGCACTGATCAGATGGGGGCCTGGTAAGGGATTGGGGCCATGAGAAGAATGACAGGAGGGCAGGGTGGTGGGTCACAGGGGGTACAGAGATAGGCAAGAGCCAGGACCCAAGTCAGGATCCTAGGCAAGGGAACAATCCTACCAACAGAACATTAGAAACCCAAGCAGCAGGAGGCCAGTACTCCAGGGGAAAGCACAAGTGGAAGAAGAGGAAGGGTTGGTTTTAGCATGTGGAAACAGAGGGCAGAGCAAAGGGCACTCAGTTGAGTGCACTAAGGGGCCCAAACAAGGAACACCAGGTACTCCCCAAAGCAAAGTAAAAACTTGCAATGCCACACCACCAGATGAACAGAGATCAGGGCTCAGGCAAGCAGCCAGGCCTGGAAACTGGAGCATAAAACATCAGGGTTAGGGAGAGCTTGGTTGGTGCAGGGGCATCATGCAAGGCTTGATGATAGAAAAGGAAAGGGAGACGATCGCACAGGGCGATGTCAGTAGAAGGCCCAAGTCCACTGCCAGGTGTCAAAGTTTGGAAGTCAAAAGGGGCCCAGGTGAAAGGCAGGGCTGCATTTCTCATAGAGAGCCTTTAGGGCCCAAAGGCCAGCCAATTTCACTCCTCTTTCCCAGGTGAGTAGAACCTCACAGAGACCAGAACCAAAGGAGGGCCTTTTGAGGGGATACCTTGCATCCAGAATTGGGGTCGGGGTCGGTGGGGTGCCAGGATCTCTTAGAGGATCCCATGCTAGGGAGATACAGGGGGAGGGAAGGGTACAGGCAGTCCCAGGATACCACAGTACAAGGGGAACGGAAGGGAGGCCCAGAAGTGGGCCAGAAAAATGGGCCTGACAACACGGGACAGGGACAGGATAATCCAGAATGGCATCCAAGGGTTAAAGCAAGAGAAGAGACCAAAGAATGGAGAGCCAAGAAGCAGGACCTAGGCTGGTGTCTCATGAAAACAGACAGGACTGTGGAGGGGAGGGAGAATAGAAATGGGAGTAGGTGGCTCAGGGAATAAAGGGCTCAAATACCATGTCCAGTGGTGGGTGTTAAGAATGGGGAGTAGGGCCTGGGTGATAGAGGCCAAAAGGCCCAGGCAAAAGGCAGGGCTTCATTTTCCCAAAGGGAGCTCAAAGGGCCAAAAGGCCAGGTCAAGTCCTTGGCCCTGGTGTGCATTCCTAGTAAAGGGTTAAGGAAAAAAGGCAGGCAGGGAAAGGGACAACAGGAGGTCCAAAGAAGGGCACAGAAGAATAGGCCAGAGAATGTATCTTGTTGGGTTGGGGACCAGGACCCCAAAAGGAGACCAGGCTAGGGACCTAGATGTGGTGCCATGCCAGGGAAGAGCAGGGAATGGCAGGACCGAGCAGGCGTGCAGCATTAGGGTTCTGCAAGGAAGGGAATCCAAGGGAAGCAGAATATCGGTGCAAGTGAGGGGTGCAAAGTCAAAGCCCAGGGATGCTGGGAGCAAGAAGGGGCACTGGAGGCTCCAGGGTGGAGCCAGGCCAGGGAAGTGAGAGCTGAGGGTCAAGGCTGGGGCTGGCAGCTAAGAATAGTATACAGGGCCAGGGAGGGAAGGTAGGAGATTTGAGAGGTGACAGGCAGTCTCAAGGTCCATTGTCACTGACAGGTGTCGAAGTTCCGTTTTCAAGTCCAAGGGCCAAAGAAGAGCAAGGGGCCCAGGCAAGGGGCAGGGCTCTGTTTCCAAAAGGTGCTCTGGCTTAGATGAGAATTCAGGGCCATTGAATGGGCAAAAGGAGCCTGGCAAGGGACAGGGCCCAGGAAAAGGGAGGGCATGGTGCTGGATCACGGTGGGTGTGGAGAATGCCCAGAGCCATGATGCAAGCAAGGAACCAAGGCAAGGGTCTCACCCGACCAACCAAAAATGAGGGACCCAAAGAGCAGGAGGGTCCTGGGTGCACCCAGTTAAAACACAAGGGGATGGGAAGAAAGGAGTGACATGAGAAGGAGGAATCAGCTGGAAACACAGGGCAAAGCAAGAAAAACATGCTAGGGGCCCAATACAGAATGACACCAGGCAAAGGCATAGGATGCCACGTGACTCAGGCACAGGGTCAGTTGAAGGTTCAGTGTCAGGGAGGGCTGGGTTGCTGTTGTAGAAGCATTGAAGGCCAGAGGGAAGGTGAAGAAATGGAGGAAATGGCACAGGGAATATCTGGCACAAAGCACAGTTCCACTGCCAAGTGTTAGGTTTCTGGCAGCAAGGGGGATCAGATGAGGTGCAGGATTGTGTTTCTATAGGGATATTTCAGGATGTAGAGGCCAGTAGTCTGCCTTGGCTGAGTAGATCCTCAGAGAGGGACCAGAAGCAAAGGAGGACCAAAGGAGGAGACTACGAGCAAATGTCTTTTGTCCTAATTTGGGGGAAATCAGTGTGAGGAAGGACCCAATCAAGGAGCCCAGTCTAGGCAGAAGCAGTGAAGGGAAGAGTCCAGGCAGTGCTAGGATAACTCAGTAGAAGGAAAACAGAGAGGAGGCATATCAGGGCCCTGAGTAAGGGTCCAGAAATCAAGGTACATGAGCAGAGTCTACGAGAAGGGCAGCCAGGGGCTCAAGCAAGGAGCCAGGCCCAGGAATGGAGAGCCAAGTGCAAGAGCTGGGGCCATAGGCACAATAAAATGGACAGGGCTGTTGAGGGGAGAAAGCCAAGGCAGGGAGCTGGTGATGCAAAGGAGGGAGGCTCAAGGCTAAGGTCCACTGCAAGATGTCAGCGTCCGGGAGCAGGACCCGGGCATAGGGATGCCAAGTGGCCTATGAAAGTGGAAGGGCTATGTTTAACAAAATGGAGCCTGCAGGGCCAACAGGCCTGGTCCAGTCTCCTGACCTGTGTAAGTATCCTAGGAAAGAGATCAGGAAAAGTGGCCTAGCAGTAACAGGGAGACAGGAGGGCCAAAGGAGAGCACAGCCTGAAGGGCCAGAGGACTGGTGTGGGTGGAATGTGGAAGCACAGAGCTCAGGTTAGGGACCTAGAGGAGGGCCCAGGTCAGGGGAGAGCAAGGAAGGGCGGGGCCAGAAAGGTGGGGCTGCAATAGGGTACTGCAGTACCAGGAATCCAAGGGGAGCAGGGTAAGAGCCCTAGAGAGGGGCCCGCACACCAAGCCCAGGAAAACCCTGAGCAAGAAGTGCAACCAGAGGCTCAAGTGAAGAGCCAGTCCAGGGAATGAAGAGCCAAGGCCTGGGGCAGTGGTCTTAGGTAAGTGGAAAAGGGTGGGGAGAGAAGACAGGGGATCTAACAAGGCGGATGCAGGCCCCAAGCCCAGGGCCACTGCCAGGTTCAGGGTTCTGGGGGCAGGACCAAGGGCCCAGGAAGAGCAAAGACCCCAGGCCAGGTGCAGGTCTCTTTTTCCTATAAGTCACACTGGCACAGATGATAATCTAGGACCAGGGACTGAGCAAAGGTGGCTGGCAAGAAAAGGGGGCAAGGAAGAAGGTGATTGGAGGGCTTAAAAAATGTCACAGTGGCTGTGGAGAGTGGTGAGAGCCAGGAATCATGCAAGGAGTCCAGGCAAGCTACCGACCTGACTCAAGATGATGAGAGACCCAAGAAGCAAGGACTGCACAAGAGCAAAAACGGGAATGGAAGGGATGACGCTAGGATGAGGAAATGGCTGGCGGGTGTAGGGAGGTGGCACCAGGGAAGTGAGGTAGGTATCACAATAAAGGGCCCCCACTTCCAACCCCACACGAAGAGATGCCTTGTAAAGCCATGCGACACAATGAACCAACACAGTCAGAGGCCTAGGAGAGGAATCAGGCCTGAAAACTGGACTGCAATGGGTGAGGGTTCTGTAGGGCTGGGTGGGGTAAGGGGCAGCATGCAAGGGGAGAAGACAGGGGAGGGAAAAGAGGGGATCAAGTAAAGGAAGGTCAGCACAAGGCCCACCTCCACTGCCAGGTGTCAGGGTTCTGGCAGCAAAGGAGCCTAGGCGAAGGGCTGGTCTCTGTTTCCCATAGGAAACTTCAGGTCACAGAGGCAGGCCAATTTTACTCTTCTACCCCAGCTAAGTAGATCCTCAGGGCAGCATCTGGACCAGAGCAGGGCTAGGGAGGGTAGGGAGAGGAGGGTGGGGAGCTGGTGGCGCTTAGGAAAGAAGGCTCAAGGCCCCAGTCTATGGACAGGTGTCAGAGTTGGGGATCAGGACCCAGGCTAAAGGAGGCCAAAGGGACCAGGCAAAGGGCAGGGCTACCTTTTCCCTTAGGGATCCAGGGGAAAAGATAGGCCAGGTCCACTTCACTGGTGTTGGTGTGAATGCTGGGAAAGGGATCAGGGAAGAGGGCTTGGCAGGGACAGGAATAAAAGGAGGGCTAAAGAAGGGCACAGTGGGAAAGGCCAGAGGATGGGTGCTGGTAGGGTAGGTCCTGGAACCCAACAGGGAGCCCAGGTTAGTACCTAGAGAATGGCTCATGCCAGGAGAGAACAGGGAAGGGCAGGTCTGGGCAGGCGGGCAGCACTAGTGGACTGTAGTGAAGGAACACCAAGGGGAGCAGGGGAGCAGCCCAAGCAAGGGGCCCATAGTCAATGCCCAGGCATGCTCTGAGCAACAAGGGCCATCAGAGGCTCAAGCAAGCAGCGAGGACAGTGAATGGAGAGCCAAGGACTGGGGCTGGAGCAGGGGGCTCAGGACAGTGGAAAAGACTTGGGCGGGAAGGCAGGGGAGCCAACAGGGGAAGGTAGTTACAGGCCAAGGGCCACTGCCAGGTTTCAGGGTTCTGGGTGCAGGATTAAGCACCAAAAGAGCATGGTACTAGGCAAGGGGCAGGGCTCTGTTTCCCATATGGTGCGCTGGTCCATATTAGAATCCAGGGCAGGAACCTGGCAAAGGATGCCTGGCAAGGAAGGGGGACAGGAGGAAGGCAACGGGAGGGCATGGCAGGGGGTCCTGGTGGGTGCTCAGAGGTGCGAGACCCAGGACCAAGCCAGCATCCCAGGAAAGGGACTCACAAGACCGATCATAGATGAGAGACCCCAGAGAGAAGGAGACCCTCAAGCGCCTAGGGAATTTGTGAGGGGAAGGCAATAAAGGTTTTGCACGAGGATCAGAAGACAGAGAAAAGTGCATGGGGCACCCAGGGGAGCCCACTGGTGGGCACGAGCCAGAGACCCCCAGGTCAGACCCAATACAAAGAAATTCCATGCTACTTTAAAGGACATGAGAAAAGTGGTCAGGGGCTTAGGCGAGCAGCCAGGCCCTGGGACCTGAGCACAATGTACCAAGGTTAGGGAAGGCTAGGTTAGGGTAGAGGCAACATGCAAGGCTGCAAGGCGAGAGGGCACTGGAGAGAAGGGCGGGGATCTCTCAGGGCTGGGTTGAAGCAAGTCACATGTTAACAGCCAGGCAGCAAGTTTCAAGCTGCAAAGTGGACACAGGCCAGTGGCAGGGGGTCCTGGTGGGTGTAGAGGCCAGCCAATTCCACTCCTCTGCCCCAGGTGAGTATATCCTCAGAGAGGGACCTGGACCAAATAAGTGGCAAAAGTGGGCACTGTGAGGTGATACCTGTGGTGTAGAGTTCGGGGTGGGGTATAAAGAAGCGGGAGGAGCATTGGGTTTTGGCAGTGCCAGGATACCTTAGCATAAGAGGAAGAGAGGTGAGTCACAGGAGGGGGGCAGTAAAAGGGGCCTAAAACCAAGGGGGCTCAGGACAGTGGAAAAGACTTGGGCGGGAAGGCAGGGGAGCCAACAGGGGAAGGTAGTTACAGGCCAAGGGCCACTGCCAGGTTTCAGGGTTCTGGGTGCAGGATTAAGCACCAAAAGAGCATTGATAGGGTTCTGGAGAAGTGCAGCCAGGTGATCAAGCTAGGAGCTGGGCCCAGTAATGGAGAGTCAAGCACTAGCACCTGGGCCTGGGTGAATAAAAAGTGACGTGGTTGTTTGTGGGAGCTCTTATACCTCTGTAGCCTGTGTAGAGCAGACTGGCTCCTCTAGGCAAGAGACCTCTCCCACTTTGGTGTCCAGGCTAGCTTGTATCCTGCCTCAGCCTGGGGACTTGCCCCTCCAGGCAAGAGACCCCTCCCACCTGGGTTTATAGGGGGGGGGCTCCTATACAACTGTAGCCAGGAAAACAGGAACTCACCCCTCCAGGCAGTAGAACCCTTTAAACAGGATATCTGAGGAAATTCATATGCCTCCACATGCCAAGTGAAGTGAACTCGTCCCTCCAGGCAGGAGAACCCTCCTCCTGGATGTCTGGGGGATCTTGTATACCACTGTAGCCAGGGTAGACGGGACTCGCCCCTCCAGGCAAAAAGACTCCTCCCACCTGCGTGTCAGGGGAGGTCATATTTCATAGCAGCCAAGGTAGACGGGACTTGCCCTTCTATATTGGAGACCCCTCCTATGAGGGTATGTGGGGGTCTCTGACACTTCTGTAGCCAAGGTAGAGGGGGCTCACTCCTACATGTTGCAGAACCATCCCAACTGGGTGTCAGGGAGAGCTCCTACACCACTGCCTCCAGGGTAGAAGGGACTCATACCTCTAGGCAGGAGACCACTCCCACATGGGTGTCCCAGGGAGCTCATATACAGCAGCAGCCAGGGGAGAGCTGATTCGCCCCTCCAGGTGAGAGACACCTCCCATCTTAGTACCAGGGTAAGCTTGAATTTCACCTTAGCCAGGGTAGAGAGGACTCACCACTCCAGGCGGGAGACCCATTTCACCTGATTTTCAGGGGGAATTCTTATTCAGCCACAACCATTGTAGATGGGACTTGCACCTCAAGGCAAGAGACCCCTGCCCCTTGGGTGTTAGGAGAAACTCCTGTTTCTCCAAAGCCAGGATAGAGGGGACTCACCCCTCCAGTAAGGAGACAATTAAAACCCGGGTTACAGTGGGAGCTCCTATACCAACACAGGCAGGGTCCAGGGGCCTCTACCCTCCAAGTGGGAGACTCCACCCAACTGGGTGTCAGGAGAGCTCCTGTACTGCAACAGCTAAGGTACAGAGGAATGCCTATCCAGGCTGTAAATCCCTTCCACCTTTTTATCTCAGGTAGCTTGTATACCAACTTAGCCAGGGTAGAGGTGAATTGCCCCTCCAGACCTGGTGTGGGGGGAGCTCATATGCCACTGCAGCCAATATAGAGGGTACTTGCTGCATCAGCCTAGAGAAACCTCCCACCAGGGTGTCAGTGGGAGCCTGTATACTGCTACAACCAAGATAGAGGGGACTTGCCTTACCAGGCAGGAGACCCCGCCCATCTGGATGTCTGGGGAATCTAGACACCAAGGCCAGATTAGAGGGGTCTCACCTCTCCAGGCCAAGACCACTCCTACCTGGGTGTCAAGGAGAGCTCATATACCACCGCAGCCAGGGAAGAGAGGACTCGCCCAGGAAGGCTGGAGTCCTCTCCCACCTATGTGTTAGGGGAGCTACTATACCTCCACATCCAGGTTGCAGGGACTTGCCCCTCCAGGTGAGAGACCCCTCCCACCTCGGTGTCAGGGGATCTTCTATACCGCTACAGCTAGGCTAGAGGGGATTTGCCCTTCCAATAGGGAGACCCCTCCCACCCGGGTGTCTGAGGCTCCCATACCTCTGCAATCAGGATAGAGGTTCCTTACCCTTCCAGTTTAGATACGTCTCCCATGTGAGTGTCCTCGGGACCTCTTACATGGCATCAGCAAAACTAGAGGTGACTCGCCCCTCCAGATGGGAGACCCTTCCCACATGGGTGTTGGGGTGAGCTTGTATACCGCCAAAGCCAGGGTAGAGGGGACTTGCCCCTCAAGGTGGGAGACCCCTACCACCTGTGTGTCTGAGGAAGCTTGTATACCTCCACAGGTATGGTAGAGTGGATTTGCTGGTCCAGGAGGGGGTCGCTTTCTACCTTGTTGTCAGGGGTAGCTCTTACACTGCCACAGTCAGGATAGAAGGAATTCACCCCTCTAGGCAGGATACCCCTTCCAAACTGGTGTCAAAGGGAGCTCTTCTACTGCTACAGCCACGGTAGAGGGGACATGCTCCTCCAGGTGGGAGACCCCTCCTACCTGGGCATCCAGGGGAACTCCTATACCACCACAGGACGGGTAAGGGGAACTCACAACTCCAGGTGGGAGACCCCTGGGAATGGTTGAGGGAGCTCATCACTGTAGCCAGGATAGTGAGGACTCCTCTTCAGGGAGGAGACCCCTCCCACCTGGGTGTCACCAGGAGCTTGTATAACACCTTAGCTATGGTAAGGTGTACTCACCGCTCCAGGAAAAAGAGACCTCCCACCTGGATGTCAGGGGAAGTAATATACCACAGCAGCCAGGGTAGAGGGTTCTTGCTCCTCCAGGTAAGAGACCCCTCCTACCAGGGTGTCAGGGGGAGCTCATACAGTGCAGCAGCTAGGCTGGAGGGGACTTGCCCCTCAATATAGGAGACCCCTCCTACATGGGTTTGGTTGGTGGGAGCTCATATACCATTGTAGCCAGGTAAGAGGAGACTCACCCCTTCTTGCTGGAGACCTCTCCCACCTGGGTGTCTGGGGAAGCTCCTATACAGCGGCAGCCAGGTAGAATGGACATGCTCCTCCAGGCAAGAGACCCCTCCCATCTTGGTGTCAGGATGAGCTTCCAGGCAGGAGATCTCTTTTACCTGGTTGTCAGGGGGAGCTCTTATCCCTCAGCAAACATTGTAGAGGGAAGTCGCCCCTCAAGGCAAGAAACCCCTCCCCTCCGGGTTTTGCAGGGACATCCTATATCTCCAGAGCCAGGGTGGAGGGGACTTGCCTCTCTAGGCTGATGATCCCTCCCACCTGGGTGTCAAGGGGAGCTCATATACTGTGGCAGACAGGATAGAGGGTACTTGCCCCTCCATTTGAATGACCTCTCCTACCTGGGTGTCAGGGAGCTCCTATGCTGCCATAGGCAAGATAGACGGACCTCACCCCTGCAGGCGGGGAACCTGTCTCACCTGGCTGCCTGTGGAAGCTCATACACAACCACAGCCAGGGTAGAAGGGACTCTCCCCTCCAGGAGAGAAACCCCTTCCACCTGGATGTCCTGGTGAATTCCAATAGCGCTGCAGGAAGGTTATAAAGCACTCTTCCCTCTAGGCAGGAGACTCTTCCCACCTCAAAGTCAGGGAGTTCCTATCCATAGCAGCCAGGATAGAGGGGACTCGCCCCTTTATGCAGGATACCCCTCCAACCTGGGTGTCAGGGAGCTCCTATGCTGCCATAGGCAGGATAGACAGACCTCGCCCCTGCAGGCAGGGAACCTGTCTCACCTGGCTGCCTGTGGAAGCTCATACACAACCACAGCCAAGGTAGAAGGGACTCTCCCCTCCAGGAGGGAAACCCCTTCCACCTGTATGTCCTGGTGAACTCCAATAGCACTGCAGGTAGGCTATAAAGCACTCTTCCCTCTAGGCAGGAGACTCTTCCCACCTCAAAGTCAGGGAGTTCCTATACCACACAAGCCAGGATAGAGGGGACTCGACCCTTTATGCAAGATACCCCTCCCACATGGGTGTCTGTGGAAATTGTATATGGATGCAGCCAGGTTACAGGTGACTCACCCCTCTGGGCCTAAGACCCCTCCCAACTGGGTGTCAGGTGGAGCTCATATACCCCAGCACCAAGGGTAAAGGTGACTCACACCTAGAAGGGAGTCACCACTCTAGGCAGGAGACCTGTCCCAGCTGGGTGACAGGTGGAGCTGGTATACTGCTGCATGCAGGGTAGATTGCAATCGCCCCTCCAGGAGGAAGTCTCCTCCCACCTGTGTGTCAGGTGGAGCACATTAACCCCAGCAGCCAGGGTAGAGGCAACTCAAACCTCCCGGTGAGAGACACCTCTCACCTTGGAATGAGAGTAACTCCTATACCGCCTTAGCCAGGATAGAGGGGACTCGCCCC
The DNA here is from genome assembly GCF_052094955.1 of Ictidomys tridecemlineatus. NCBI lineage: Eukaryota > Metazoa > Chordata > Mammalia > Rodentia > Sciuridae > Ictidomys > Ictidomys tridecemlineatus. Next base: position 12,617,587 of record NC_135492.1, read on the forward strand.
TTCAGGCTGAAGACCCTTCCCACAAGGATATCTGGCAGGGGGGTGGGGAGGTTCATATAGAGCTGCACCTGTGGTAGCAGCGACTCTTAAACCCAGATGGAAAACCCCTCCCTCCTGAGGATAGGAGGAGGCTCTTATACCCCTGCAGCTAGGGTGGAGGGGACTTGCCCTGGCAGGAGACTCTCCCACCTCAGTATGTGTGTGGGGGGGGGCAGCTCTTATATCTCTACAGTTAGGGTAAAGTACACTCACCTCTCCAGGGGGAAGACCCCTCATACCTGGGTGTGTGGGGTGGAGCTGTATACCCCTGCAGCCAGGGTATAGATTACTCATGCCTCCAGGCAGGAGACTGCTCCCACCTGAGTATAAGGGAGAGCTCATTTACCACAGCTGCCATGGTAGTGGGAGACCCATCTCACCTGGGTGTCGTGGGGATATCATATATGGCAGCAGCAAGGGAATGCTGCAGTCTGGCTGGGCACAAATCATGAGCCACTGAAGCAGGAAGAAATTTTATTTCTGAACTCCACCAGCCCACTCCAAACATGCTCCCCGGGAACTCTCCCAAACGCCATGCGGCTCCTCCAGGAACCAACAACCATAAATCCCTCTTCTGGAAATCCCTCCTCCCGCACTTCCCCAACCAATGTGAACTCTCCAGGAATCCCCACGAGAACTCCAAAGTAGCATGAGAACTCCAAAGTAGCAGGCCAAGGCAGAGAGTAAAGGTCTAATGTACAACCGAATCAATCCACCATCATCTTAATGGCTTGCCTCTCAACCAATACTATTGGCAAAATGCCATGGGCTATTCTGACTCATCTGTGACTCTCAGCATTTCCATTCTTCTGTTTAATTAAACAACAAGCAATGTGGCTTAGGGGCCGTACCTGTTAGGTTGTCCAATACACATATGGTCCTTACCCGTCATTGGATGAGCTGACCTCAAGACGTCAGCCTCCTGTCGTAGGTTGGTACCATTGCAATTGGATCTTACCCATCACTGACTACAAGTCCAGCATACAGCCATACTTGTAGATAGGCCTATGCACCAGTGGGGAGGTGAGGTTCTTTGCCTCACCTCTGTTGGCCTACAAATTTGGCCTTTGCACCAGTGGGGGGGTGAGATTCTTCGCTTCACATCTGTTGGTCCCCAAATTTTAGACCATCACTAGCAGAAGAGAGGAGAATACATAAATGCCAAGACACCAAGCCAATTGATGGCTTCTATGGAAAAATTGTACCACCTGTGACCCCATCAGCAAAGATAAACCAGCACTACCACAATTCACTGTACCAACAGATAGTTCACAATGAATACAAGTGATAAATAGTCCAGGAAAGTTCTGCAAGCAGTTCAAAGCAGAGGAATCTATCAATATGTCCATTTCCTCTCAAAGTAAATTGACTCCTTGATTGAGCATTACTTGTTGAGTTATTATTCATTGATGCATCAGTTTATACAGTATACTGTGATAGCTATCAAAGAAGCTGTAATTTGGTTTTATCTTTGTTTTCACTGGCACTAGGATGAAGATAAGAATTCTGGCAATGATGGCTAAAAAAAAAATTATGTAACATTCCAAAAATTTTCTGAACAATTTATATTATCCTGAACAGAATTATTAAATATAATGAAAAGGAAAGGTGAAAGTAAACAAACATATCTGTTAACCTTCTTATTTGTTCACATATTAAAACAATCCTCAACAGCTGTTGACCCAATTTAAATTAAACCATTTAAATCATGTGGATAAAAAAAAAATTCGGAGCCATTTTTTTCAGGAGCGCTCCTCATATATGATATATTGACATGCACACATAAAGGCATAAAACACAAAACACAAGTGCGCACACATAACATACAACACATAAGACAATAGTAAAAGCCTTGTAGCTTTACACAGGTGAAATCTCCATAGCAATGTTTAAAAACTCCACAGTCAAAAAATAAAACTGATCAGAAAAACATTAGCCTACGTCTGTATGAGCTCAAAAAATAAAATAGTACTTTATAATGTAGGAAAGGGCAATAATAAAATAGATATTTAAAATAGACATCCTGGTTACCACTTGTGGTTTGACTCTTTTTTAGATATCCCATCTTTTTTTTTTTTTTTGTAACTTGCATATGGGACTGAACATATTCCCACAAACAAGCCTCAAGGTTTTTTACATTTGAAATAGGCCTTAATGGTGTTTATTATTCATTAGCTTCCAGGTGTGGGAGAATCACTGTTGCAGATGTAAGAATAGCCAAGCTGGAACTCAGGATATCAGCTGTTATGAATTTGAGTCAAATTATCTTCTTTTTGGTCTGTAGAAATTGCTTTGATTAATCTCTCTGGAATCCAAATTCTCTGGTGTTCTCCCTGTGAAAACACACAAACAGACCCCCGACTACAGACAATCACTGGGTCAGGACCTTTCCATTGTCCTGTTAGAATATCCTTCCAAAGTACCTTGGGCTTATGTACATTTTTTGGACACATATGCCTTTTTGCAGCACTAAGCCCTGCTGAATCCAAATTTAAAAAATTTAGAGTAAAAAGCGTTATTTTAAGTTTAATTTGGGGGGATATATACCCCTTTCCAATTCCCTCTTTTTGCTTTAATAAGTACATTTTAATAGTCTGATGAGCTCTTTCAACTATGCCTTGTCCCTGTGGATTGTATGGAATTCCTATTATGTGAGTAATGCCAAATGATGAGCAAAATTGTTTAAAAGAGGTAGAAGTATAATCAGGACCATTATCTTTTTAAAATTTTTTGGAACGCCCACAATGGCAAAGTTTTGTAAGCAATGAGCTATAATGTCTTTAGTTTTTTCTCCGGTATGAAGGGAGCCCATCAAAAATCCAGAAGTATCAACTGTAACATGCAAATATTTTAATTTTCCAAATTCTGGCAAGTGTGTGATGTCCATCTGCCAAATATGATTATGTATCAGTCCTCTAGGATTGACTCCAAGATTAACTTGTGGTAAAAAGGTCACACAATTTTGACAATTGTTTTATTATTTGTCTAGCTTGTTCCTTAGTTATTTTAAAACACCCTTGTAAAGTATTAGTATTGACATGAAACCTTTTATGAAAATTTGTAACTTCTTCTAGTGTAGAGAAAATATGTATGTCATATGTAGTTTTATCTGCTAAATCATTGCCCAAACTAAGGGCTCCAGGCAATCCTGTATTTCTGTGATATGTCCTATAAAGAATGGATCTTTTCTGTCCCAGATTAGACTTTGTATAGTGGAAAACAAAGAGAAAACAGTAGAGAAAGAAGAAATCCTACCAGCATCTTCAAGGGATACTATAGCATTAACAATATACTGACCATCAGAAAATAAATACAGAATCTTTAAACCTCACAAAAGCTTGTAATACTGCATTGAGCTCGACCTTTTGAGCTGATTGTTTGGGTACTATAAATGTAAAAGTTTGATCAGGGGAAACTACTGCTGCTGTACCATTATTTGACCCATCAGTGAATATATTTGGAGCATTCATGATAGGTGTTTTTCTTGTCATTTTTGGCGAAACTACAGGATGTGAAGACCAAAAAGACAATAAAGGATTAGATGGTAAGTGATTATCAAATGAAACATTAGATTTACACATGATTATTGCCCAAGTATTTAACTCATTAACTAACTCATCAATTTTATCCATACTATATGTATTAATAATTTTATTGGGAGAAACTCTAAACACTCCCTTTGCTGCTTTTATTCCTTTGAGTATTAATTGTCCTACAGCCTCAGGATACCTAGTAAGAATAGTGTTAGGAGAATAAGATAAATGTATCCACAATAATGAACCTTCTTGCCAAAATACTCCTGTAGGAATATTTTTGTTGGTATTAAAATAAATAATACAGGCAAACATATCAATTCTATCCAAATGCATATTTTTCAATTATTTTTAATGTCTTTCTTGCTTCAGTTGTCAACATGCAGGGAGAATTTGGATCTGATGGACTTTTTAGGATGTCAAATAAAGGCCCCAATTCTCCTGTTGGTATACGTATATAAGCCCTTATAAAATTTATGTCTCCTAATAACTTTTGAAAGTCATTAAGTGATTTGAGTTGATCTACTCGTATTTGAATTTTTGATTGACAGACCATGGTTGAGGATAATAGAACTCTTAAATAGATAATTGGAAAATGTAATTGTACTTTATCTATTGCTATCTCTGGATTATAATTTTTTAATAAGTTTGTAAATGTGGCATAACATTCTAGCAATGTGTTTTTATCTTTTTGTGCTAATAGTACATCATCCATATAATGAAATATTTGTAGTTCAAGATTTTGATTTCTAAGTGGCTGGATTGCTTTGTTAACATAAATTTGACACGTAGTTGGGCTGTTAGCCATCCCTTGAGGGAGTATTTTTCATTCATATCTCTGATCGGGACATTCATGATTCAGTGCAGGGATAGTAAATGCAAAGCGTGGACTATCCTCAGGATGAATTGGAATTGAAAAAAACCAATCTTTAATATCTATAATAAAACATACCAGGTTTTGGCAAGGCAGACAATTGAGGAATCCCCGATTGAGCAGGTCCCATAATAACTATTTCATTATTAAGGGCTCTTAAATCTTGCAATAATCTCCATTTATCAGATTTCTTTTTAATGACAAAAATGGGAGTATTATAGGGAGATATGGAAAGTTGTATATGTCCCTCTGCTAATTGTTGTTGGACCCTGTCATGGGCTGCTTGTATGTTTTCTTTAGTCAGGGGCCACTGAGGAACCCATACTGGTCTGTCTGATTTCCAAGTAATTTTTATTGTCTCATTGACCCCTTCTGAAAACCCAATCCATGTATATTTATTCCTTGATCTATTTGAATTGGTGCTGCTATACCTTTTTTCTTGTTCTCCTGATCTTTTTTTTTCTTTCCTAAAACCTTGTCTAGCCCTAATAGTGGGCGCATTTGAAATGATGTTATTTTATAATGTCAAACTTAATTGATCTAGGAGATCTCATCTCCATAAATTTATAGGAAGATGATCCAATACATATGACTGTATAGTTCCTTTCCATCCTTCAGGATCCTTCCAATCTAATACCATTGTACTTCTATGGGGATTAGTTGCCACTCCTAGGCCTCGAAGCATTTGAGTGGCTTGTTGTAATGGCCAATGTTTTGGCCATTCTTGACGAGAGATCATGCTATGGTCTGCACCTGTATTACATAGCCCATTAAATTCATGTCTTTGACTATTTAGTTTTAGCATTGGGAAAGAATCTAAATTTAAAGACAGCATAGCCCAATCTACACCTGTGGAGCCTAATCTCCTGGAACCTCTTTCTATAGTACTACTGAAAAATTTATCATGTAGGCTGGGTATTATTAATAACTGTGCTATTCTATCTCCTGGTGAAATTACTGATATACCCGTTGGAGAACTAGCTATAATTTTTATTTCACCTTCATAATTGGGATCAATTACCCCAGGATTTATCTTAAGTCATTTTAGAGTAGAAGAACTGCGTCCTAACAATAAGCCTACTGTTCCTTGGGGAAGAGGTCCTTTTACTTCTGTGGGAATGATTTTAACTCCCATCTCTGGAGTTAGTATTGCTCTGGTGGGCGCGCAGATGCCCAACCCTGCGCTCCCTCTGGTTTGTACTGATGAGAGATCTGATGGATAATGTTTCCTGGGAACTACCCTGATGGAGTTGCTGGGTTCCTCCATGGTGTTTCTGGGTTCCTACAGTGCCCTGTATATTTGTGGTCATGGGCCCCAGAGCATTGGGGCCCCCTGTTCGTTTTTTTGCAATGGAGCCCGATGCCTTTTTCCATGATATTGTGGGTAAACACCTGGTCCTTGTCCGTTTTTTGATTACGGAGTACTCTCCATGGTGTTTTGAGAATGGCATTCATTAGCCCAATGTCTCCCTCTAGAGCATTGTGAGCAAATACCCAGTATTATACTCCTTTGATACCTAGATTTGTTAAACACTCCTCCTATGGGGCAATTACTTTTAAAATGTCCTGTTTGTTCACAATTGCAGCATGTTTTTGGCCTGGCATCTAAAGCCTGTTTTACTGCAGCTGCCAAGACTTGCTTTTGTTCATTAATGTCTCTAAATAATTTATGTGGTTAAATCTCTATGTTTCCATGGTCTGATGACCTCTCTGCACCAACGATTTGCATGCTCATAAGCCAGTTGTTTTATTAACAGCATTGCTTGTATCCCCCAAAACTCTAGTAGCGGTTTGTATAAGCTTGTCTAAAAATTCAGCATAAGGTTAATTAGCTCCTTGTATTATCTTAGATAATTGACCTTGTAAATCCCCATGTCTTTGTAAAGTCTTCTATGCTCTAACTGCATCTGCAGCAATTTGTGAATATATAGCAAAATCATATTCAATTTGTTTCTCTTGACCCTCATAAGGTCCTTTTTCTAACAACATATCTAGATTTCTTTGAGGGTAACTGGCTGCTACATTTTGCCTAGCTGTCTCCGTGCAAAATTCCTCATTGGCAACCTTCCATAACAAATATTGCCCTCCATTTAGCACAGCTTCACACATGCTAGCCCAGTCTGTTGGCGTCATTTCCAAGTTGGTAATGAATTCAACCATGCTTACAGTGAAGGGTGCTTGAGGACAATAGGTTGTTACAGCCTCCTTCAACTGCTTCACTGTTTTGAAATCTAAAGCACAGTGAATTTGCTGCCCTCCTGCCTGCTCAAGTACAGGGCATGCTAATCTTTGATGTCTTGTCTCAGGATCCCATCTATCAACTGTGAGGGTTGAGGGCCACTCAGCTCTCTCCATAGGTGGAGCTGTTGGCTGAATTACGCCCTCTGGTGATAGAACAGAGTTAGTAGCAGCTTCCTTTTGTAGCTTCCCCCCTGATAGATGTTTCCTCTCTAAGCTTTCTTCCTTTAAATTTTCTTCCTCTATCTGACTACCTCGAGAGACCTTCTCTTTCACTTGATCTTACATGTTTTGTACCATATTCTGGACCTCTAACAATTCACGTAACACTCTTTCAGTTTGTTTTTTAATAATTTATAATCTACTATAAAGATAACACAATCTAACAAGATAACACAAAACAAAACCGAAACAGGATGAAACAAAAATTGAACAAAAAATTGTTGTATCAATATTCCTATTTTCTTGACATGTGCATTTGTGGTCTATTTCTATCTTTTCCTCGGGGGTGAATAACTTTAAACCTTGAGTCAACCATTTTTCCCAGTTTGCCTGAGAAAGTTCTAGGGATAGGCAGCTTGAAACAAAAACAAAACAAATCAAACAAGAACACATTGTTTTTTGTGTTCTCTCGCCTTCCCTCAGAGGCGAGCAATTTCACTTACCTCTGAGCTCCAGGCGTTCCCCATACAAGCCCCCAAATGCTGCATTCTGGCTGTGCACAAATCACGTGCCACTGAAACAGGAACAAACTTTATTTCTGAGCTCCACCAGCACACTCCACACATGCTCCCCCGGAACTCTCTTGAATGCCACGCAGCTCCTTCAGGAACTAACAACTGGAAATCCCTCTTCTGGAAATCCCTCCTCCCGCACTTCCCCAACCAATGGGAACTCTCCAGGAATCCCCACGAGAACTCCAATGTAGCATCAGAACTCCAAAGTAGCAGGCCGAGGCGGACAGTAAAGATCTAATATACAACCAAATCAATCCACCATCATCTTAATGGCTTCCCTCTCAACCAATACTATTGGCAAAATGCCAGGGGCCATTCCGACTCAGCTGTGGCTCTCAGCAAGGGAAGAGTAGGCTACCACTCCAGGGTGGTGACCCCTCTTACCTGGGTGTCAGGGGAGCTCCTATACCGCTGCAGGCGATGTAGAGGGAATTCTACCCTTCAGATGGGAGACACTTCCACCTGGGAGTCTTGGGGAAATTGTATGACACTGCAGCAAAATAGAGAGGACTCTAGCTTTCTGGCAGGAGATTCCTCCCAATGGGATGTCAGGGGAGTTCCTATACTGAAGCAGCCAGTGTAGAGGGGAATCCCACCTCTAGGCGGGAGACCCCTCCCATATGCATGTCAGGGGGTGTTCCTCTACCTTTGTAGCAAGGGTAGAGTGGACTTGTCCTTCCAAGGGGAGACCCCTTCCACGTCGGTGTCTGGGTGTACTCCTATATCTCCACAGTCAGGGTAGAGGGGACTAGCCTCTTCAATAGGGAGACCCTTTCCACCTGGGTGTCTGTGAGAGTTTGATTACTGCAGCAGCCAGGGTAGAGGGACTCGCCCCTACAGACAGGAGACCCCTCCAACCTGGATGTGTGTGCGGGGGGAGCTCCAATACTGCCACAGAAGAGTAGAGGGAAAATGCCCCTCCAGGCCAAATTTTCTCCCACCTGGGTGTACTTGGAGCTCTTATATGGCAAAAGCTAAATTAGAGGCGACTCAACCATCCAAGCAGGAGAACCCTCCCACCTGGGTTTCAGATAGAGCTTATATACCCCACAGCCAGATTAGAGGCCACTTGCACAGCAGGCAAGAGACACCTCCCACATGGGAATGGAGGAAACTCCTATGCCACCTTAGCCAGGGTAAAGGGGACTTGCCCCTCAGTTGGAACACCCCTCCCAGGGTAGAGGTGACTTGCACCTCCAGGAATAGACACCTTCCACTTTATAATGGGGGTAACTCCTATATCACCTTAGCCAGGGTGGAGGGGACTAGCCCCTCCCAGTGGAAGACCCATCCCACATGAGCATCTGGCGAGATGGGTTACGTATACAGCTGCAGCTGGGGTAGCAACAATTCTCCCCTCAGGGGAGAGACTCCTCCCTCCTGGGGGTAATAGGGGTCTCTTATACCATCACATCCAGGGTTGAGGTGACTTGCCCCTTCAGGCGGGAGACCCCTCCCACCCTCCTGTCAGAGGGAGCATGTGTAGCACCACAGCCAGTGTGGACAAGACTTGCTCCTCCATGTGGGAGTCTACTCCCACATGGGTGTCCAGTGGAGCTCCTATACTGCTGCAGCCAACATAAAGAGGACTCGCCTGTACAAACACCAGACCCCTCCACCTGGATGTCAGGGGAAGCTTGAATTGGGCCAAACCAGGGTAGAGGGGACTCGCCCGTCCAGTCAAGATACCCCTCCCACCTGGTTGTCAGAGGGAGCTCATATACCACCATAGCCAAGGTAGAGGGGACTCACCCCTTCAGTCGGGAAACCCCTTCTACCTGGATATCCAGTGGGAGCTTGTACACCACTGCAGCCAAAGTAGAAAAGAATTGCCCCTTCAGGTGGGAGACCCTTCGCACCTGGGTGTCAGAGGGAGATTTTATACTGACAAAGCCATAGTAGAGGGGACTCTCCCATTCAGCTTGGAGACCCCTTCCACCTGGGTGTCCTGGGGAGCTCCTATACTGCTGAAGCCCGGGTACTGGCGACTCACCCTTCCAGGCAGGAGACCTGTCCTACCTGAGTGTCAGGGGGAATTCTTATATCTTCAAAGCCAGGGTAGAGGGAACTAGCCCCTCCAGGCAGAATACTCTCCCACCTGGGTAAGGGTGGGAGCTCTTATATAGCTGCAGCCAAGATAGAAGGGACTCGCCCCTCCAGTCAAGACTCCCACCTGGGTGTCAGTGGGGGGAGCTCCTATATCACCCCACCCAGGGTAGACAGGACACACCAGTCTAGATGGAAAAACCCACCCACCTGGGTGTCAGATGGGGCTTGTATACCATGGAAGCCATGGTAGCAGGGACTCTCCCCTCCAGAGGAGAGACTGTTCCCATCCTGGGTGTCTTGGTGAGCTTATACACCACAGCATTCAGGGTATAGGGGACTCACCATGGAAGGCAAGAGACTTCTCCCACTTGCGTGTCAGGGGAAGTTTGTATACTGCTGCATGCAGGGTAGAGCATACTCGCCCCTCCTGGTGGAAGACCCCTTTCATATGGGTGTCATATGGATAACTCCAATGCAAAGGTAGAGGGAACCTGCCCCTCCAGGCGGGAGATCACTCCCACCTGAGAGTCATGGGAGATCATATACCCCACAGCCATGATAGAGGCAACATGACTTTCCACACGGGAGACACCGTGTGTGGGGGGGCTCCTATATTGCTGCAGCCAGGGTAGCAGGGACTCGCCCCTCCAGGGGAGAGACCCTTCCCACCTGGGTTCTGGGGAGCTCCTATACTGCAACAGCCAGGGTAGAGGGGTTTGCCCCTGCATTCGGAAGACCCTTCCCACCTGGGTGTCCAGGGAGCCCTTATAGGGCACCAGACAAAGTAGAGGTGACTCGTCCTTCCAGGTGGGAGATCCCTCCCCCCTAGGTATCATGGGAAGCTCCAATACTGCTGCAGCCAGGGTAGAGGGGACTTGCCCCTACAATCAAGAGAACAATCTAACCTGGAGGTGGGGGAATCTCCTATACCATGCAGCCAGGATAGAGGAGACTCACACATGCAGGCAAAAGACCCCTCTCACTTGTGCCTTCTGGTAGAGTGAGCTTGTATATAGCCTTAGCCAGGGTAGAGGGGATTTGCCCTTCGATGTGGGAGACACCTCCCACCTGGGTGTCTGGGGAGCTTGTATAAGGCTGCAGCCAGAGTAGAGAGGACTTGTTGCTCCAGGCCAGAGAGCACTCTCACCTGGGTAACAGGGGAGCTAGTATTCTGCCACAGCCAGGAGAGAGGGGACTCGCCACTTCAGGTTGGACACCCCTCCCACCTGGGTGACAGGGCAAGCTTGAATACTTCCACAGCCAGGGTAAAGGATACTCGCCCCTCCAGTCAAGAGACCCCTCTCACCTGAGTGTAGGGGGGAGTTCTTATACCGCCTCAGGCAGAATAGGGAGGACTCGCCCCTCCATGAGGGAGACCCCTCCCTCCTGGTGTCTGTGGTAGCTGTTACACAGCCACAGCCAGGGTAGAGGGGACTCACCAGTGAAGGTGAGAGACCCATCCCACCTTGGTGTCAGGGCAAGCTTTTATACTGCTGCAGCCAGAGTAGAGTGCACTTGCTCCTCCAGGTAGAAGATCCCTTTCACGTGGGTGTCTGGTGGAGCTCTTATACCTCTGCAGCTATGGTAAAGGGGACTCCCCCTAGGAGGGGACCTCTCCTACCTGGTATCATATACTGCAGCAGCCATTGTAAAGGCGACTCGCGCCACCTGGTGGAAGATCCATCCCACCTGGAAATTCGCAGGAACTTGTATACCACCACAGCCTGGATACAGAGGACTAGCCTCTAAAGGTGGGAGACCCTTTTTACCTGGGTGTTGTGGGGTGAAACTCGTATAATGCCACTCCTAGGGTAACATGGACTCACCACTCCAAGGGAGATGCCCCTCTTACCTGGTGTTGGGGGAGCTTCTATACCTCTGCAGCCAAGATAGAGGGGACTCACCCCTACAGGCAGGAGACCCCTTTCACCAGGGTGTCGGGGAACTTCTATACTGCCAGATCTAGGGTAGAGGAGTTTGTCCCTGCAGGCAGGAGACCTCTCCCACCTGGGTTTCCAGGGAGCTCTTATAGGAAACCAGCCAAAGTAGAGGGGACACAACCCTCAAGGTGGGAGACCCCTCCAACCTGTGTGTCAGGGGGAAGTTATATATCCTCTTAGCCAGGGTAGAGGGTATTGCCCCTCCATGCGGAAGAACCCTTCCACCTGGGTTTCTGGGGGAGCTTGTATACCGCCGAAGCCAGGGTACAGGGGACTTCTTGAGACAGGCGGGAGACCCCTCCCACCTGGTTATCTAGGGGAAGCTAGAATACCACTGCAGCCAGGAAGACACCTCCCATTAGGGTGTCCAGGAAGCTCTTATATGCCACGACCCAAAGTAGACGAGACTCGCCCCTAAAGGCAGGAAACCCCTCCCACCTGGGTGTCAGGGGGAATTCATATACCGCCACAGCCAGAGTAAGGGGACTTGCTCCTGTAGGCGGGAGAACCCTCCAACCTGGGTGTCCTGAGAGCTCTTATATGGCACCAGCCAAAGTAGAGGAGAACTGCCCCACCAGGCAGGAGACCTCTTCCACCTGGTTGTCTTGGCTAGCTTGTATACCTCCTCTTCCATTGCACAGGTGACTCTCTACTCCAGGCAGGAGACCCCTCCCACCTGGATGTTGCAGTGGGGTGGGGAAGCTCCTATACCTCTGCAGCTAGGGTTGAGGGGAATCTCCCTTCCAGGCGGGAAACCCCTCCAGCCTGGGTGTTCAGGGGAAACTCCTTTACTGCTGTACTCAGTGTGGAGGGGACTCGCCCCTCCAGTCAAGAGACCACTCTAACTTAGGTGTCAGGGGAGTCCTACACTGCAACATCCAGGGTAGAATGGACTCACTACTCTAGGCGGTAGACCCCTCCCACTTTGGTGTCGGTGGGGGTGGGGGGGTGGCTCATATACCTCAGCAACCAGGGTAGCAGGGACTGGCCCCTCCAGGGATGATACCACTCCCACCTAGGTGCCAGGGGAGCTCCTATACCTCCGCAGCCATAGTAAAGGGGACTCACCCCTCTAGTTTGGAGATCCCTCCCAACAGGGTGTCACAGGGAGCTCCTATACCACCACAGTCAGGGCAGAGGGTTTCACCCCTGCAGGCTGGAGACCCCTCTCACCTGAGTGTCCAAGGAACTTTCTTAGGGCACCAGCCAAAGTAGAGGGACTCGCCCTTACAGGCAGGAGACCCCTCCAACCTGGGTTTCCGGGGGAGCTTGTATAGTGCATTAGCCAGAGTAGAAGGAACTTGCCACTCCCTGCAGGATACCCCTCTTACCTGGGTGTATGGGCGAGCTTGTATACTGCTGCAGTCAGTGTACAGGGGACTCCTAACACCAGGCCAGAGGCCCACCCACTTGGTTGTTGTAGAGCTCATATACAGCTGCAGCCATGGGAGATGGGACTTGCCCCTCCAGGCGGAAGACCACTTCCATCTGGGTGTTTGGGGAAGTTGGAATACCTCTGCAGCCAGGGTAATGGAGACTTGTCCATCCAGGCAGGACACCTTCCCACCTGGGTGTCCTGGAGCTTAGCCAGGGTATAGGGGAGTCACCCCTCCAGATGGGAGATCCCTCCCACCTGAGTGTGTGTGCCGGGGTGAGGGGTGGGGAGGTCCTATACAACTGCAGCCGGGTAGCAGTGACTGACCCCTCCAGGCGGGAGAGCACTTGCACCTGGGTGTCAGGAGAACCTTGTATCCTTGAGCAGCCAGGATAGAGGGGACTCGCCCCTTCAGACAGGAGACCCCTCAATTCTGGGTATGGGGGGAGGCTCATACATGCCACAGACAGGGTAGAGAGGACTCACCCCTGCACGTGGGAGACCCCTATCATCTGGTTGTCCTATGAACTCTTATAAGGCACCAGCCAAACTAGAGGGGATTCGCCCCTCCAAGCGGGAGACCTCTGCCACCTTTGTGTTGGGGGGAGCTCGAATAACTCCGCAGTCAGGGTTCAGAGGACTCGTCCCTACAAGAGGGAGACCCCTCCCACATTGGTGTGTTTAGGGAGCTCATATACTGCCACAGCCAGTGTAGAGGGGTTCGCCTCTTTATGCAGGAGTCCCCTCTCACCTGAGTGTGTCTGTGGGGCTTGCATACCGCCTTAGCCAGGGTAGAGGTGGCTTGCCCTTCCAGCGAAAGTCCTCACCCACCTGGATGTCTGGGAGAGCATGTATACAGCAGCAGCCAGGGTAGAAGGGACTCTCCTCTCCAGCTGGTACACAACTCCCACTAGAGTATCAGGGGAGCTCCTTTACTGCCACAGGCAGGGTAGAGGAGACTCACCCCTCCATGAAAGAGACTCCTCCAACATGAGTGTCTGGGGGTAGCTTGCACACCCTCGAATCCAGGGTTGAGGGGACTTGCCCTCTAGTTGGGACACCCCTCTCAACTGGGTTTCGTGGGGAGCTCATATAGCACTGCAGGCATGTTAGAGTGGACTCACAACTCAAGGGCAGAGATCCCTCCCACCTGAGTGTCTGGGCGGAGCTCTTATACCTTGTCAACCATAATCAAGGTGCTTACCCTCCAGGTAAGAGACCTCTCCCACCTGGGTATGGGGGGACTTGTATACCACAGCAGCCAGGGTACAGTGGACTTGCCCCTCCAGGCGGGAGACTCCTCCCACCTGGGTGTCTCAGGGAGCTTGTATACCACAGCAGCCAGGGTACCAGGAACTCACCCCTCCAGGCGGAGACCCCTTCCACCTAGGTGTTGGAGGATGCTCATATACTTCCCCACCAATGGAAAGGGGACTCACACATCAAGGCAGGAGACCCGTCCTACCTGGGTGTCCTGGGGAGATCCAATACTGCTGCAGCAAGGGATCTCATGCCTCCAGGTGGGAGACCACTCACACCTGGCTTTCAGGGAAAGCTAGTATATCATTTCAGCCAGGGAAAAGGGGACCCATCCCTTCAATCAGGAGACCCCTCCCACCTGTGTATCACAGGGGCTTGTAAACCACCTTAGCCAGGGTATAGGTGAATTCACACTTCCAGGCAGGAGATCCCTCCCTCCTGGGTGTCCTGGAGCTTGTATATGGCATTAGCCACGGTGGAGGGTACTAGCTCCTCCAGGCAGGAGACCCTTCCCATCTTGCTATGGGAGGGGGGGAGAAGCTCCTATACCCCTACAGCCAGGAGAGAGTGGACTCACCCCACTAGGTGGGTGACCCCTAAACCCTGGCTGTCAGGGGAGCTTATATACCACAGAGGTAGGGAAAAGAGGACTTGACATTCCAGGCGGGAGAACCCTCCCACCTGTGTGTGTTGGGGGAGCTCTTATGCCACTACAGCCAGGGGAGTTGGGACTCGCCCCTTCAAAAAGAAAACAGAAAAAAAAGTCTTCAACTTGGCTGTCATGGGGAGCTTGTATACCACTTTTTCCAGGGTAGAGAGGACTTGCCACTCCATGCGGGAGACCCCACCCACCAGGGTGTCAGGGGGAAGCTCCTATACCATTCTAAGCCAGGGTATAGGGCATATGCCATTCCAGGCAGGAGATCCATTCCTACCTGGGTGTTAAAGGGTGCACTTATACAGCTGAAGCCAGGGTACAGGGACCTGGCAAGGAAGGCAAGACATGGGAAGGGGGCCAGGAGGAGAGGGATTAAAGGGCACAACAAGAGGTCATAGTGGGTGCACTGTAGGGTGAGAGCCATAATCCAGGACAAGCCCCCAGGAAAGTGACCAACCCAACCTATTTTGACTAGAGACCCAAGGAGAAGGAGACCTGCAAGCGCCAGGAGAAAGCCCAATGGGAAGGGAGATAGGGGCTGTGTGAGGACCAGGACACAGAGGGAAGTGCAAGGGGCACTTAAGTGAGCCCACTGGGGGCCCAAGTAAGGGGCCAACAGGCCAGACCCAACACGAGATACTCCATGCTATGTCAAGAGAAATGAGGAACATGATCAGGGGCCTAGGTGAGCAACCAGGCCCAGAGACTAGAGCACAAATGGTCAGGGTTAGGGTGGGCTGGGTTGGGGTAGGGGCAGCATGTAAGGCAAGAGGGAAGGGGAGGGAAGGGAGGAGATCACTCAGGGCTGGGTTTGAGCAAGTCTTATTGTTAACAGCCAGGCCTCAAGGTACAGACTGTGAAGGGGACTCAGGTGACTGGCAGGTCTGTGTTTCCCATAGGGAGCATTCAGGGTGCAGAGACCAGCCAAATCTGCTCCTCTGCCCCAAGTGAGTAGATACTCAGAGAGGAACCTGGATCAATCATGGGCAAGAGAGGGTACTGTGAGGGGATACCTGGTGTGCAGAGGTTGGGGGTGTCTATGAGCTGCAGGACCCATTTGAGTAGCCTAGGTAGAGTGAAGCAGGGGTATCAGATCCTTCAGGGAGTGCCAGGATAAAAAAGCATGAGGGCAACAGAGGGGAAGCATAGGAGGGGGATGGCAAAAGGGGCCTGAAACCAAGGGGGCAGGGACATTGTCTTCTAGAAGGGTGGCCAGGGGCTAAAGCAAAAATCTGAGCCAGGCCTAGTAATAAAGAGCCAAGTGGTAGCACCTGCGCTTGGGTGAATGAAAAGCAATTTGGACAGAGAGGGGCAGGAGGGGAGAAAGGGGAGCAGCTGTCACAGGGGGAAAAGGGCTTAAGGCCTGAGTCTACTGCAGGATGTGAGGTGTCCTGAGCAGGGCCCCGGCTAAGAGAGCCAAAGAGCCTAGGGAAGGTGCAGGGCTATATGTTCCCAATGGGAGCCCCAAGGGCCAAGAGGCCATACCAAGTCCCTGGCCCAGGTGAGCATCCTGGGAAGGGGATCAGGAATGCGAATGTGGCAGAGACAGAAAGGACTGGAGGGCCAAAGGATGGCACAGCCTGATGGACTGCAGGCCGGATCTGAATGACGTGGGGATCAGGAACCCATCAAGGAGTCCAGGAAGGGACCTAGAGGAAGGCCATGTCCAGGGGAGAACAGCCAACGCCAGGTAGAGAAGGCAGGTCTGCACTAGGGGACTGAGGTACAGGAAAGCCAAGCGGAGCAGGGAAGCGGCTCCATCAAGGGGCCCTCAAACAATGCCCAGAAAAGCAGTGAGCAAGAAGGGCCACTGGAGGCCCAAGCAAGGACCTAGGCCTGGGAAAAGAGAGCTAAAGGCCAGAACTTGAGCAGGGGTTCAGGACAATGGACAATATATGGGAGAGAAGGCAGGAGATCCAGCAGTGTGTGGCCAGGCCCCAGACCCAGGGCCGCCTCCAGGTGTAAGGGTTCATGGTGGAGAACCAGGCATACAGGGAGAGGGAGGAGCCCAGGGAAGGGGAAGAGCTCTGTTTCGCATATGTTGCCCTGTTTCTTATTTGAATTCAGGGCCAGAGACCTGGCAAGGGAGGGCAGGCAAGGGAAAGAGGCAAGGAGAAGAGGTATGAAAGGCCATGGTGGGGGGTCATGGTCGGTACACTGTAGGGTGAGAGCCATGAACCAAGACAGACCCCCATGCAAGGGACCCACCCAACCAATTGTGATGAGAGACCCAAGGAGTAGGAGACCTACAAGTGCCAGGAAAAGCACAATGGGAAGGGAGGCAGGGGCTCCATGTGGACGAGGAGACAGTGGGAACCACAAGGGGCCCCTAAGTGAGCCACCTGGGGGGCCCAAGTAAGGGGCCCACAGGTCATACCCAACATGAGGAGACTCTATGCTATGTCAAGGGACATGGGGAACATGGTCAGGGGCCTAAAAAATCGCCCATGCCCGGATACTGGAGCACAAAGGGTCAGGGTTAGAGAGGGCTGGGTTGGGGAAGAGGCACCATGCAAGGCCAGAGGCCAGAGGAATGAATGGAGGAGATCACTCAGGGCTGGGTTGAAGCAAGTCCCATGTTAACTTCCAGGCATCAAGGTACAGGTGTTGAAGGCGACTCAGATGACTGGCAGGACTGTTTTTTCCATAGGGAGCATTCAGGGTGCAGACAGTAGCCAAATGCGCTCCTCTGCCCCAGGTGAGTAAATCCTCAGAGAGGGACCTGGACCAATGAGAGGCAAAAGAGGGTACTCTGTGGGGATACATGGGGTGCGGAGATTGGGGGGTGAGTGGACTGCAGGACCCATTTGAGGAGCCTAGGCTAGAGAGAAGCAGGGTAGCGAAGGCTCCAAGTAGTGCCAGGAAAACACAACATGAGGGGAGCCACAGGAGGGGGCTGGAAAAAGGGGCCTGAAATCAAGGGACAGGGACAGGATCCTTGAGAAGGATGGCCAGGGGCTCAAGCAAGGAACCAGGCCCAGTAATGGTGAGCCAAGTGCTAGCACCTGGGCCTGGGTGAATGAAAAGAAACATAAATAGGGAGGGGCTGGAGAGGAGAAAGGGGAGTGGCTGGCACAGGGGTGAAGGGATCAAGGCCTGGATCCATTGCAGGGTGTCAGGGCGCAGGCAAGGGGCATGGCTACGTTTGCCCATAGGCAGCCCCCAAGGCCAAGAGGCCTGGCCAAGTCCCTGGACTGGGTGAGCATAATAGGAAGGTGATCAGGAAAGCGGGCATGGCAGAGACAGAAAGGAAGGGATCTCATGACTGTAAGTGTGACTCCCCTCTACATGGACTGAGGCAGAATACAAGCTAGCCTGGACACCAAGGTGGAAGGGGTCTCTCACATGGAGTTATCAGTCCGCTCTACCCAGGCCACAGAAAGGGTAGGGGAAACTTGCCACTCCAGGTGGGAGACCTCTCCCACCTGGGTTTCAAGGGGAGCTAGTATACTGAACCAGCCAAGGTAGAGTGGACTCTCCCAGCCAGGCGTGGGTGGAGGAGCTCATAAAACTGTAGCCAGGGTAGTGGGGACTTGCTTCTCCAGGGAGGAGGCCCCTCCCACCTGGATGTACCTGGGAGCTTCTATAACACCTTAGCCAGGGCAGAGGGGACTTGTGCTTCCAGGCGGGAGACTTCCAACCTGGGTGTCAGGGGAGCTCATATACTATATCAGCCAGTGTAGAGGCTTCTTGTTTTTCCAGGCAGGAGTCCCCTCCCACCAGGGTATCAGGTGGAGCTCGTATAATGCAGTAACCAGAGTAGAGGGTACTCGCCCTTCTATATTGGCTACCCCTCCCACGTGGGTATGGTGGTGGGTGCTCGTTCACCCTCATATCCAGGGTAGAGAGGACTTGCCCCTTCTTGCTGGAGACCCCTCCCACATGGTTTCTGGGAGAGCTCCTACACCACTGCAGCCTGATAGAAGGGACTCGCACCTGGAGGTCCGGGGGAGCTCCTATACAGCTGAAGCCTGGGAAGAGGGGACTCGCTCCTCTAGGCGGGAGAACTCTCCCACCAGGGTGTCAGGGGCAGTTCCTATACCACTGCAGCCAGTGTAGAGGAGACTTGCCCTTCCTGTCAGGAGACTCTTTCCACCTGGGTGTCTGGTTGAGCTCCTATGCCTCTGCAGCCAGGGAAGAGGGGACTCACCCCTCCAATCGTAAGACTCCTCCCACCTAGGTGTCTGGATGAGCTTGATTTATGCAGCAGCCAGGGTAGAGGGGACTCTTCCCTACAGGCGGGAGACAACTCTCACCTGGGTTTCAAGGGGAGCTCCTATACTGGCACAGCCATGGCAGAGAGAATACACCCCTGCAGGCAGAAGACCCCTCCCTCCTCGATGCAGTGAGAGCTCTTATATAGCAAGAGTTAAAGTAGATGGGACTTGTCCTTCCAGGTGGGATATTCTTCCCAAATGGGTATCTGGAGAGCTTGTATACCTCCAAAGCCATGGTAGAAGGGATTCATCAATCCATGCAGAAGACCGCTCCAACTTATGTGTAGTGCAGGGCTTGTATACCGCCTTAGCAAGGGTAGAGAACACTCTTCACTCCCGGCAAGAGACCCCTCCCACCTGGGTATCTGGGAAATTTTTATACTGCCACAGCCAGGGTAGAGGGGACTCATTACTCCAGGCAGGAGACCCCTCCCACCTGGGTGTCAGGGCAAGATTCTTACCACAGCAGCCATAGTACAAGGAACTCTCCTCTCCAGGGGAGAGACCCATCCAACCTGGTGTCAGGGAAAGCTAGTATACCACTGCAGCCAGCGTAGACTCACCCCTTCAGGCAGAAGACTCCTCCCATCTTGGTATGGTAGGGCAGCTCATATACCACAGCAGCCAGAAAAAAGGGGACTTGCTCCTCAAAGCAGGACACCCCTCCCACCTAGGTGTCTGAGAAAGCTGTTAAACCCCCTCAGACAGGGTAGATAGAAGTCATCCTTCTAGGTGGGAGACCCCTCCCACCTGGGTGTCAGGGGAAGCTCCTTAACCTCGGCAGCCTGTGTAGAGAGGACTTGCCCCTCCAGGTGAAGACCCTCTCACCTGGATGTGAGGTGGAGCTCATATAGCTCAGAAGCCAGGTTAGAGGCAACTCACACCTCCAGGTGAGAAACATCTCCCACCTGGGAATGGGAGTAACCCCTATACCACTTTAGCCAGGGTAAAAGGGACTCACCCCTTCAGGCAAAAGACCCCTATCACCTGGGTGTCAGGTAAACTCATATACCCCAGCAGCTATGGTAGTGGAAACTGGCACCTCCAGGCAAGAGACACCTCCCACCTGGGAATGGGGGTAACTTCTATACTGCTTTAGCCAGGGTAGAGGGGAATCACCCCTCCAGGGGGAGACAACTCCCACATGGGTGTTTGGTGAGGGGAGCATCTGAACTCACCTCCAGGTGAGAAACATTTCCCACCTGGAAATGGGAGTAACTCCTATATACAACCTTAGCTAGGGTAGAGGGGACTCATCCCTCCAGGAAGAAGATCCCTCCTACCTGGGTTAGGAGGGGGCTCTTATACCCCTGCAGCCAGGGTTGAAGGGACTCGCCCCTTCAGGCTGGAGGCCCTCTCACGTAGCTGTGGGGGTAAAGCTCTTATTCAGCTGCAGCCAGGGTACTGGGGACTTGCCGGTGCAGGGAGGAGATCTCTCCAACCTGGGTGTCTGGGGGAGCTTGCATACCACTGCAGCCAGGGCAGAGTAGACTCTCTTCACCTGGAAGGAGACCCCTTTCACCCTTGTGTCCTGGGGAGCTCCAAATACCCCTGAAGCCAGTGTTGTGAGAACTCGCACCTCTAGGTGGGAGATCCCTCCCACCTGGGTGTCAGGGGGAGTTCCTATACCTTTGCAGCCAGGGTAGTGTAATAGTAGAAGCAAATGTGACTCCATTTTGTTTTATGACTTCATCCTGTAAAACAACCATGTCAAGTAGAAGGGTCATGACTGGGGCAAGATGTTCTTTTCTTTTTGCTATAGAAATCTTTAAGAACATGGAACTACCTAATGGGGCATTGTTTATGTAATTAGAGTAAGGAGCCTCTGTTTCTGTAACTGGGGTGATGGGGTAACTGTGATTGGTTAGGCTTCCTGTCGCCTGACTGACACTCCTGCTTCTGTAACCTGGCTTGCTTGCATTGGCTAGACCCTTGAACATCCCTTTTGTGGTTTTTAGGCTTATAAGGAGAGCCCTCACAATTGTTTGGGGCTGATCAGGCGAACAGCTTTATGTTCTGGTCAACCACCACCAGTGTGCTTCAATAAAGGCTTGATTCGATTATACGTGAGTGGTCTGAAAGTCAGTTTATAAAACCCCAGGAAGAAGCTTTAACTATAATATCTGGGGGCTCACCCAGGACCCATTTCTTCCCTACCCTCATGCTGAATTTGTCTCTAATGAGGGGCGTTTGGACTTCAGCCCCAGAGTATAGGGGAGCTCTGAGAGATGTTCTCAGCCTCATTCCAAGAATGACTCCAATCCATCCTAGGATGCTCTGAAAAGCCTCCCTTCAGCCTGTCCATTCTGGTGAGTTGATGCTTCTGGGGAAAATGTCAGATTGGACTCAGTCACATACACCTTTTGTGAGACAGGACGAGACATTGTCACTGTCTCCCTGGAGGTCTCCCTATGTGACCTCATCTGTCTGTATCTGAGGCCCATTGGAGGCCTTCCTGCAAGGCCTCATCTATCTGGGGGCAGGATGAGACAACTTCTCTGTTTCACTGGAGGCCTCCCTGCGGGGCCTCATCTGTCTGGAAGCAGAAGGAGATGTGGTCTCTGCCCCATTAGAGGTCTCCCTGTGTGACAACAGTGATTGTTCCTTGTCCTGTGTCTGTTCTGCTGTTAGTCATTTCTCTAGCATCTTCTTGCTGTTTGTCATTTGTCCAGTGTCTGTTCACCAGAAGTTTGTCCTGTTTACCTATTCGTGTATAGTTCAGTGTCTGCCTTGCTGTTTGTCATTTGTCCAGTGTTGGTTCGTCAGCAATTTGTCTTGTGTTGATCTGTCCATGTGTTGTGCGTGGGCCCTTTTCTTGTTCTCATAACCACTCTTCTTTCATCAGGACTCCTTCGCTCCACTGACATCATGAGACAAGGAAGGGCTACAGAGATCTCTACCTGTACCCCTTTAACTTGTTTTCTTAACCATTTTCATGACCTTGTCTGTTGGTTTGTTTTTGTTTGTTCCCTTTGTGTTCTGTGTTAATTTCTACCTCAGTTTGTTTCTAATGTTAAAAAAATGGTTAAAACATTTTAACTGTGCTCACTACAGCTTGCATTAAAATGTAAAGTGCTGACAACAGGCCTAAAGGAATTATCAAAAGTAAAAGCTAAACTTAAAAAGAAAAAGGCATTCTAGATATTGCCTTCATTTAGGAACTGGGCCAAGTGTCCAACAGGGTAAATAATGTCAGTTCTTATAGAGGACAGATTAAAACTAAAGTGTTTTACAAAATTATTATTCCTAAATTGTATAACAATAAGAATAATTTTGTCTAGAAAATTTGGCTTTTGTCTCTCAGTATTTGCAAGAATAAATAACTCCCAACTATAAAAAAAAAAAAAGGTCTAAAGATTTTTCAATATCAGGCTAAAAGTTGATGGCTGGTATCCTAGAAACCAGAAAAAAAACATTTTCAAATGAGACCCCAACCTGGGGGTCTCTTCCAAGGAGACCAATAAAGCTGTATCTTTGGGAAGTTCCTCCAGGGAGAAATTACCCCCCTTTGTTTGTCTTTGTTCCCTCAACTCTTTTCAGATTTCATGAACAAGACCACCTCAGGAAAAAGGTTAGAAAACTTTAAAAATTCTGTATTTGTTAAATTCATAATTTTGATCCAGTACACTTAGGTTAATATGTTTTTCTTATTATACTCTGCTTTATTCTAAGGCCAATTTACAAAGGTTAACTCTCAATCTAATAGGTTTTTAAAAGATAAGCTACAAGGCCTTTGTTTGTTTTTTTGCTTTGTGTGGGTGCACAGGTGTACTGCCCGTCTACATTTATTGCCGTGTCTATATATATTTGGTACAAAAAAGTGACATATAAGCTCATGAATTATAATTAAAAAATGGATCCAAATACTTTTGGTTAATATGATTTAAAAGGTTCAATTCAAATTGGGAAAATAGATAAAAGTACAAATGACTTTAAATTACTAATGCACAGTTTTGTTTCTAGATTGTTAAACAGCTGTTAAAATGTTAATGTCTGTAAAGTGTCTGAATCTTTCGTCCCTAGAATTTTTCTTCAACAGGAAAAAAAGTTTACTAATACTATTCAATACACTTGTCCGATTCCTTGTATTTTAAAAAAGATACATAAATTACATCTAAACGTGTATTAAATTATTCATGGATGTGTTTGTTAGAGACATCTAATTAGTACAAAGTTAAAATGCTGACTGTTAAATATAATATCAAGTACTCTTAACTCCTTAAATTCCATAAGGTAAAACACTTAAACAATGTTGGTGTTTTCATAAGTTGGTAAAATATAAAAGAAATTTGAAATTATTTTGTGTTATTATAAAAACAAGGTTACAATTACAAAGTCCCAACAGGTATAATTCTACTTACAAGGAGTCAAGAGGTTTCAACTGTATTTCAATTAAATTATTGTAAATAACAAATATTTCATCTTATTAAAATTAAGTAGTTTATCTAAATTCAGAAATTTATAAGGGTTATTTCATGGTACAAACAAAAAAAGATCAATGGATTAAAATTATTAAAAAGTTCTAAATATAAAAATATATTTAATGAAAATATATCCAGGAAAAAAGGCTTTATGTCTTAAAGTATAATTATAATACATCTAAGTAAAAAAAATCTAATTAAGTAATATAAAGATGTATAAATAAAATACAAATATTAAAATGTTTATATGTGACGAAGTTGGTTATATATGTAACAAAAATTGTTAAAACTATTCAAGGTCATTCCCTAAGGACAAATAATAGAGTACTGATATACTTATATGTTAAAATTACCAAAACTTCTAAAAATATTAAGTCCATTGTGTCTATTAAGTTCTATCCTCTAGAAGAAGTAATCTTGGAGAAATTAAGGTTTGTACATCTATGGCTAAACAGCAACTGTTATTTTAAAGTATTGTCCTACATTACAGAGTCTAGAGTTTCCTTCAAAAGCTAACTTGGTTAATTTAAAGACATCAATAAAAGTGTGATACATTACTCTTCTTTACAGATTAAATATGTTTATATCTTTCAGGTATACAAGTCTTTAAGGTAAAAAGTTTAAAGGAACATTTTATCAAGCTGGTATGCTCAGAACTAAAATTGTCTATAATAGTAATTAAACTTATAAACATAATAGATTTTATTTGGGATTTATTTACATTATTTGATGTTTAGTAACCAAATCTTAGGTTAACTTATAAACTAAAATATAAAAATTTAAAGATACTTTAAAAAGTAATGAGAGCCTAATCTATTTAAAGATTAATATTACAATATATTTTGCCTCTTTTCCACATTGGAAAACAATGTTAAGGGCTCTCAGCCTTTCCTTAATTAATGTTTCAGATGTATGTCATATTGTGCTACTATCATTCATAGAGAGTCAAGAAATAATATATGCAAACTTTATAAAATGATATCTAAAACAGAGACAAAGATCAGCTTTAAAACTGAAACACTTTACCTAAGATTGGTAAAGAGCCCTTACCTGAGATAAGGCTCTGCCTCCCACCTTACAGCATGTCAGAATAACTTCAAATATGTCATATTTCAGATGACTTAAAGTTATATTCAAATATTAATTTTATTGGAAAGATTACTGTTATCTCAAATAGGAAATATAATGTATAACTCAGCCAAGGTTCAAAATTATATACAAGCAGGGATGGGGTTTTGGATCAGTGGTAGAGTGCTCTCCTCACATGTGTGAGACACTGGGTTTGATTCTCAGCACCACATAAAAATAAATGAACAAAATAAAGATATTGTGTCCATGTATAACTGAAACAAATATTTTTAAAAAATTATATGCAAGCTAAATATGTTTTTACTGTTGCTAATTTCACTTTTTATTTTCATTATAACTAAAAGAAAAGTGACCTTGACAATCAGAGTAACCAAGAGACTTTTATTGTGGCAGTGTCCAATTAAGAGAGAGAGAGAGAGAGAGAGAGAGAGAGAGAGAGAGAGAGAGAGAGAGAGAGAGAGAGAGGAAAAAGAAAAGAGGGAGAGGGAGAATGAGAGGCAGGGAAATTGAGAGAAAAAGGAGAGAGCAAGACAGGAGGACCTGGAAAGAGAGAGTTTTTATAGCAAAAATCTAATGGGCTCTGTGGTTTTGCAAGCTTCCTTGTTGCTGTGCAGTGATTGGATCATACAATAGTTGCTAAGGGTGTCATCTTCTGCCTTCAGGCAGACTGGGAAGTGGTCAGGTGTGGGTTTCCATGATACCAGACAGGTAAAAGTCAAGTATTCAACTTTAAGTGGGGTGGAATGTTCAGATGTCAGGCAAATAAGAGAAGCTAATATTTGTTCAGCCGGCTCCTCAACTAACAATAACTGATGACTATTAATGTTATACAGAGGTAAAACTTCATAAACACACAACCTAAATTAATTTGAGATATTAAGCCATCACCCATAGACAGATGATAATTAAAAGAAATTAAATTAACTGTAAAGAGGCTAAAGTTATGGCTCACAAGTAGAGTGCTTGCCTTGCATGTGTGAGACACTAGGTTCAATACTGAGCATTATATAAATTAATAAGTAAAATACAAATATAGTGTTATGTAAAAAATAACTGTAAAGTTATAAACATTAAAATTAAAACATAGTATTTTTAGTTTAAGACTAATAAAACTAACTTGCTGGATGTTTAAGGCTAAACTTAAAAATTAAGGTTAAAATAAATGAGACAAAGAAAACCAATATTTGGCTCTTGCTCTCTGAGTCAGCCTGAACCCAGGACAGTGGGAAAAGCTTTGCAACTCCGGGCCACATAACCTCCTGATAAGAGAGATTAATGATCCCCCTGGAGAACAGAAAGCCAATGAGTGTATATGCTGATAAATAGGAGGGTCATTGCAAAAAAGGAGACATTCCTGATGCTTCCAAGAAAAGCCATATGGTCAGCAAGACCTTGACCTATCCTAATGCAGATGACACTAACAGAGCTAAAATGCTGCTCACAAGTTCCTCAAGAATGTCCTCCAAGGAAACTCATCTGACCCTTACCAATAGATAGGAACAATATCAGTTTGACCAGCTTGGTCTTAAACACCTAGCAAAAACAGTTAAAAACCAAAGCACAGTCATTCCTTGGCATTTAAAAAGAAACAACAGTTATTTTAATGTATATTAAAATGTATACTTGCGTTAACACCCCTCAGAATAAGTAAGACTGGAGACAACAGAAGAGAGATTCTTAGATAAAAATACCTGATAACTACCAATAAACATTGCCAAAGGTTTTATTAAGTTTAAGGCCTATAGATCTTCCTAACTACCTACACAGGTAGATTTAATCAATGTTTGCTAGTACAATTACCTAGCCCTACATAACAAAGATAAAGGGATCTCTACTAAACACCGAGGTTATGCCAATAAAGATATTTTACAAAAATCAGATGACATTAACTAACTTAACTAAGTGTTGTGTCTATATTCCTGATAATTCCGACAATGTTAAAGATTTATGTTCCCTAAAAAGGGCCTTATTAGGCTTTGTTAGGCCTTGTTATAAGGACAATTTCTCAGATATTCGACCTCCTGGTAAATAATTATTAATTTCTGTCATTTTCATAATATTAATGGACAGATTTTCAGAAGATACAACTGCTGATTTGTATTAATCTTGTTTCAAGATTAATTTTTGTTTGTTTGTTTGTTTGTTTCTCTCATAGAAGTGACCACCCAAAAGTAAATTTACGACCTATTCTTCCTGAACCAGATTTTTACCATGGACTCCTTGACCATCTGAATTTCTAAAAAGGGATTCCAAACTGATTGCCCACTTCACATCACCTCCTCTCTGCTCAAAGTAGCAAGTATGGTCATCGTCCCTTTCCCTTACATCAGTAGGAGATCCCTAACATTAGAAAAAAAATTACAGTTAATATAGATGTTAACCAATATGTCTAGCTCAGGAAGATGTACCTGGAAAACTACTCCCAAGATCACCCTGAGTGATCTCCCAGAAAGAGACACTTGCTTCCACAGCCCAACTTATAAGTGGATCAATTCTCTGTTCACCAAAAAATGTGTTTCCTGGGTCCCATTTCCAACTCCTTGCCTAAATCTACAAACTATCAATAACTCTCAACTATGTAACTTACTATTTTGATGGAATAAAAGAAAAAGAACACCTGGACCTATTAAAAAGCCAGGGTTCACTGATTTATAAATGTAGGCTGGCTGCCACCATTTTAATTCCCCTCCTGGATGGTATGAGAATAGCTGTATCTACTGCTTTAGGAACTACAACTCTTATCACAGGCTCTAAAAATTATAAATCCCCCAGCCATTAAATAGATATAAATTTAAACTTCAGGCAATTGGTTCCAAAACCTATTCTTATAGTCCTTTGGCTTGATACCATCATTTCAGTCATAGTTGGGCCCCTAGTACTTCCCCTGATTGAGATTACTGTAGGACCCTGCCTCTTAAAAATCCTCCTAAACCATATACACAAAAATGTAGGGGAGGTCTTTATTATGGTCTTGAGAGCACAGTGTGGTCACTTAGACACAGAAGAATGAAAAAGAAACAGGCCTAATGATGTGCAACATTGACATCAAACCTACTAAAATCAGTGAGGAATGTGATAATAAAAGCAAAGGTGACTCCATTTTGTTTTGTGACTTCATTCTGTAAAACAACCATGCCAAGTAGAAGGGTCATGACTGGGGCAAGATGTTCTTTTCCTTTTGCTATAGAAACATTTAAGAACACGGAACTAAGTAATGGGACATTTTTTATCAGTAATGGGGCTCTGTTTTTGTAACTGGGGTGATTGGGCTAACTGTGATTGGTTATGTTTCCCTCCACTTGCCTGCACTCTCCCGCTTTTGTAACCTCGTCCTCACTCAGCCCCTACCTTCTTTCCCCTCTTGCATTTTTCTAGCGCTTGCAGGACTCCTGCTCTTTGGGTCCCTTATCACAATTGGTTTGGTGGGTTCCTTGCGTGGGGGACTGTCTTGGGTAATATATTTCACCCTAGAGTGCACACACCAGGACCCCCCGCCATGCCCTTTTATCCCCCTCCTCCTGGCCCCCTTCCCTTGTCTGGCCTCCTTTGCCTGGTCCCTGGCCCTGGATTCAAATATGAGCCAGGGCACCTTATGGAAAACAGAGTTTTGCCCCTCGCCTGGGCCCCTTGTTCTCCCTGGGTGCTTGGTCCTGCTCAAAAAACCATGACAAATGGAGGTGGCTCTGGGCGTAGAGCCTTACTGCCACCTGCTGGATCCTCTGCCTTCCCTCCAAAATTTTGTCAAGTGTCCTGAGCCCCCTGCCAAATCCCTGGCCCTTGGCTCTTTTATACCTGGCCTGGATCCTCCCTTGAGCCTGTGTCAGCCACTCTCATTTCTCCCCTCCCTCCCCTCCATATCCATGTTTCTTTTCATTCATCCAGGCACAGGTGCTAGCACTTGGCTCTCCATTACTGGGCAAGACTCCTTGCTTGAGTATCCTGGCCGCCCTCCTTGAGGACCCCCTCCCAGTCCCACTACCACCCACTACCCTTGCTCCCCATTCTCTCCTCCCCAGCCCTGTTTGTTTTCATAGAATCCAGGATTGGGTCCTGGCACTTAACTGCTCATTCTTGGGCTTGGCCCCTTGCTGGAGCATCTGGTTGCCATTCTTGAGGACCCTGTCCCTTTTCCTTGATCTCTGGCACCTTTTGCTGGCCTCCTGCTGTGCATCCCCTCTGATCCCCTCATGCTGTGGTATCCTGGCACTCCCCAGACACTCTGCTCCCCCTGCTTCTTCCTAGCCTATAATGCTCGAATGAGTCCTGGCAGCCCAACCCCTTCCCTATTTCTACACACTATGTATCCCCTCACAGTACCCTCCTTGCCCCCTCTTTTGGTCCAGGTCCCTCTCTGAGTATCTAGTCACCTGGGGCAGAGGATCGGAATTGGCTCGTGTCTGTGCCCTGAATGCTCCCTATGGATAACATAGCCCTGCCAGTCCTCTAAGTCCCTTTCACTGCCTGAACCATGAGGCCTGGCAGTTAACATGGACTTGCTCCAACTCAGCCCTGAGAAATTCCCTCTCTTCTCTCCAGCCTTCCATGTTGCCCCTACTGCAACCCAGTACTCCAAAACACTGATCCATTGTGCTCCAGTCCCTGGACCTGGGCATTCGCAGGAGCCCCTGACTGCATTCCTCAGGGCTCTTGGCATAGCAAGGGTCTGACCTGGGGGCCTCTTGCTTTGGCATGCCAGTGGGCTCCTCTAGGTGCTCCTTGGCTTCTCCTATTCTTCACACAGCCCCTTCCTCCCTTCCCCTGGTGCTTTTTTCTGGCACGCGCAGGTTTCTTGCTCCTTGGGTACCCCATCACCATTGATAGGGTGGGTCCCTTGACTGGGTGCCTGGCTTGTGTCCTGGGTCTTGACCTATGCGCACCACCTGACCCCCTAAAGTGCCCTCTCGTCACCCTCCTTCTGGCCCACATCCTTTCCTGGCCTACTTTGCAAGGACCCTGGCTGTAGATTCTCGTCTGATCCAGGCCACCTTGTGGGAAACAATTCGCTGCCCCTCGCCTGGGCTCTTTGCTCTCCCTGGGTGCTTGGTCCTGCACCAGGAACCCTGAAACATGGAAGTGGCCCTGGGCCAGGAGCCTGACTGCCCTCTCTTCCATCCCATGCCTTTCTTCCCAAATATTGTGCAGTGTCCTGAGCCCCCTGCCCAAGCCCTGGCCCTTGGCACTCTGTTCCCTGTCCTGGCTCCTCGCTTGAGCCTCTGGTGGCCCTTCTTGAATACTTCTTTTCTGGGCATTGTCTGAGGGCCCCTCGTTGGGTCCACTTCCCTGCTCCCCTTGGCTTCCTAGTGCAGCCCTGCCTTCCTAGTGTTATAGTTGAAGCTTCATCCTAGGGTTTCATAAACTGACTTCCTGACCACTCACGCATAATCAAATCAAGCCTTTATTGAAACACACTAGTGGTGAATGACCAGAACACAAAGCTGTTATCCTGATCAGCCCTAAACAATTGTAAGGGTGCTCCTTATAAGCCTGAAAATCACAAATGGGATGTTCAAGAAAGCAGAGGAAAGCACATTGGGCACCTAGGAGATCCTGCTGGAGGGCCCAAGTAAGGTCAGACCCAAAATAAAAAGACCCCATGTTATGCCAAGGGACATGAGGAACATGGTCAGGGGCTCAAGTGAGCACCCAGCCCCAGAGACTAGAGCACAAACAGCCAGGACTGGATTGGTTTCAGGTGAATGCCCAGGCACAGAGACTGGTGTGCAAAGAGTCATTGTTAGGGAGGGCTGGGTTGCAGTAGGGGCAGCATGCAAGGCCAGAGGGCAGGGGAGGGAAGGCAGGAGATCCCTCAGGGCTGGGTTGAAGCAAGTCCCATGTTAACTGCTAGGCTTCAAGATACCGGCGGTGAAGGGTACTCAGGTGACTGGCAAGGGTGTGTTTCCATTATGGAGCATTCAGGTTGCAGAGACCAGCCAATTCCACTCCTCTGCCCCAGGTGAGTAGATCCTCAAAGAGGAACCTGGACCATTGAGGGGCAAAAGAGGGTACTGTGAGGGGATACCTGGCATGAGAAGTTTGAGGAGGGTCGGTGGGCTGTAAGACCCATTTTAGGAGCCTATCCTAGAGCAAAGCAGGGATAGCAGAGGGTCCAGTCAGTGCCAGGATACCACAGCATGAGTTGAACAGAGAGGAGGTACAGTAGGGGGCTGGCAAAAGGGGCCTGAAACCAAGGGACTGGAACAGGGTCCTTGAGGAGGGTGGCCAGAGGCTCAAGCAAGGAGCCAGACCAAGTAATGGAGAGCCAAGTGCTAGCACCTGGGCCTAGGTGAATGAAAAGAAATGGATAGGGAGGGGAGAAATGAGAGCAGATGGCAGAGGGGGAGGAGGACTCAAGGCCCAGTTCCACTGCAGGGTGTCGGTGTTCAGGAGTAGGGCCCAGCAGAGGGAGGCAAAAGTGCCCAGGCAAAGGGCAGGGTGCAGGGCTTTATTTTCCCAAAGGTCATATCCTCTAGCCCAGGTGAGCATCCTGAGAAGGTAATCAGGAAAGAGAGCATGTCAGAAGAAGAAAGGAAAGGAGGGCCAAAGGAGGGCACAGCATGAAGAACCAAAGAACCGCAGAATGAGTGTGGGTGGGGTGGGAGCCAGGTTTCCCAGCAAGGAGCCCAGGCAATGGACCTAGATGGGAGCCCAGGCCAGGGGAGAGCAGGGAAGTGGCCCCAGTGAGGGGTCTTCAGACGATGTCCAGAAAAGCAGTGAGCAAAATGGGCCACCAGAGTTGCAAGTGAGGAGCCAGGTCAGGGCACTGAGAGCCAAGGGCCACGGCTTGGGCAGGGGTTCAGGACACTAAAGAAGATGTGTGATGGAGGGCAGGTTATTCATCAGGGAGCAGTCAGGATCCAGGCTCAGGGCCACCCCCAGGTTTCAGGTTTCCTTGTGTAGGACTAAGTACCCAGGGAGAGCAAGGGGCCAAGTCAAAAGGAAGGGCATTATTTTCCATAAGGCACCCTGGATGAGATGTGAATCTACAACCAGGGTGGATAAAGGGGGCCAGAAGGAGGATTGGAGGGCATGCAAGTGGGTCAGGGTGAGTGCACATAGGTGCAAGACCCAGAATCCAAGCCAGACGCCCAGGCAAGGGACCCACCTGATCAATGGTGATGGGGGACACAAGGAGCAGGAAAAAATATGAGGGCAGAAAAAACCTTGAGGGAAAGGGGAGGAAGGAGCTTTGTGAAGACCAGGAAAAGCCAAGTGGTACCTAGGGTAGCTGGCTGGCAGGTACAAGCAAGGGGACCCAGGTCAGACCCAACACGAAGAGACTCCATGCTATACCAAGGGACATGAATAATTCAGTAAGGGGCTCAGACAAATGCCCAGGCCCAGGGAATGGAGCGCCAACAGTCAGGGTTAGGGAGGGGCAGCATGCAACGCCAGAGGCCAGGGGAGGGAAGGAAGGAAATCACTCAGGGCTGGGATAGAGCAAGTCCATGTTAAGTGCCAGGTCTCTAGGTTCAGGCAATGAAGGGGACTCAGGCGAGTGGCAGGGCTATGTTTCCCATAGGGAGCATTCAGGGTGAAGGGTTAAGCCAAATGTACTCATCTGTCCCATGTGAGTAGATTTACAGAGAGGCACCTGGACCAAAGAAGGGGACAAAGAGGGTACTGTGAGGGAATACGTGGTGTGCAGAAGTGGGTGAGGGGTCTGGCTGCCAGGACCCATTCGAGCAGGAGAGGCTAGGGAGAAGCAGTTGGAGTGGAAGGTCCAGGCAGTGCCAGGATACCACAGCATGAGGGAATCAGAGGGGAGGCACAGAAGGGGGCCAGCAAAAGGGGCCTGAAACCAAGGGAAAGGGAAAGGGTCCTCAAGAAGTGTAGTCAAGTTCTAAATCAAGGAATCGGGCCCAGTAATGGAAAGCCAAGTACTATCACCTTGGCCTCGGTGAATTAGAAGAAACATGGAGGGAGAACAGTGGGTTGAGAGAATGGCTTAATGCCCAGGTCCACTGCAGGGTGTCAGGGGTTGGGAGTAGGGCCTGTACTGAGGGAAGGCAAATGGCACAGGCAAGTGGCAGGGCTACATTTTCCCAAAGGAAATCCCTAGGGCTAAGAGGCCAAGTCAAGTCGGTAGGCTCTGATGAG
The DNA here is from genome assembly GCF_052094955.1 of Ictidomys tridecemlineatus. NCBI lineage: Eukaryota > Metazoa > Chordata > Mammalia > Rodentia > Sciuridae > Ictidomys > Ictidomys tridecemlineatus. The sequence goes on from NC_135492.1 coordinate 12,650,114, forward strand.
AATCCTGGGAAGGGGATCAGGAAAGCGGGCATGGCACAGACAGAAAGGATAGGAGGGCTGATAAGGGCACAGCCTGAAGGATCTGAGGAAGGGAGTGGGTGGGGTGGGGGCCAGGACTCCAGCAAGGAGCCCAGGCAAGGGACCTAGAGGAGGGTCCAGGCCAGGGGAGAGCAGGGAACACCAGGCCAGAAAGGCAGGGCTGAGCTAGGGTACTGACGTCCAGGATAGCCAAGGGGAGCTGGGAAGCGGCCCCAGCAAGAGGCCCTCAAAAAATGCCCAGATAAGCAGTGAACAAGAAGAGCAACCAGAGAATCAAGTGAGGAGTCAGCCCTGGAAATAGAGAACCAAGAACCAGGGCTTGGACAGGGGCTCAGGACACTGGAAAAGATTTGAGAGGGAAGGCAGGGGATCCAGAAGGGGGCAGCCAGGCTCCAGGCCCAGAGCCACCTCTAGGTGTCAGGGTTCCTGGTAAAGGACCAAGCACTCAGGGAGAGCAAGCGGCCCAGGTGAGGGGCAGAGCGCTGTTTTGCATAAGGTGCCCTGGCTTATATTGGAACCCAGGGCCAGAGACCTGGCAAGGGAGGCCAGACAAGGGAATGGGGCCAGGAGGAAGGGGATGAAAGGGCACGGTGAGGGTTCCTGGTGGGTGCACTGTAGGGCCAGATCCATGACCCAAGACATGCCCCCAGGCAAGGGACCCACCCCACTGATTGTGATGAGGGACCCAATGAGCAGGAGACCTGCAAGCACCAGGAAAAAGCACAATGGGAATGAAGGTAGAGACTACATGAGGACCAGGAGACAGAGGGAAGCACAAGGGGTACGGAGGTGAGCCAACTGAGGGGCCCAAGTAAGGGGCCCCCAGGACAGACCCAATAGGAGGAGACTCCATGCTATGTCAAGCAACATGAGGAACACACTCAGGGGCCTAAGCGAGCGCCTAGGCCTGGAGACTGAAGCACAAAGGATCAGGGTTAGGAAGGCCTGGGTTGGGGTAGGGCCAGCATGCAGGCCAGAGAGCAGCGGAAAGAAGTGAGGAGAGCTCTTAGGGCTGGGTTGGAGTATGTCCCATGTCAACTGCCAGGCCTTAAGGTACAGGCGGTGAAGGAGACTCAGGTGACTGGCAGGGCTCTGTTTCCCATAGGGAGAATTCAGGGTGCAGATACGAGCCAAATCTGCTCTTCAGCCCCAGGTGAGTAGATCTTCAGAGAGGGACCTGGACCAATGAGGGGCAAAAGAGGGTACTCTGTGGGGATACCTGGCATGTGGAGGTTTGGGGATTGGTGGGCTGCAGGACCCATTTGAGGAACCTAGGCTTGAGTGAAGGAGGGGTAGCAGAGGCTCCGGGCAGTGCCATTATACCACAGCATGAGGGCAACAGAGGGGAGGCACAGGAGGGGGCTGCAAAAGGGGCCTGAAACCAAAGGACAGGGACAGGGTCCTCGAGAATGTCAGCCAGAGGCTCAAGCAAGGAGCTGGGCCCAGTAATGGAGAGCCTTGTATTAGCACCTGGGCCTGGGTGAATAAAAAAAACATGGATAGGAAGGGGTGGGAGGAGAGAAAGGGAGTGGCTGGCACAGGGGAGAAGGGCTCAAGGCCCTGGTCCTCTCCACAGTGTCAGGTGTCCTGAGCAGGGCCCAGGAGGGAGGACAAAGGGCCTAGGCAAGGGGCAGGGCTACATTTTCCCAAAGGGAGACCCTAGGGCCAAGAAGCATGGCCAATTCACCTGGCCCAGGTGAGCATCCTGGGAAGAGGATCAGAAACGTGGGTGTGGCAGAGACAGAAAGGACTGGAGGGCAGAAGGAGGGCACAGCCAGATGGGCCACAGGGTGGGTGTGGGTTGACTGGGGATCAGGACCACAGCAAGAAGCCCAGGAAGGGACCCAGAGGAGGGCCCAAGCCAGGGGAGACAGGGAACATCAGGCCAGTAAGGTAGGAATGTGCTAGCGTACTGAGGTACAGGATAGCCAAGGGGAGCTGGGAAGTGGCCCCAGCAATGGGCCCTCAGACAATGCTGAGAAAATCAGTGAGAAAGAAGGCCACCAAAGGCTCAAACAAGGAGCCAGGCCTGGAAACGGATTGCCAAGGGTCAGGCTTGGGCAGGGGCTCAGGACACTGGAAAAGATTTGGGAGGGAAGGCAGGAGATCCAACATTGGGTAGTCAGGCTCCAAGCCCAGGGCCACCTCCAGGTGTCAGGGTTCCTGGTGGAGAACCAAGCACTCAGGGAAAGCAAGGGGCCAAAGCGAGGGGCAGAGTCTGTTTCCCATAAGATACCCTGGCTCATATTTGAATCCGGGGGCAGGGACCTGGCAAGGGAGGCCAGAAAATGGAAGGGGACTAGGAGTAGGGGGATGGAAGGGCATGCAGGGGGTCATGGTGGGTGCACTATAGGGTGTGAGCCATGATTCAAAACCGGCCCCTGGCAAGGGACCCACCCAACTGATTGTGATGAGTGACCTAAATTGCAGGAGACTTGCAAGCACCAGGAAAAGTCATAATGGGAAGGGAGTTACAGGCTACATGAGGACCAGGACACAGATGGAAGCACAATGGGCACCTGGGTGATCCTTCTGGGGGGCCCACGTAAGGGGCCTCTTGGTCAGACCCAAAAGGAGGAGACTCAATGCTATGTCAAGTATCATAAGGAACATGGTCATGGGCCTAGGCGAGCACCCAGGCCCGGAGACTGGAGCACAAATGGTCAGGGATAGAGTGGACCGGGCTGTAGTAGGGGCAGCATGCAATGCCAGAGGGCAGGGAAGGAAGGGAGGAGATTGCTCAGGGATGGGTTGGAGCAACTCCCATGTTAACTGCCAGGCCTCAAGGAACTGGTGGTGAAGGAGACTCAGGTGACTGGCAGGGCTCTGTTTCCCATAGGGAACATTCAGGGTGCAGAGACAAGCCAAATCCACTCCTCTGCCCCAGGTGAGTAGATCCTCAGAGAGAGACCTGGACCAATGAGGGGCCAAAGAGTACTGTGATGGGATACCTGGTAAATGGAAGTGTGTGGGGGGGGATCCAGATCCATTTGAGCAGCATAGTACATCCATGGTACAGGGGTCTCGCTGCTCCAGGGGGATTACCCCTCCACCTGTGTGTGTGGGGGGGAGCTCCTATACCACTGCAGCTAGGGTTGAAGGGAATTACCCTTCCAGGATGGAAACCCCTCCATTTGGGTGTTCAAGGGGAGCTCCTTTACCACTGCAGCCAGTGTGGAGGGGACATGCCCCTCCAGTTGACAGACCACTCTAACCTTTGGTGTAAGGGGAGTTCCTATACTGCAACATCCACGGTAGAATGGAATTACCACTCTAGGCGGGGTCCCCTCTTACCTGGGTGTCAGCGGGGGAAACTCTTATACCTCAGCAGCCAGGATAACAGGGACTCTCCCCTATAGGGGAGATATCTCTCTGACCTGAGTGTTGGGGGAGCTCCTATACCTCTGTAGCGAGGGTAAAGGGGACTCGCCCGTCCAGTTGGGAGACCCCTCCCACCTGGGTGTTGAGGGGAACATGTATACCACATTAGAAGGGATTTGCCCCTCAAAGCTGGGGACCTCTCACAGATTGGTGTCTGAGGAATCATTTATTCCACTGCAGCAGGGATAGTGGGGATTCGCCCCTCCAGGCGTGAGACACCTATGACCTGAGTGTTGGGGGAGCTCAATTACCCCTGCAGCCAGGTAGAGGAGACTCATCACTCCAGGCAAAAGACCCCTTCCACCTGGGTTTCAGGGGAGCTCCTATACTGCTACCGTCAGGGTAGAGCAGACTCCCTGCACCAGGCGAAAGACCCCTTTCACATAGGTGTTGGGGGAGCTAGATTACCACCGCAGCCATGCTAGAGAAGACTCGCCCCTCCAGGCAGAGGACCCCTCCCACCAGGGTGTCAGAGGGAGCTCTTATACCTTTGCAGCCAGGGTAGAGCAGACTTGCTCGTCCAGCCAAGAGACCCCTCACATATTGGTGTCAGTGTGAACTTGTATTCGGCCATTAGCCAGGGTATAGGGGACTCACCCCTCCATGCAGGAGACCCCTCCCACCTGGGTATGTGTGGGGTGGGCTCCTATACATCTACATCTGGGTAGCAGGGACCGGCCCCTCCAGGCAGAACACTTTAACCTGGGTGTCAGGGGGAGATCGTATTCCGCCACAGCCAGGATAGAAGGGATTGGCCCCTTCAGGCAGGAGACCCCTCTCATCTAAGTATGGGTGAAAGCGTTTATACAGCCACAGCCAGTGTAGAGGGGACTCAGTCCTGCACGCAGGAGACCCCTCTCACCTGGTTGTCCCAGGAACTCTTATAAGGCACCAACCAAAGTAGAGGGGACTCACACCTCCAAGCGGGAGACCCATTCCACCTTGGTGACAGGGGAGCTTGTATTTCTCTGAAGCCAGGGTAGAGGAGACTTGCACTTCCAGTTGGGAGACCCCTCCAACTTGTGTTTTGTAGGAGCTTGTATACCACCAGGGTGGAGGTGACTAGCCCCTCCAGGCATGAGACCCTCCCATCTGGGTACTGAAGGGGGAACTTGTGTATCAATGCATCCAGGATTGCAGGGACTTGCCCCACTAGACGGGAGACCCCTCACGCCTGGTTGTCAGGGGAGCTCATATACCACCTCAGGCAGGGTAGATTGGACTCGCCACTCCAAGAGTGGCACCACTCACCTGGGTGTACAGGGAGCTCGTATATTGTTGCAGCCAGGGTAGAGGGGAATGGACCCTCCAAGCAGGAGACCCCTCCCACCTGGGTGTCAGGGGAGGCTCCTATACCTCCACAGCCAAGGTAGATGGGACTTGTCCCTCCACTCGGATGACCCATCCCACCTGGGTGTTGGGGGGAGCTCCTATACTGCCACAGCCAGGATGTATGGGTTCATCTCTTTAGGCAGGAAACCCCTCCAACCTGGGTGTTCCTGGAGCTCTTATACAGCATCAGCCAGGGTAGAGGGGACTTGCGACTCCAGCGGGAGATCCCTCTTACCTGAGTGTGTGGGGGGGGGCTTGCATACCACCTTAGACAAGTTACAGGTGACTTGCCCCTCCAAGCAAAAGTCCCCTCCCACCTGGGTATCTGGGGGAGCCTGTACACAGCAGCAGCCAGGGTAGAGGGGACTCTCCTCCCTATCTAGGACACCCCTCTGACTGGAGTGTCAGGGGAGCTCCTTTACCGCTACAGCCAGGGTAGAGTGGATTCACCCCTCCAAGCAAGAGTCCTCTCCCAACTAGGTGTAGGGTAGGGAGGCTCGTATCCCGCCCAAGCCAGAGTAGAAGGTACTCTCTCCTCCAAGAGGGAGAACCCTCTGACTTGGGTGTCTGGGGGAAGCACCTACACCCCCGAATCCATGGTAGAGGGGACTCACACCTCTAGAGAGGACACCCTGCCCAACTGGGTGTGCTGGGGGGGGAGTCTCATATACCACAGCAGCCAGGGTAGAGTGGACTCGCCCCTCCAGATGGGAGACCCCTCCCACTTGGGTGCTAGGGGGAGCTCTTACACTGCTGAAGCCAAGATAGAATGGACTTGTCCCTCCAGGCGAGAAAACCCTCCCAGGTGGGTGTCACAGGGAGCTTGTATAATACCTTAGCCAGGGTATAGCCGATTTGCCCCTCCAGATGGAAGATTTTTCCCACCTGGGTGTCAGGGAAATCTCCTATACCACAGCAGCCAGAGTACCAGGAACTCACTGCTCCAGGTGGAGGATCCTCTAGGTGGAGGCCCCTCCCACCTGGGTGTCCTGGGGAGCTACAATACTGCTGCAGCAGAGTAGAGCGGATTCTAGCCTCCTGGCAGGGAACTCCTCCCAATTGGGTGTCAGGAGAGCTTCTGTACCACAACAGCCATGGTATAGGGGACTCGCCCCTCCAGGCAGGAGATACATCTCACTAGTTTTTCAGGGGCAGCTCTTATACCTCTGCAGCCAGTGTACAAGGGACTTGCCTCTTCAGATTCCCATCTAGGTGTCTTTGAGGGTTCTCATATACCTCCACAGACAGGGTAGAGGGGACTCACTCTTCCAGGCCAGGGACCCTCCTACCTGAGTGTCAGGGGAGCACCTTTACTGCCATAGCCAGGGTAGTCATAGTCTCTCCTTCATTCGGGAGTCCCCTCCCACCTGCATGTCACAGGGACATTGTAGATCACCTTAGCCAGGGTAGAGGTGAATTCTCATGTCCAGTTGGGAGATCCCTCACTCTTGGGTGCCCAAGAGTTTGTATACTGCATTAGCCAAGGTGGAGGGTACTAGCTGCTCCAGGTAGGAGACCCATTTTGTTACTGGAGGAGGAAGCTGATATACCGCTTCAGCCAGGAGAGAGGGGACTCACCCGACTAGGCGGGAGACGCCTAAACCCTGGTTGTCAGGGGAGCTCGTATACCACAGGGGCAGGGAAAAGGAGACTTGCCACTCCAGGCAGGAGAAGCCTCCCACCTGTGTGTTGTGGGAAGTTCTTATACAACTACAGCCAGGGTAGTTGGGACTTGGCTCTCCAGAAAGAAAACCCCTCTCACCTGGGTGTTGTGGGGAGCTTGAATACCACCTTAGCAAGGGTAGAGAGGACTCTCCACTCCAGGTATGAGATCCCTCCCACCAGGGTGTCATGGGGGAGATTCTATACCTTTGAGGCCAGGGTATAGGGCATATGCCACTCCAGGCGGAGGATGCATCCCACCTGGGTGTTAAAGGGAACTCTTATACAGCTGCAGCCAGGGTACAGGGACTTGCCTTTCTAAGATGGAGATGCCTCCCACCTGGGTGTTGGAGAGGAGCTAGTATACCCCCACAGCCAGAATAGAGAGAACTCGCCTCACCAGGATGGAGACCCTTCCCACCACGGTGTCAGATCTTATATCACTGCAGCCAGGGTAGTGGGGACTCAACCCTTAGATAGGAATCCCCTCCAACCTGGGCCTCAGGGGGAGCTTGTATACCACCTCAACCAGTGTAGAGAAGACTTGGCCCTCCAGGCAGGAGACCCCTCCCTTCAGGGTATCATGGAGACTTCTTGTACCAAAGCAGCCAGGGTAGACGTGAATCGCCCCTCTAGGTGGAAGACCCCTCCCACCTAGGTGTCCATTGGGGGGGCTCTATACAGCCCTAGTCAGGGTAGAGGTACTCACCCCTCCAAGAAGGAGACTCATTCCAACCTGGGTGTTGCAGGGAGCTTGTATACCAAGTTAGCCAGGGTAGAGCGAACTGGAGGTATGAATCCCCTCTTCTCTGGCTGTTGTGGTGAGCTCCCCCTGTAACCCAGGTGTGTGAGGTCTCCCGCCTGGAGGGGCGAGTCACTCTACCCTGGCTTTGGCTGTTTGGAGTTCCCCCCAACACCCCGGTGTGTGGGGTCTCTCACCTATGGGGGCGAGTGCCCTCTACACTGACTGCAGCAGTATAGGAACTCCCCACAAAACCCAGGTGGGAGGGGTCTCCTGCATAGAGAAGGGAGTCCCTCTACACTGGTGGCTTGTCTATAGGAGCTCCTCTGAAGCCCAGGTGGGAGTGGCCTTCTGTCTGTAAGGGCAAGTCCCCACTCTCTTAGATGCCATGGTATATGGGGAGAAAGAGGAGTAAGAGGAATGGGTGGTGAAGGGAGAGTAGGGCTTATGGCCCAGCTCCACTGAAGGGTGTCAGGATTGAGAAGCAGGACACAGGCTGAAGAGGCCAAAGCCACCAGGAAAGGGGTATTGCTAACTTTTCCCAAAGGAAGATCACAGGGCCAAACATCCCAGTTCCATCCCCTAGCTCAGGTCAGCATCCTGGAAAAGGGTTCTGGAAAAGGAGCCCAGCAGGGACAAGGACAATAGGATGGCCAAAGGAGGGCACAGCATGAAGTGCTGGAAGAAGGAGGTTTGTGGGGTGCAGGTCAGGACTGCAGAAAGGAGCCCAGGCTAGAGACCTAAAGGACGGCCCAGGCTAGGGGAGAACAGGGAAGAGCGGAGCCGGGCAGTCAGGCACTGCACTAGGATTGTGAGATGCAGGGAAGACAAGGAGAGCTGGGAAATGGCCTCAGCGAGGCCCATAATTCAAGTCCAGGGAAGCACGGAGCAAGAAGGACCCCCAGAGGCTCGAGAGAGGAGTCAGACAAGGGAATGGAGAACCAAGGGCCAGCACTGGAGCAGGGGTCTCAGGACAGTGAACAGGGCTGGGGAGGGAAGGCAAGGGATCCAGCGGGGGGAGGCAGGCTCAAGGCCCAGTGCTACTGCCAGTTGTCAGGATTCCAGGTGCTGTCCCAAGGGCCTAGGGAGAGCAAGTAGCTCAGTCACGGGTCAGGTTTCTGTTTCCCATAAGGCTCCCTGCCCAGATGAGGATCAAGCACCAGGGACCAGGCCAAAGGGCTTATAAAGAACAGAGGCTAGGAGGAGTGCAAATGTGAGTGCACAGTGGGGGGTCACGGTGATTGCAGAGAAGGGGAAGAGCCAGGACCCAATCAAGGAGCCCAGGTAAGGAACCAACCTTAGCCAGCGTAGAGAAGACTTGCTCCTTCAGGCGGGAGACTCTTCCCCCTGGGTGTCTGGGAGAGCTTGTATACCACCACAGCCAGGGTAGAGGTGACTCATTGCTCCATGTGGGAGACTCCTCCTTCGTGTGTGTACTGGGACATCTTATATGGCAAGAGCTAAAGTAGAAGGGACTCGCCCTTCCATGTGGGATACCATTCCCACCTGTGTGTCAGGGGACCTTGTATACCGCCAAAGCCAAGGTAGAGGAAACTTGCTTATCCATGTGGAAGACCACTCCCACCTGTGTGTAGGGGAGTGCTTGTATACCACCTTAGCCAGGGTAGAGAAGACTTGCCCCTCCAGGCGGGATACCCCTCCCACCTGGGTGTCTGGGGAAGTTTGTATACTACCACTACCGGGTATAGGGGACTAATTTCTCCAGCTGGGAGACCCTCCCACCTGTGTTTTAGTGGGAGGTCATATACCCCACAGCCAGTGTAGAGGGTACTTGCCCTCCACTCCGGAGATCCCATAATCTGGGTGTCTGGAGAGCTCCTATACCGCCAGAGCCAGAGGAGAAGGTACTCAATCTTCCAGGTGGAAGATCTCTTCCACCTGGTTGTCAGGGGAGTTCATATACTGCCACAGGCAAGGTAGAGGAGATTCACCACTGGAGGCAGGTGACCCTTCCCACCTTGGTGTAGGGTGTAGCTCCTATACCACTGCAGCAAGGGTAAAAGGGACTTTTCCCTCTAATCAGGAGACCCCTCCAATCTGGGTGTGTGAGGGGAGATACTATACCACCACAGGAATGGTAGAGAGAACTCCCCCCTTCAGGTGGGAGACCCCTCCCACCTGGGTTTCAGGGGGTGCTTTTATTTGGCTGCAGCCAGGTTAGAGGGGACTCGACCCTCCAGGATGGAGACCTCTTCCACCTGGTTGTCCTGGGCTGCTCCTATACCCCCAAACCAGGGTAGAGAGGATTCGCCTCTCCAGGCGGAAGACACCTCCCTCCTGGGTGTTAATGGGAGTTCTTTCCTGCTGCAGCCAGAGTAGGAAGGACTTTCCCTTCAAGTGGGAAGACACTTCCCACCTGGGTGTCTGGGTGAGCTCTTCTACCTCCAAAGCAAGGGTAGAGGGGATTCGCCCATCCAATTGGGAGACCCTTCCAACCTGGGTGTCAGCAGGGACACCTATAGTGCCACAGTCAGTGTAGAGGGAACACAATCCTTCAGGTGGAAGACCCCTCCCACCTGGGTGTACTGGGAGCTCTCATATGGCAAGAGCTAAAGTAGAGGGGACTCACCCTTCCAGGCAGGAAACTCCTCCCATCTGGATGTCTGGGGACCTTATATAACACCAAAGTAAGCGTAGATGAGACTCACCCTTCCACGTGGAAGTCCCCTCCCACCTGTGTGTAGAGGGGTGCTTTTATACTGCCTTAGCCAGGGTAGAGAAGACTTGCTCCTCCAGGCGGGAGACCCCGGGTGTCTGAGAGAGCTTGCATAACACCACAGCCAAGGTACAGGGGGCTCATTGCTCCAGGCAGAAAACCCCTCCCACATGGGTGTCAGGGGGAGCTCATGTACCTCTGCAGCCCATGTAGAGGGGACTTGCCTCTCTAGTCGGGAGATCCCATAACCTGGGTATAGCTCCTATATCACTCTTATATATAGACAGGGGAGAGAGACTCAACATTCCAGGTGGAATATCTTGTCCACCTGGTTGTCAGGAGAGTTCATATACTGCCACAAGAAGAGCAGAGGGGACTCGCCACTGGAGGCACGAGACCTCTCCCACCTGGATGTATGGGGGACCTCCTATACCACTGCAGCCAGGGTAGGGGCGACTCACCTCTCCTCCAGGTTGGAGACTCTACCACCTGGTTAAGGGTAGTTCCTTTATCCCTGGAGCCAGGATGGAGGGGACTAGCCCCTCCAGGTGAGAGAACCATCTAACCTGGGTGTCAGGGAAAGCTAGTAAACCACTGAAGCCTGGGTAAAAGGGACTCGTCCCTTCAGGCGGGAGACCCCTCCCATCTGGGTATGGGCAGGAGCTTTTATACCACAGCAGCCGGAACAGAGGGGACTCACCCCTCTAGGTGGAAGATTTCTCCCACCTAGTTGTAAGGTGTAGCTCATATACTCCAGAAACCAGGGTAGAGGCAATGCGCACCTCCAGGAGAGAGAAGCCCCCACCTGGAATAGGGGATAACTCCTAAACTGCCTTAGCTAGGGTAGAGGGGACTCTCCATTCCAAGTGGAAGATCTCTCCCACCTGGGTGTCTGGAGAGGAGGGGTTAGTATACAGCTGCAGCTAGGGTAGCAGTTACTTGCTCTCCAGGCAGAAGAATCCTTCCTACACAGGATAGAAGGGGCCTCTTTTAGCCCTTCAGCCAGGATTGAGGAGACTCGTCTCTTCAGGTGGGAGACCCTCACACCTGGGTGTCACTGGGTAATTGTATACCACCTTAGCCAGGGTAAAGGAGATTTGCCAATCCAGGCGGGAGACCCCTCCAACCTGGCTTTCAGTAGAAGCTCATATACCACCATAGCCAAGGAAGGAAGTACTTTCCCCTCCTGGCAGGAGATCCCTCCAACCAGGCTGTCAGTGGTAGCTCATATACCACCACAACCAGGATAAAGGGGACTCACCCCTCCAGGCTGGAGACCCATTCCACCTGGGTGTCAGGGGGAGCTCTTATACCACTGCAACCATGGTAGAGGGAACTTTCACCTTCAGGCAAAAAACCCCTCCGATTTGGGTGTCGGGGTGTGCTCATATACTACCGCATCCAGGTAAGAGAGGACTCACCCCTCCAGGTTGGATACCCCTCCAACCTGGGTTCCATGGATCTCTTATACTGCTGAAGTTGGGGTAGAGGGAACTCAACACTCAGAAGGGAGACTTCTTCCACCTGGGTGTCCGGAGGAGCTTCTATACTGCTGTAGCAGGGTAGAGGGGTCTCTAACCTCCTGGTCAAATACACCTTCCAGTTGATTGTCAGGGGAGCTCCTATACCACAGTAGTCAGGGTAGAGGGACTCCCACCTCTAGGCGGGAAACCCCTCCCACCTGCGTGACAGGGGAGTTCCTACACCAGTGCAGCCAAGGTAGAGTAGATTTGCCCTTCCAGTTGGGAAACTCCTCCAATCTGGGTTTCTGGGTAATGTCTTATACCTCTGCAGCCATGATAGTGAGGACTCACACCTCCAATCTGGAGACCCTACATCCTGGATGTCTTGGGGAACTTGATTACTGAAGCAAGCAGGATAGAGGGGACTCTCACTTTTAGGCAGGATATCCCCTAACACCTGGGTATCTGGAAGAAATTTTATACAGCCATAGCCAGGGTAGAGGGGACTCATTTATCCTGGCAGGAGACCCCTAACACCGGGGTGTCTGAGAGAGCTAGTATATCCCCGCAGCAGTGTAGATGAAACGTGACCCTTCAGTTGGGAGACTCCATAACCTGGGTGTCTGGGGAGTTCCTATTTTGCAAGAGTCAGAGGAGAGGGTAAAGATCCTCTTCACCTGCCTGTCAGGGGAGTTCATATACAACCACAGGCAGGGTAGAAGAGACTCGCCACTGGAAGTGGGATACCCCCCCCATCTGGGTGTAAGGGGGACCTCCTATACCACTAGAGCCAGAGTAAATTGGACTTGCCTCCCCAGGCTGGAGATCCACCCAGCTGGGTGTCAGGGGGAGATTCTTTACCACCACACCCAGGGTGAAGAGGACTCGACTTCCAGGGGAGAGAACCATCCAACCTGGGTGACAGGGAAAGCTAGTAAACCAGTGCAGCCAGTGTAGAGGGGACTTGCCCCTTTAGGCAGGAGACCCCCTCCCTTCTGGGTATGGTGGGGAGCTCCTATACCACAGCAGCCAGAATAGAATTGACTCGCCCCCCCCAAGCAGGAGACCCCTCCCACCTGAGTGTCTGGAAGAGCTGGTACACCCCCTACAGTCTTGTGACCCCATAACCTGGGTGTCAGGGGAGCTCCTATAATGCCAGAGCCAGGGACAGGGGACTCGACCATCCAGGTGGAATATCCCCTCCACTTGGTTGTCAGAGGAGTTCATATACTTCCACAAGCAGGGTAGAAGGCACTCGCCACTAGAGGTGGGAGACCCCTCCCACCTGGGTGTAGGGGGTACTTCCTATACCACTGCAGCCAGGGTAGAGGGACCTTCCCTCTCCAGGCCAGAGACTCTCCCACCTGGGTGTCAGGGGGAGATAATTTTCTGCAGCAGCAAGGGTAGAGAGGATTCACCCACCAGGTGGGAGACCCCACCCACCTGGGTTTCAGAGGGAGCTCTTATTCCACTGCAGCTAGGGTAGATGGGATGCTCCCCTCCAGCCAGAATACCCCTCCCACCTTGGTGTCTGGGTGGCTCCTCTGCCTCCTCAGCAAAGATAGAGGGGACTCACCCATCCAATCCGGAGACTCTTCCCACCTGGGTTTCTGAGGGAACTTGATTACTGCAGCAGCCATTTTAGAGGGAAGTTGCCCCTAAATGCGGGAGACTCCTCCCACCTGGGTGTAGGGGAGACCTCCTATACCACTGCAGCCAGGGTAGAGGGGCCTCAGAACTCCAGGCAAGAGACTCCTCCCTCTTTGGTGTCAGGGAAACTTAGTAAACCACAGCAGACAAGTAGAGGGGACTTGCCTTTTAAAGCCGGAGACCGCTCCCATCTGGGTATGGGGGGGGGCTCCTATATCATAGATGCCAGAATAGAGAGGACTCGCCCCTCCAAGCAGGAGACCCCTCCTACCAAGGTGTCTGAAAAAGTTGGTAAACCAGTGCACCCAGGGTAGGGGGAAGTCACCCCTCTAGGCGAGAGACCCCTCCACCCTGAAGGTGAAGGGAAGCTCCTTAAACTCTGCAGCCAGAGTAGAGTGGACTCACCCATCCAGGCGGAAGACCCCTCCCACATGGTTGTCAGGTGGAACTCATACCCCAGCAAAACTAGGGTAGAGGAAACTCGCAACTCCAGGAGAGAAACACCTCCCACCTGGAATGGGAGTAACTCCTATAAACCCTTAGCCTGGGTAGAGGGGACTCGCCCCTCTAACCAGAAGACACCACCCACCTGGGTGTAAGGTGGAACTCATATACCCCAGCAGCCCAGATAGAGGCAACACGCACCTCCAGGCGAGAGACACCTCCCACCTTAGAGGTTAGAGTGGACTTGCTCTTCCAGTCAGGAGACTCCTCCCACATGGGTGTCTAGCAATGGGTGGTTTGTATACAGCTGCAACTTGTGTAGCAGAAATTCACCCCTTCAGATGGCAGACCCTTTCCTACTGAGGGTAAGAGGGGGATCTTATACCCCCACAGCCATGGTTGAAGGGACTCGCCCCTTAAGGTAGGAAACCCTCCCACCGGGTGTCAGGGGTAATTTATACACCACCTTAGCCAGGGTAGAGAAGACTTGTCCATCCAGGCGGGATACTCCTCCAATCTGGCTGTAAACTGAAGCTCTTATACCATCACAGCCAGGGGAAAATGTACTTGCCCCTTCTGGTGGGAGAACACTCCAACCAGGGTGTCAGTGGGAGCTCATATACCACAACAGCCAGAATGGAGGAGATTCACTACTTCAGGCAGGAGACCCCTGCCTCCTGGGTCTCAGGGGGAGCTCTTATACCACCATAGCCATGGTAGATTGTACTTTCCTCCTTCAGACGAGAGAACCCTCCCACCTGGGTGTTGGGGGGAACTCCTATACCACCACAGGCAGGAAAGAAAAAACTCATCCCTTCAGGCGGGAGACTCCTCACACCTGGGTATTGGGGGAGCTCCGATACCACTTCAGGCGGGATAGAGGGAACTCTACCCTCCAGACTGGAGACCTCCTCCACCTGGGTGTCCTAGGGAGCTCCTATACCACTGCAGAAGAGTAGAGGGAACTCTAGCCTCATGGCCAGAGACTCTTGCCAACTGCATGTCAGGGGAGCTCCTATACTGTAGCATCCAAGGTAGAAGGAACTTCATCTGTAGGCAAGAGACTCCTTCCACCTGGGTGTCTGGGAGAACTGGTACATCCCTCTACTAGGGTAGAGGGAAGTCACCCCTCTAGTCAGGAGACTCCTCCCACCTGGTAGTCAGGAGGAGCTCATATACCCCAGCAAACAGGGTAGAGGCAACTCTCGCCTCCATGAGAGAGACACCTCCCACCTGTGAATAGGGCAACCCTTAAACTCTCTTAGCCAGGGTTGAGGGGACTCACCCCTTCAGGTGGGAGACCCTACCACCTGGGTTTCATAGGGTACTTGTATACCACTTTAGCCAGGGTAGAGGAGACTCACCCATTTAGGCAGGAGACCCCTCCAACCTGGGTGTCAGGGTGAGATCATAGACTGCCACAGCCAGGATAAAGGGGACTCACCCCTCCACGTATGAGACCCCTGCCTCCTGGGTGTCAGGGGGAGTTCTTATACCACCACAGCTATGGTAGATGGTACTTTCCCCTTCAGATGTGAGAACCCTCCCACATGGGTTTTGGGGGGAGCTCCTATAGCACCACAGCCAGGGAAGAAAAAACTCATCCCTTCAGCCAGAGACTTCACACCTGGGTCTTGGGGGAGCTTCGATACCGCTTCAGGCGGGGTAGAGGGAACTCTACCCTCCAGACTAGAGACCTCTTCCACTTGGATATCCTGGGGAGCTCCTATACCACTGCAGAAAAGAAGAGGGGACTCTAGCCTCCTGGCTAGAGACTTCTGCCAACTGCATGTCAGGGGAGCTCCTATACTGCAGCAGCCAGTATAGAGGTGACTTCACCTCTAGACAAGAGGCTCCTGTCACCTGAGTTTCTGGGAGACCTGGTACACCCCCTCTACCAGGGTAGAGGGTAATCACCCCTCTAGGCAGGAGACCCCTCCCACCTGGGTGTCAGGTGGAGCTCATATAACCCAGCAGTCAGGGTAGAGGCAACTCTCACCTGCAGGCGAGAGACACATCCCATCTGTGAATGGGGCAATTCCTTAGCCAGAGTTGAGGGGACTTGCCCCTTCAGGTGGGAGACCCTACCACCTGGTTTTCATAGGGTATTTGTATACCACCTTATCCAGGATAGAGGAGACTCACCCATTCAGGCAGGAGACCCCTCCAACCTGGGTGTCAGTGTGAGATCATAGACCGCCACAGCCAGGATAAAGGGGACTCGTCCCTCCATGCAGGAGTCCTCTCCCACCTGGGTGTTAGGGGGAGCTCTTATACCACTGCAGCCATGGTAGAGGTTACTTTCCCCTTCAGGTATGATACTCCTTCCATCTGGGTGTCTGGGAGAGCTTGTAAACAGCCACAGCCAAGGTAGAGAAGACTCATTTCACAAGGTGGTAGACTATTCTGGGTGTCTGTGGGAGCTTGTATACCCTCTCAGTCAGTATAGAGGAGACTTGCCCTACCATTTGGGAGACACTATATCCTGGGTGTCCAGGGAGCTCCTATACTGTCAGAGCCAAGGGAGTGGGGCCTCGAACCTCCAGGTGGAAGATCCCTTCCACCTGGTTGTCAGCGGAGGTCATATACTGCCATAGTAGGGTAGATGAGACTCACCACTGGAGGCAGGAGACCCCTCCCATATGGGTGTAGGGGGACCTTCTATAACACTGCAGCCAGGGTAGAGGGAACTCGCCTCTCCAGGAGGGAGACCCTCCCATCTGGATGTCAGGGGGAGATCCTTTACTTCTGTAGCCAGGGTGGAGGGGACTAAAGCCTCCAGGTGAGAGACCCATCCAACATGGGTGTCAGGGAAAGCTAGTTAACCACTGGAGCCAGGGTAGAGGGGACTCACTCCTTCAGGTGAGAGACAACTTCCCATCTGTGTATGGTGAGAGGCTGTATACCAAAGCAGTGAGAATAGAGGAAACTTGCTTCTCCAAGCAGAAGATCCCTCTAATCTGGGTGTCTGAGAGAGCTGGTACACCCCTCTAGGTGGGTTTCAGGGGAAACTCCTTAGCCTCTGCACCCAGGGTAACTGGACTCACCCAACCATGAGAAATACCCCTCCCACCTGGGTGCCCATATACCTAAGCAGCCAGGGTAGAGGCAATTCACAACTCCAGATAAGAAACACCTCCAACCTGGGAATGGGAATATGTCCTATTTGCCTTATCCAGAGTAGAAGGGACTCACCATTCCAGGTGGAAGATGCCTCCCACATGGGTGTCTGGCGAGGGTGGGTATACAGCGGCTGCTGGGGTAGAGTGGGTAAACAGCTGCAGCTGTGGTAGCAGCGACTAACCCCAGCAAGCGGGAGACCCCTCAGTACTGAGGGTAGGAGGGGTCTCTGATACACCACCAGCCAGAATTGAGGGACTTGCCCCTTCAGGCAGGAGACACTACCACCTGGGTGTTGCGGAGAACTTTTATACTACCTTGGCCAGCATAGAGGAGATTTGCCCATCCAGGTAGAAGATCCCTCTCACCTGGTTTTCAGTGGGAGCTAAAATACCCCCACAGCCAGGATAGAGGGAGTTGTTCCTCCTGGCCAGAGACCCCTCTCACCTGGACTTCAGTGGTAGCTCTTATACAACTGCAGCCAGTGAAAGGGGACTTATCATTCCAGGAGGGAGACCCCATCCACCTGGGTGTCCTGGGGTGCTCCTATACTTCTGAGGCCAGAATAGAGGGCACTCGCACCTCTAGGCTGCACCATTGTGAGAGGGGGAGCTCATTTACCAACACAACCAGGAGAGAGATGACGTGCCCTTCCAGGTGGGAGACCCCTCTCACCAGGGTGTCTGGGGGAGCTTTATACCTTTGCTATGATGGTAGAGGGGAATCTTTGCTTCCCTTGGGAGACCCTTCCCACCTGTGTGTCAGGGGAATCTCCTATGCCACCATATTTAGGATAGGGGGGACTTGCCAGTCCAGTAGGGAGACCCCTTCCACTTGGGTGTCCCTGGGTGCTCCTTTACCACTGAAGCCAGGGTAGAGGGGACTCACACATCTAGGCAGGAGACCCCTCCCACCTGGGTGTCAAGGGGAGTTCCTATATGGATACCACTGAAGCCAGGGTAGAGTGGACTTGCCCCTCCAGTCAGAAGACCCCTCACACCTTAATGACTGACTGAGCTCCTATACCTCCACACCCAGGGTAGAGGCGTCTCACCCCTTCAATAGGGAGACCAATCCCAGCTGGGTGTACTAGAGAGTTTGATTACTGCAGCAGTCAGGGTAGAGGGGACTCACACATCTAGGCAGGAGACCCCTCTCACCTGGGAGTAGGGGGGAGCTCCTATACTGCCACAGCCAGGGTAGAGGGAACAAGCCCCTGCAGGCAGAAGACCCCTCCCACCTGTGTATACTGGGAGCACTTTTATGGCATTAGCAAAAATAAAGGTGAGTTGCCTTTCCAGGGGGGAAACCCCTCACACCTGGTTGTTGGGGGAGGCTTGTATACCGCCAAAGCCAGGGTAAAGTGGACTTGCCCATCCATGTGGAAGACCAGTCCGACCTGTGTGTGGGGGGGGCGCTTGTATACCGCCTTAGCCAGAGTAAAGAAGAGTTGCCACTCCAGGCAGGAGAACCCTCTCACCTGGGTGTATGAGAGAGTTTGTATACCACTACAGCCAGGGTAGAGGGGACTCATTACTCCAAACACCTGAGTGTCCACCTGAGTGTCAGGGGAGCTTGTCTACTGACAAAGCCAGGGAAGAGGAGATAAGCCTGTAGATGGGAAAAAACACTCCCAGCAGTTTTTGTGTGATGGGGAGCTCATAAACTGCCACATCCAGGGTAAAGGGGATCTACCCGGGGGTCCTGGGGTGCTCCTGTACTCTAGTGGAGAGGAAACACATACCGCTAGGCGGGAGAACCTTCCTACCTGGGTGTCTGGGGGAGCTTGTATGTCTTTGCAGCCAGGGTAGAAGGGACTTACCCCTCCAGTTGAAAGACCCCTCCCAACTGGGTGTGTGGAAGTGAGATACTACACTACCATAGCCAGGGTTGAGTGGACTAGACCCTCCAGATAGGATACCCCTTAAGCTAGGTGTTGGGGGGAGCTCCTATACTGCCACAGCCAGGGGAGAGAGGAATCGACCCTCTAGGCTGAAGATCCCTTCCACCTGGTTGTCAGGGAAATTCATAAACTGCTACAAGCAGGGTAGAGGGGAATCAGCACTCATGGCAGGAGACCATCCCACCTGGGTGTCAGGGGGAGATCCTTTACTGCTGAAGCCATGGTAGAGGGGACTCGACCCTTCAGGCAAGAGACCCATCCAACCTATGTGTCAGGGAAAGCTAGTATACCACTGCAGGCAGGGTGGAGGGACTTGCCCATTCAGGTGGGAGACCCCTCCCATCTGGGTAGGGGGTGTGATCTTGAGTACAATATCTGACAAATAGAGAGGACATGCCACTTCAAGCAGTAGGCCCTTCCCACCTGGATGTCAGGTGGAGCTGATATACCCCAACAGCCAGGGTAGAGGCAACTCCCATCTCCAGGTGAGAAACACCTCCCACCTGAAAATGGGAGTAACTCCTACACTGCCTTAGAAAAGGTAGTGGGGACTTGCCCCTCCAGACAGGATATCCCTCCCACCTTTTTGGACAGGGTAATTTTATACCAATTTATCCAGGGTATAGGGGACTTGCCCAATCTGGAGGCACACCCCTCAAACCTGTCTGTCAGTGGGAGCTCATATACCACCACAGCCAGAGTAGAAAGTACTTTCCTCTCCTGGCAGGAGACAACTCCGAACAGAGTGTCAAGCGTGAAAGGAAAGTGACCACAACACTCTCAGTGACCACTGCTTTATTGCAGCCATGCAAGAGAGAGAGAGAGAGAGAGAGAGAGAGAGAGAGAGAGAGAGAGAGAGAGAGAGAGATTATATATATATTAGCAGACATCAAACTCAAGAAATTGATCAAATATAGCACCCAGAATTGGCTCACTTATCCCCTATAAAAACCAAAATAAATGACCCTCTTTTGGGTCTATGGAACCCTCCACACTAAGGGATCTTTACAATTACTGTGAGCATTCAAAAAAAATTAGTAAAGAGCCTCTATGACCAAGATTTTTTTCTTGCTCCGGTCCTATTCTGCTGTCTGCACCTCTTGCAAACCTCTACAAATTTTTTTAGCTTGCCAACCAACCCCCACATCCACTGATACCCAATCTTCTCCTCCTTCAGACTTATCCACTACTTTTGAGCCTGCTGATGAACCATTTTCATTAGATCTCGGATAGGGGTCCAAGGGCTCTCCTCAGCTAGTTAGAGCTTTGGTTTAACTGGTAAGAGGACCTCGTGAAACTGGGTGTGGTCACTGACAGGAGAAAAGAGGATTGAGTGGGTGGAGGGATAACTTCAGTACTTTCTTACCCAGCAAGGGGGCAATGGGTTGAGGAAGGGTGTTGGTTTGGGGTTTTGATCTAGTAGTTAAAGGGGAGATAGCATGTTATTGAGACGGGGGAGACGGTGGAGGGGCTGAGGCAGAAGGTTGAGGGAGAGGACCTATTCGAGCCAGGTGATAGCATGGAGGATTCAGGCCAGGGTAGAGCAGGAAACGCCAGTATGGGAAGGGGGTGCTGTACTAGTTTACTACAGTACGGGAAAGCCAAGGGGAGCAGGGAAGCAGCCCCAGGGATTGGCCCACAGACAATTCCCAGAAAAGCAGTGAGCAAGAAATGCCACCAGAGGCTCAAGAGAGGAGCCAGTTGAGATAACTGAGAGCCAAGGGACAAGGATTGGGCAGGAGGCTCAGGACAGTGGACAAGATTTGGGAGGGAAGGCAGGGGATCAAGCAGGGAGCTGTCAGGTTCCAGGCCCAGGGCCACCTCCATGTTTCAGGGTTTTTTGTTTTGTTTTGTTTTGTTTTGTTTTGTAGGACCAAGCACCCAGGGAGAGCAAGGGGCCCAGGCTGGGCATTATTTCTCATAAAGTACCTGAACTCAGATGAAAATCCAGAGCCAGAGTCCTTGCAAATGAGTCCAGAAAAGGGAAGGGGGCCAGAATGAGGGCAATGGGAAGGCACAGCTGGGGGTAGGGGTGGGTGCATGGAGGGGCGAGAGCCGACACCCATGCCAGGCACCCAGGCAAGTGACACACCCGATCCATGTTGATGAGGGAACCAAGGAGATCTGTGAGCACCAGAAAATAGCACAAGGGGAAGGGGATAAAGGGCCTCCAGGAGAACCAGGAGATGCCCAGGGGCACAAAGGGAGTCTGCTCGTGGCCCACTTAAGGGGCCTCCTCATCATACCCAATATGAAGAGACTCCATGCTATTTCAAGGGCCATGAGAAACTCAGTCAGGGGGCTCAGGTGAACACCCAGGCCCAGGGACTGGAGTGCAAAGGGTCAGGGTTAGGGAGGCCTGGGGCAGTAGGGGCAGCATGCAAGGAGAGAAACCAGGGGATGAAAGGGAGGGAATCTCTCAAGGAATGCTTGGAGCAAGTCCCATGTTAACTGCCAGGCCTCAATGTTAAGTCAGTGAAGGGGACTCAGGCGAGTGGCACGGCTGTGTTTCCCATAGGGAGCATTCCTGTTGCAGAGGCCAGCCAACTCCACTCTTCTGCCCCAGGTAAGTAGATCCTCAGAGAGGCACCTGGACCAAAGGAGGGGCCAAAGAGGGTAATATGAGAAGATACCTGGTTGACAGAGGTCGGGTGGGTATTTAGGCTTCCAGAACCCATTCGAAGGTTGGAGGGCCGAAGGATGGCACAACCTAAAGGGGAACAGGTCAGGTGTTAGTAGGGTGGGGGCCAAGATCCCAGCAAGTAGCTCAGGCAAGTGTCCAAGATGAAGGCTCAGGCTCAGGGAGAGCAGGGAATACAGGCCCAATAAGGCTGGCCTGCACTAGGGTAATGTAGTACATGGTAACCAAGGGGAGAAGGAAAGTGGCCCCAGCGAGGGGCCCTCAGACAATGCCCAAAAAATCAGTGAGCAATAATGACCACCTGAGGCTCAAGCAAGAAGCCAGGCCTGGGAATGGAGAGCAAAGGGCCAAGGCTGGCATAGGGTGTTCAGGTGAGTGGACAGAGCTGGGGAGGAAATGCTGGGATCCAGTCGGTAGGAGCCAAGTTCCAGTGCCTGCACCCCTGCCATGTGTCATGGTTTTGTGTGCAGGACCAAGAGCCCAAGGAGAGCAAGTGGCCCATGTGAGTGGTAGGGCTCTCTATCCCACAAGGTGCCCTGGTGCAGATGAGAATCAGGGGCCAGAGACTAGGTAGGCCAAGGGAGCCTGGCAAAAGACAAGTCCAGGAGGACAGCAACCACAAGGCATGGCACAGGGTCATAGTCAGGTGTGAAGAGGGGCAAGAGACACGACCCAAGCAAGTATTCCAGGAAAGGGAACAACCCACCCTAAAGTATTAGGAAACCAAGGAGCAGGAGGCCCACTTTACAGGGGAAAGCACGAGGGGAAAGAGAGGAAGGGGAGGTTCTAAGATGAGGAGACAGAGGGTGGCACAAAGGGCAAGGAGGGGAGCTCAATAAGGGAACCAAGCAAGGGACACCCAAGACTGTCTGGACAGCAAGAGACCCCATGGGAAGCCACACCACAAAAGGAAAGCAATCAGGGGCTCATTTGAGCTGCCTAGTCCTGGAATTGGAGTGCAAAACATCAGGATAAGGAAGTCTGGGTTGGGGTGGGGGCAGCATGCAAGGCTAGAGGGCAGGGGATTGAAGGGAGGGGATCAGGCAGGGCAAGGTCTGCACTAGGCCTTCAGTGGGCAGAAAGTCAATTCCACTCCTCTACTCTAGATGTATAGATCCTCAGAGTGGGATCTGGATCAAAGGAGTGCCAAATGAGGGTGCTGTGAGAAGATACCTTCTATCTGGAATGGGGGGTTGGTGGGGAGCCAGGACCCATTCATGGAGCCCAGCCTTGGGAGAAGCAGTGGAAGAGGAGAGTCCATGTAATGCTGGGATAGCACACTACTGTTATAGGGTCAAATGAGGCAAGGCACCGAACAAAGCAGGAAACAGTTTTCTTTGGCTGCAGCCAGGCTCAAAGGGCACAACTTTTGCTTTAATCAATCAATGCCTTGAACTCCGATTTCAGGCAGTTTCAGAATTTTATACCCAGCATGTAATGGGAGGTGCTCAAATTTCACAGTCTGCAGAAGTGCACATAAAAGCAGCTTTTTCTTCCACTGTTTTGGGCAAGTTAACTCTTCAAGGAAAACACCTGAGTAGGGAGAGCTTCTTTTTCCCATTTTTCCTCTCTTTCCAGTTGTTACCATGGAACCAAGTTGGTAACATATCCTAAAATGTAGACATCTCTGTGAAGCCCAGTTCAAGGCCACCAGCTTTGTTCGAACATTTCTACAAAGTACTATACTGGATATGTTTGTGAAAACTAGTAAGGGTTGCCTAGCACCTGGAGTGCTGGTATCTTCTCAGTCAGTGGCCAAGTAAAACAGTGCAACAGGAAAATAGGACATTTATCTACATTGAACTATTTTGCAGAGACTCTTTTCCTGACAGTCCTAAAATCAGCCATGGTGAAGATTTCTTTAGAATTCCAGGTAAGAATTTTTTGTGGAGAAATGGGTGCCACTTCAATTTCCACCTTTAATGATGCTCCCCATAATTTAATCTGTTAAATTTAAGAGCATCATTATAATTATCTTGGCTTAAATCCTTGTTGGATGACTGTTTGGAAAGAAAAAAGAGGTACATTTGGAGGTAACTTGATTTACAAGGTCACTAATCTTGGGGTGAAGACAAATGGCCACCCCAGAAGATCATTGCCACTTATGGTCCTGCTACCTAGGTACAAAATGGAAGTTGGAGTTATAGAACACCTATTTACATGTTAAACAGAATTATTCACTTACAAGATCTATGGCTGCAAGGGCCTGTTATCAAGGTGGCCAGTCTTGGGCTACAGAGCCCATCTCTTTGGACAGATGTCCATGTCAAGGCTCCTATAGCCATTCCACACTGTTCCTGAATTTACAAGAAGTAAACCTTTGTGAGATTAGGGAGCCCTAGTACAGATGAACTGGGAGTGCTTGTTTAATGTCCTAAAAGACTATTTGCTTAGGTGGCCTCCATATTAGAAGATCCCATTCTCCCCACTTTGTGGCTTCACAGAGGGGTTTGGTATAACTGAAAGTTGGGAATCCATGTATGGCTGAATCTGGTAGTCCCCAACAATTCTCTAGTCTGATGGCAGGTTGAAAGGAATGGAATTGAGCAGATTTCTTGTTTCTTTTGAGAACCAGTGGCTATTGTCTGTTCTGTTGCTGAGTCAGATGGTAACCAAAGTATTTGACCTTTTTCTTGATAGATATGGTCTTTTAAGTCAGAGTCTAGTACGTCTAGTATGGTACCAACAATGGTGTCTTCAAGCCCCTGGGGGAACTGTCATTTAGAGAAGGGGAGCGTACATAGATCCTCTGACACTTTAAGATCCAGGAGTTTTTTTGTTATCTCCTGGTGTAGGATCATGGCTGCTGGGATTCTCCAACTCTCAATTCTAATATAAATCTTGGCAGAGATTGATGACCTGGGACATCATTTGTATAAAAGGCACCTATGTCAATCTCACCGTGGGCCGTCTGCCAAGTTTGAAGGGAATGTTCTCTATAGGTCCTGGTGTGGCAGCCACATTGTGCTCACCTAGGTGTTGCTCTTTGTCTGTGTAGCTTTCTCCTTTTGACAGGTGGGAGTATAGTAGCTGCCCCACTTGTCTTTTTGTTCACTATGCCTTGGTGCATGGGGTGCTATGTCCCTTTCTGTTGATGACTCACAGGTGTGGCTTGGAGCCAGGGTGGTGGCATGTCGTTTTGGAGTGTGAACCATATGGCCCACTATCAGGTATTAACATGAATATATTTCTGGTTCATTTTGGAACTTGCAGCAGCTGAGCCCTCCTGAGGCACTGGGTTCCATGCATCAGGTGCAATTGTGTATGTCTCTTGGACCCCTGCCATATTTGTCAACCATCAACTTCTTAGCAAATGAGAAGAAACTGAAAGGAGGGATTGGGGCCAAAGGCTGGGGAAAAGCATTCATTCCTTCACTGTTCAAGGCTTAGCATTTGAGCATGGCAGTGGGTACTTAACTGCCAGGTCCACTGGAGCCTTTTCCTTTTGTCTGGCCATGTTTCTTTTTTTTTCCTTATAAACATTTGGACCTTTGGCTTTGTTCTAGTTAAATCCCCCTTTGAGTGACCTTTGGGTCTGTGGTGAGGACAGCTATAAGGATATCTGTCCTGTTCTTTATCTTTTTGGTCTGCCTGTCTTTGAGTCTCTGGATCTCCTTTGAGGAAACTGTGGTGGGGGCAGCTGTAAGGAGATCTGTCCTGCTCTTTATCTTTTTAATCTGCCTATCTTTGAGCCTCTGGGTCTCCATTGAGGAAAACTCTGCTATCCATCTTTGTCAGCTCTCTGGCACACTTCTCTGTAACACCAGTTTGTAATTTTTGGCAAATATTACTCTGAGCCTGTTACACAAAAGCTGCATTGGTCACCTGTTGCTTGAGTCTCTGCATCTCTTCTCTGACAAACTTGCATTGTGGCAGCATTTCTTGTATGGTGCCCCTCCTCACTCGGGCACTTCTTGGCAGGGAGATTGGCAGAAGCAGAAGTGGCCCGGATACTCAGCTCTGAGTCATTTGGGCACAACTCTTTTCATCATTACTGCCAGTTTCATAAGGCAGAGGGGCCTTAGGCAGATGTGGGGTCCAGAGAAATGTTCAGGGCTATCAAATTGCAAGGGAGATGCTGGAGCAACAGGAGACTTTGATTGGCTCTGTTTGTCTGCAGATGCGCTCTGGCTTAGGCTAGGCCTTAGCGTTGGATCCCATTCCTTCTACCTCTTGGACACAGTTTCTTTCTTTTTTTTTTCATCTCTTAGACTTCCCATGAGAGCTTCTTTACAACTCTTTATTTTTATCATTCTTGTTTATTGGAGCACCATCCTAGGTCTGGATAAGGGGCTTCATCAGATCAGTAATGGTCCAGTGTTTCTCCATTTAGGAGGAAGTATGGTTTTTCTAGCTTATGAGTGCAATGGTGGTGAAAGACTAGAACACAAAATTGCCTTGTCTCCCTCAAATGTTTCCCTCTAGTAAATATGGACAGGTCAGGTCTTTTAGTTCCTTGCAGGAGAATCTGGAGTGCTCTCATCTGGGTTGTGGGTCTGGTCTTGGGACAAATTTCCCACCTTAATCTTGGGAGGTGAAATAGTCTTTGTTTTTGGGAAGCCTTTGGCTCTGAGAACACCAAAAAGGAAGTAATAGTCAGTATTGGGGGCCATAATTTGTTGCTTCGGAGGATAATGGGGCTGAGGGGACAGTTTGCTGTCCAAGTAGTCTTGGCAAAGTTGGGTAAAGTGGCATATAAGGTGATGAGTCCTCTTCTGGCTCATGGAGATATCTGTTTCTCTTCCTTTTTTCCTCTGTCAGGTATTCTGGTTAGCTGCTTTCCACTGTGTCTTAGAGACCACTAGGCTCCTGGCTAACATCAGAGTGACCTGTCCATCTAGACAGGCTCTCAACCAAGGGCGCTGTTTCTGTACTATGTTTTGACAGCAATCAATGTAAGACAAATGGTTCAGGGAATCCAACAATAACCAAAAAGACCTCAGCAATTACTCTCTCATCTGAAAATCCTTCTGATGGCCAGCCCACATCTTGGGTGGGCCATTCTAATTTAGTAAGTATGCCAACTTTGTGGCCTAAGGTTCAACCCACAGTTGCAAGGAAAACCTTCATAAAGTTTTCTAACAAACATTTAAGACCACTCAGTTTTCTTTGTGTGCCTCCCATGTTCCAGCTTGCATCAGCATGGCACATTTAGGAGAAGAATCACTTTGTCCATGTCCAGCTGTTCCCCTTGTGGGGATTTAGGGCCCTCCTAGCCTTGCAGGTCTGCATCAACCTCAACCTGGAGCTTTCACCTAGATGTTGGTTGGTGAAATTCCACTATGGACTGCATGAGGTGCTATGGAACCTCGGATAAGGACTCCACACTCGCTTTGGCCTTGGGGTTGGGTAGGAAACCTTCCCTTTGTCCGTCTCATTTGTGTACTTTTCCCACAGACATGGTCAGAAATAAATTTCAATATTGCCCAAATTGCAACAATTTCAAACCAAACAAAAAGGACATCACAGTTACCCCTCTGCTCGCAGACCCGGAACACAGTCTATTCAGGTGACTCCCTGGTTCTGTTTCAGTTCCTACCACTTTGGAGAATACTTGGGGCCCAACAGAGGTTGATCAAGCCTCTCTACCACTGCTTAGGCTTCAAAGTGAAAGTCAGGTGGGCTTCAAAAACAAATGGACCTAGGTACTAACTGTTCAGTTGGGCAGTGCTCCAAAACCCTAATTCTGGTTCCTGTTGCCTGTGGGTCCCTTTGTGCTCTGGGGTGGGAGCCTGGAGGTGCTGGATGAGTTGATCCTCCTTCAAGCCAAGAGTGGCCTGCATGAGTCAAGGGGAAAGCTGTCCCCCACTGTTCCAGGGAAGTGTGTCCCTGGAGTCAAGAGAGGCAAAATAGCCTTCCCTAACTCCTCTGTCCAACCTGGGTCCCCACAAATGTTGTAGGGATAAAAGAGGCAAGGCACATAACATATCAGGAAATAGATCTATTTGGCTGCAGTCAGGCTCAAAGGGCACAGTTTTTGCTGTAATCAATGAATCCCATGAAACCCAAGTTTAGGTAGTTTCAGAATTTTATACCCAACATGTAATGTGAGGAGTTCAGAAGTTCACAGTCTGAAAAAGTTCACATAAAACAGCCTTTCCTTTTACTGTTTTTGGGCAAGATAACTCTTCAAGGACAATTCTTGAGATGGGAAGAGCTACTTTTCCCCATTTTTTCCCTGCCAGTTGTTATCATGGAGCCCAGTTGGTAACATATTGTAAAAATGTAAACAGATCTGTGAAGCCCAGCTCAAATCCAGTGGTCTTCTTTGCACACATCTCCAAACTATTATACTGGATATGTTTGTGAACAACTAGTTAGGGGTGCCCAGCACCTGGAGTGCTGGTAATTTCTCAGCCAGTGTCCAAGTAAAACAGGACAATAGGAAAATAGGAAGTTAATCAATATTGAACTCTTTTGCAGAGACTATTTTGCTGACAGTCCTAAAAACAACCATGGTGAAGAATTCTGGAGAAGCCACCCACCTCCCACTTGGGAATGGGGGAAACTCTTATACCACCTTAGCCTGGGTAGAGGGGACATGCCCCTCCAGGTGGAACACCCCTCCCATCTGAGTGTCAGGTGGAGCTCATATACCCCTGAAGGTGCACATAGGTATTGGGCGAGGTGGGTTTCATGTACAATTGCAGCTGGGGTAGCAACATCTTGTCTCTCTGGGCAAAAGACCACTCCCTCCTGGGGGTAAGAGGGGGCTTTTATACCCTCCCAGCCAGGGTTGAGGGAACTTGCCCTTTAAGCCGGGAGAACCTCCCACCTGAGTGTTGGGGGGCAACTTGTATACCGCTGCAGCAAGGATAGTGGGGACTTACCCCTCCATTCGGGAGACCCCTACCACCTGGGTGTCATGGGAAGCTCCAATACTGCTGAAGCCAGGGTAGAGGAGACTCGGCCCCTCCAGTCAAGAGAACCATCTACCCTGGGTGTGGGGGAAGCTCCTATACTGTGAAGCCAGGGTAGAGGGGACTCTCCCATGCAGGTGAAAGACCCTTCTCACCTGTGCTTTGGGGTGGGAGGAGCTTGTATACAGTCTTATCCAGGGTAGAGGGGACTTGCCCCTCCATGCGGGAGACCCTCCCACCTGGGTGTCTTTGGTAGCTTCTATACCACTGCAGCCAGGGTAGAGAGGACTTGTTGCTCTAAGCCGGAGACCACTCTCACCTGGGTATTAGGGGAGCTTGTATCCTGCCACAGCCAGGGGAGAGGGGACTCGCCCTTCCAGGTGGGTGGGCCCTCCCACCTGAGCTTCAGGGTAAGCTTGAATACTGCCACATCCAGGGTAAAGGGTACTAGCCACTCCAGTCAAGAGACCCATCTAATTTGGGTGTAGTGGGGAGATCCTATATTGCCTCAGCCAGAATAGAGGGGAGTTGCCACTCCATGAGGGAAACCCCTCTCAATTGGCTGTCTGGGGTAGCTAATACACAGCCACAGCCAGGGTAGAGGGGACTCACCACAAAAGGTGGAAAACCCATCCCATCTGGATGTCAGGAGAAGCTTTTATACTGATAGAGCCTGGGTAGAGCGTACTTGCCTCTCCAGGCAGAAGACACTGAGTGTTGGGTGGAGCTCTATACCTCTGCAGTGATGGTAGAGAGGACTCGCCCCTCTGTGGGGGACCCCTCCCACCTGGGTGTCATGGGAGCTCATATACCCCAGCAGCTATGGTAGAGGTGACTCGCACCACCTGGGGGAAGACCCATCCCGCCTGAGAAATGGCAGAAATTTCTATACCACCACAGCCTGGATACAGGGGACTAGCCCTTCCAGATGGGAGACCACTCCCCCACCTGGGTGTTGAGGGGTGGGACTCGTATCCCGCCACAGCTAAGATAGCAGGGACTCAGTACTCCAGGGGATTCACCCCTCTTACCTGGCTGTTGGGGAAGCTTCAATACCTCTGCAGTCAGAGTAGAGAGGACTCACCCCTATAGGCGGGAGACCCTTTCACCAGGGTGTGTGGGGGGAACTCCTATACTGCCAGAGCTAGAGTAGAGGAGTTCGTCTCTGTAGGCGGGAGACCCCTCCCACCTATGTGTCAGGGGGAAATTGTATATTGCCTTAACCAGGGTAGAGGGGAATTGCCCCTCCTTGTGGGAGAACCTTCCAACATGGGTGTCTGGGGGAGCTTGTATACCTCATAAGCCAGGGTACAGGGGACTTGTTGCTTCATGAGGGAGACCCCTCCCACCTGGGGATGATAGAATACCACTGCAGACAGGGATACCCCCTCCCATTAGGTTGTCCAGGAAGCTTTTATATGCCACCACCCAAAATAGAGGAGACTTGCCCCTAAAGGCAGGAGACACCCCCCTACCTAGGTGTCAGGGGAAGCTCACATTCTGCCACAGCCAGAGTAAGGGGACTTGCCCCTGAAGGTGGAGACCCCTCCCACCTGGGTATCCTGAGAGCTCTTATATAGCACCAGACAAAGCAGAGAAGAATCACCCCACTAGGGGGAAGACCCCTCCCACCTGTGTGTGGCCTGGGGTGGGGGAGCTCCTATACCACTGCAGCTAGGGTTGAGGGGAGTCGCCCTTTCAGGCGGGAAACCCCTCCTGCCTGGGTGTTCAGGGGCACCTCCTTTACCACCGCAGCCAGTGTGGAGGGTACTCGCCCCTCCAGACAAGAGACCATTTTAACCTAGGTGTCAGGGGAGTCCTACACTGCAACATCCAGGATAGAATGGACTCACCACACTAGGCGGGAGACCCCTTCTACTTTGGTGTCGGGGGGGTCATATATCTCAGCAGCCAGGGTAGCAGGGACTCGCCCCTCCAGGGGAGATATCCCTCCCACCTGGGTGTAAGGGGAGCTCCTATACCTCCACAGCCAGAGTAAAGAGGACTCACCCCTCCAGTTGGAAGACCACTCCCACCAGGGTGTCGCCTGGGAGCTCATATACCACCACAGTCAGGGCAGAGTGTTTCACCCCTGCAGGCGGGAGACCCCTCCCACCTGGGTTTCCAGGGAGCTTTGATAAGGCACCAGCCAAGTTAGATGGGCTCGACCTTCCAGGTGGGAGACCCCTCCAACCTGAGTTTCTAGGGGAGCTTGTATACTGCCTTATCCAGGGTACAAGGGACTTGATCATCCATGCTGGAGACTCCTCTTATCTAGGTATTTGGGGGAGCTTGTATACTGCCGCAGCCAATGTAGAGGGGACTCCTAACACCAGGCCAGAGCCCCCCCCTTTTTGGTTGTTGGTAGAGCTCATATACTGCTGCAGCCAGGGGAAAGGGGACTTGCCCCTCTAGCCCGGAGAACCCTCCCACCTGGGTGTCAGGGGAAGCTCCAATACTGCTGCAGCCAGGGTAGAGGGGACTTGCCCCTCCAGTCAACAGACCCCTCTAACCTGGGTGTGGGGAGAGCACCTATACAGCCGTAGCAAGGGTAGAGGAGATTCACTCATCCAGGAAGGACACCTTCCCACCTGGTGTCATGGGGAGTTTATATACAACCTTAATCAGGGTACAGGGGAATCGCCCCCTGCAGGTGGCATATGCCACCCACCTGGATGTCGGGGGGAACTCTAATACCACCAAAATTAGGGCTGAGAGTACTTGCCTCACCAGGCGGAAGACCACTCCCACCAGGTGTCAGGACAAGCTCATATAGCGCACCAGCCACTGTAGAGAGGACTCGCCTCTCCAGTCAGGAGACCCCTCCCACATGAACATCCGAGAGGGGGCTCCTACACTCCCAAAGCTAGGGTCGCGGGGACTCGTCCCTATAGACGGGAGACCCATCGCTACTGAGTGTGTTGGGGTGGCTCTTGTACTGCTGGGGCCAGGGTAGTGGGAATTTGCTGCTCCATTGCAGGAGACCTCTTCCACCTGGTTGTAACTGGGAGCATGTATACCACCTTAGCCACGTTAGAAGGGACTCGCCCCTCTAGGCTGGGGACTCTTCCCATATTGGTGTCTGGAGGAACATGTATGCCTCTGCAGCAAGGGTAGAGAGGACTCGCCACTCCAGGCGGAAGACCCCTCTCACCTGGGTGTCAGGGATCTCAATTACCACCACAGCCAGGGCAGAAAAGATTCGCACCTCCAGGTGGGAGAACCCTCCCACCAGGGTGTCACAGGGAGCTCTTATACTTCTGCAGCCAGAATAGAGGCGACTTGATCCTCCAGGCAAGAGACCCCTCCCACATTGGTGTCAGGGCGAGCTTGTATTCCACCTTAGCCAGGGTATAGGGGACTCATCCCTCCAGGAGGGAGACACCTCTCTCCTGGGTATGTGTATGGAGGGCTCATATACAACTACATCAGGGTAGCAGGGACTCGTCCCTCCAGGCGGGAGAACACTTTCATCTGGGTGTCGGGGGAAGCTTGTATCCTGGAAGAACCAGGATAGATGAGACTTGCCCCTTCAGGCGGGAGACGCCTTGTATCTGGGTATGGGCTGCAGCTCATACACTGCCACAGCCAGGGTAGAGAGGAGTCACCAATTCTCGTGGGATTCTCCTCCCACCTGGTTGTCCTGGGAACTCTTATAAGGCATCAGCCAAAGTAGAGGGGACTCGCCCCTCCAAGTGGGAGACCCCTCCTACCTGGGTGTTGGGGAGGCTTGAATAACTCCACAATAAGGGTACAGGTGACTCGCCCCTGCCAGAGGAAGACCACTCCCACCTGGGTTTTGGGGGGAGCTCTTATACTGACACAGCCAAGGTAGAGGGGCTCACCTCTTTAGGCAGGAGACCCCTCCAACGTGGGTGTTCCTGGAGGTCTAATAGTGTATCAGCCAGGGTAGAGGGGATTTGGGACTCCAGTGGGAGACCCTCTCACTTGAGTGTGTGGGGGGGGCTTTCATACCACCTTAGCCAGGGTAGAGGTGACTTGCCCCTCCAGGCGAAAGTCCCCACCTACCTGGGTGTCTGGGAGAGCGTGTATACATCAGCAGCCAGGGTAGAAGGAACTTTCCTATCCAGCTGGTACACCACTCCCTCTGGAGTATCAGGGGAGTTTCTTTACCGCCACAGGCAGGGTAGAGTGGATTCACCCCTCCAATAGGAAGACCTCTCCCACTTAGGTGTAGGTTGAGGGGCTCATATCCCTCCCAAACCAGGGTAGAAGGGATTTGCCCCTCCATGAGGGAGACCCCTCCAACTTGGGTGTCTGGGGGTAGCTTGAACACCCCCAAATCCAGGGTAGAGGGGACTCACCCTCTAGGCAGGACACCCCTTTCAACTGGGTGTGGCGGGGAGCTCATATACCACTGCAGGCAGGTTAGAGTGGACTTGCCCCTCCAGGCAAGAGACACCTTCTACCTGAGTGGTGGGGGAGCTCTTATACCTTGGCAACCATGGTAAAGGTGCTAACCCCTCCAGGCAAGAGACCCCTCCCATCTTGGTATAGGGGGGGCTCGTATACCACAGCAGCCAAGGTAGAAAGGACTTGCCCCTCCAGGTGGGAGACCCTTCCCAACTTATTGAAGCAGGGAGCTTGTATACCAATTTAGCCAGGGTAGAGAGGACTTGCTCCTACAGACAGGAGATCTCACCCACCTGGGTGTCAGGGAAAGCTCCTATACCACAGCAGCCAGTGACTCATCCCTCCAGGTGGAGACCCCTCTCACCTGGATGTCAGGGAAAGCTAGTATAAAACTTCAGCCAGAGAAAAGGGGACCTGCCCCTTCAGTCGGAAGACCCCTCCCACCTGCGTGTCACAGGGAGCTTGTAGACCACCTTAGCCAGGGTAGGGGTAAATTCTCACTTCCAGGCAGGAGATCCCTCCCTCCTGGATGCCCAGGAGCTTTTATACTGCATTAGCCAGTTTGGAGGGTACTAGCTCCTCCAGGCAGGAGACACTTCCCATCTTTCTATGGGGGGGGACTCATATAGAGCTGCAGCCAGGAGAGAAAGAACTCGCCCCACTAGGCAGGAGACCCCTAAACCCTGGTTATCAGGGGAGCTCATATACCACAGAGGCAGGGAAAAGAGGACTAATCATTCCAGGCAGGAGAACACTCCCACCTGTGTGTGTGGGGGGGGGGGAGCTCTTATGCAACTACAGCCAGGGGATTGGAGACTCGCCCCTCCAGAAAGGAAATCCCTCCCATGTGAATGTCGTGGGGAGCTTGTATACCATCTTAGCCAGGGTAGAGAGGACTCGCCACTCCAGGCAGGAGACCCCACCCACAAGGGTGTCCGGAGAGCTCCTATACCATTGAAGTCAGGGTATAGGGTATATGTCACTCCAGGAGGGAGATCCATCCTACCTGAGTGTTAAAGGGAGCTCTTATACAGCTGCAGCCAGGGTACAGGGACTTGCCCCTCCAAGCTGTAGATGCCTCCCACCTGGGTGTTGGAGGGGGCTAGTATACCCCTGCATCGAGGGTAGAGGGAACTTGCCCCTCTAAGCTGGGGAACCCTCCCACCAGGGTGTCAGGGTGAGGGAGCTCTTATATCATTGCATAAAGAGTAGTGGGGATGCGTCCCTCCAGAAAGAAAACCCCTCCCACCTGGTTGTCGCAGGGAGCTTGTATACCACTTTAGCAAGGGTAGAGAAGACTCACCCCTCCAAATAGGAGACACATACCTCCAGGGTGTCAGGAAGAGCCCTTATACCACAGCAGCTAGTGTAGAGGGGAATCTCCGGAAGATCCCGCCCACTTAGGTATCTGGTGCGGGGTTCGTATACAGCCCTAGCCAGGGTAGAGGGGAGTAGCCAGTAGTAGAAGGTGAACCCTCCCACCTGAGTGTTGCAGGGAGCTTGTATACCAAGTTAGCCAGGGTAGAGGGGACTTGAAGTGTGAATCCCCTCTTCCCTGGCTGTGGTGGTACATGAGCTCCCCAGGTAGGAGGGGTGAGTCACCTCTACCCTGGCTGTGGCTGTTTTGATTTATCTCCAACACCCATGTGGGAGGGGTCTCCCGCATAGAGGAGTGCTGAGGGCCATTGCCCAGTAGGAATGACGCATGGAAATTTCCTTGCCAGTGTACCCCATGTTAAATGGACTTGCCATGGAAATCCGCTGTGACCTTGCATGTGTGTTTGAGAAAGGTGACCCTGCTCAAGGACGAGGGTGGATGCAGGTTTAAGGTGTATCCTGCAGGTTTGAGGAAGTATCCCGCTCCTTGGGTTTAGGGCGTTCCCGGTTTAAGACAAGTTTAAGGCTTCCCGGTTTAAGACAATATGGGTTTTAGGGAAGTTGGAGATTGAAGATTATTGCTGCTGGGAATAGGGTGTTCCTGCTGCTTGAGTTCCCATTGAGTTCTCGTGAGATTCAGAAAGTATTTGGAAAAAAGCCTCGTGGAGTAGGTGAATGCGGCGGCAGAACTAGGATTTCCCCAGAACGTGTGTGGAGGCCGGTGTGAGTTCGGAAATAAAGAATTGCTGTTTGAATCTACAAAGCTGTGGTGCCTCCTGATCTTGCGCCCAGCCAAGACATTGGCAGAGGAGGAAGTCCCTCTACCCTGGCTGCTGGGCTATAGGAGCTCCCCTGAAACCCAGGTAGAATTGGTCTTCTGTCTGGAAGGTTGAGTCCCCTCTCACCTATCTGCGGTGATATATGGGAAGAAAGGGGAGTAAGGGGAAGAGCAGGAGTGCGGAGAAGAGGGATTATGGCTCAGATTCACTTCAGGGTGTCAGGATTTAGGAGCAGCCCTCAGGCAAGTGGCACTGCTACCTTTTCCCAAAAAAAGACCACAGGGCCAAACATCCTAGTTCCATCCACTGGCTCTGTAAGAATCCTGGGAAATGGATCTGGAAAAGGAGCCCAGCAGGGACAAGGAAAACAGGAGGGCCAAAGGAGGAAACAGCGTGAAGTGCTGGAAGAAGGGTGTTTTTGGGGTGTGGGTCAGGACTCTAGAAAGGAGCCAGGCTAGGGACCTAGAGGAGGTCCTGGACCCAATCAAGGAGCCCAGGTAAGGGACCAACCCCAACAAAAGATATTAGGGACCCAATGATCAGGGGGCCCATGCTCCAGGAAAAAGCACTAGAGGAAAGAGTTTGGATCGGCACTAGGATGAGGAGATAGGGTGCTACGCAAAGTGCACCAAGGGGAGCAAGCTTTGGGGCCTAATCAAGGGATGCCCAGGTTCAACATGACAGGAAGAGAAACCATAGAAATCAAGGCATATGGAGTAATGCAGTAAGGAGCTCAGGCTGGCAGCCAGGCCAGGGGACTGTAAGGCAAAGGGTCAAGGTGAGGCAGGCCTGGGTTAGCTTAAGGGCAGCTTGCAAGGCTAGAGGGCAGGAGAAGGAAGGCAGGGGATCGCCCAGGGCAAAGTCATCACTAGGGCCATGTCCACTGTCAGTTGTCAATTTTGGACAGCAAAGGGAGCCCAGGTGATGGGAAGGGCTGTATTGCCCATAGGGATCCTTCAAGGCCAAGAGGCCAGCCAATTCCACTCCTCTGCCCCAGTTGAGTAGATCCTCAGAGAGAGACCAGGACCAAAGGAGGACAGTGTGAATGATACCTTTGGTCTGGTATTGGAGGGGTGTCAATGGAGAGCCAACAAACATTGGAGGAGACCAGACTAGGGAGAAGCTGGGGGAAGGCAGGGTCCTGGCAATGACAAAATAACACAGTACAAGGAGAACAGAAGGGAGGAACAGGAGCAGTGTCAAAAAAAGGGGCTTGAAATTAAGGAACTGGGACGGGGTTCAGAAGATGGGTGACTGGGGGCTCCAGCAAGTAGTCAGGCCCAAAAATGGGGACCCAAGTTCCAGGACCCCATCCAGGGTTCTATGAAAACAGATATGGCTGGGGAGGGGAGAAAGCAGAGCAAGGGTAGTGGGTGGTACAAGTAGAGGAAGACTCAAGGCCCAGGTTCACTGCTGGGTATCAGGATCAAGGAGCAGAGCATGGGAAGAGAGAATCCAAAGTCCCAGGCAAGGGGCACAGCTACGATTTCCCAAAGGGAGCCCACAAGACCAAATGCCCAGTTCCCATCCCCTGAACCTGGTAAGCATCTTGGGAAAGGGACCTTCAAACAGGGCCCAGCAGGGACATGGAAAACAGGAGGGATGAAGGAGGGTACAGCGTGAAAGGCCAGAGGAAGGGTGTTGATGGGATGCAGGCCAGTACTCCAGAAAGGAGCCAGGCTAGGGACCAAAGGAGGGCCTAGGCCAAGAAATGGCCGGGAAGGGTGAGGCTGGGCAGGTGGGTAACAGTAGTGTTCTGAGGTTCAGAGAAGTCAAGGGGTATAAGGTACTGGCCCCAGCGAGGCCTGCAGTCCAAGCCCAAGGAAGCACGGAGCAAGAAAGGCCCCAGAATCTCAAGAGAGAAGGCATGCCAGGGAATAGAAAGTCAAAGGCCAGAGCTTGGGCAGGGGGCTGAGGACAGTGGACAAGACTTTTGAGGGATGGCAGATGATGCGGCAGGGGGCAATCAGGCTCCTGGCTCAGGGCTACTGCCAGGTATCAGGGTTTGGGGTGGAGGAACAAAGGCCCAGAGAGAGCAATGAGCCCAGGCAAGGGTCAGAACTCAATATCCCATAAGGCGCCTTGACCCAGATGAGAATCCAGGGATAGGGACCTGGCAAAGAAGGCCTGGAAAGTGAAGGCCACCAGGAGGAGGGCAGTGGGAGGGCACGGTGGTGGGTCTCTTTGTGTACATGGGTGTGGGCAAGATCCAGGACCCAAGCCAGATCCTCAGGCAAAGGACCCACGTGACCAACCATGGATGAGTGACCCAAGGATCAGGAGCCTTGTAAGCACCAGGGAAATCCCAAGGGGAAGAGGAGGAAGGGCCATACAAGGAAAAGGAGATAGAGAAAAGCACAAAGGGAACCTAAGGGAACACGATGGCAGTCTCAAGCAAGGGGTCCCCAGGTCAGACCAAAAAAGAAGAGACTTCATGCTCCACCAAGTGACATGAGGAACCTTGTCAGGGGCTCATGAGAGCACCAGGCCCGGGGACTGAAGCATAAAGGGTTAGGGTTAGAGAGGACTGGGTTGGGGTAGGGGCAGCATCCAAGGCCAGAGTTCAGGGGAGGGAAGGGAGTGGATCTCTCAGGGTTGGATTGAAGCAAATCACATGTTAACTGCTAGGCCTCAAGTTTCAGGCAGTGAAGGGGACTCAGGCATGATGCAGGGCTGTATTTCCCTTAGGGATCTTTAAGGACGCAGAGGCCAGCCAATTTGGCTTCTCTGCCCAGGTGAGTAGATCCTCAGAGAGTGACCTGTACCAAAGGAGGGTCAAAAGAGGCCACTGTGAGGGGATACCTAGCATATGGGGGTTGTGGAGGTTGTCGGATGGCAGCCTGTACCCATTCGAGGAACCCACGCTAAGGAGAAGCAGGGAAAACGAAAGGTCCCGCCAGTGCCAGGTCAAGTACCTGGCCTTGTGAGCATCCTAGGAAGGGTATCAGGAAAGTGGGCCTGGGAGAGACAGAAACTAGAAGAGAACCAAAAGGAGGGCACAGCCTCAAGGGCTGCTGGATGTGTCTGGGTGATGTGGGGGCCAGGACCCCAGAAAGGAGCTAAGTCAAGTGACTGAGATAAGGGTCCAGGCCAGGGCAGAGCAGGGAAGGGTGGGGCCAGTAAGCCATGGCTGTGCTAGGGGACTGCATCACAGGGAAAACAAAAGGAGGAGAGACGTGGCCCCATGAGGGGCCCTCAGACAAAGCCCAGAAAAGAAAGAATCAAGAAGGACGACCAGAGACTGAAGCAAGGAGCCAGGCAAGGGAATGGAGTCTCAAGGGACAGGGGTTTAGGACAGTGAACAAGATTTGAAAGGGAAGGCAGGGGATCCATCAGGGAGCAGTCAGGCTCCAGGCACAGGGCCACTACCAGGATTCAAGGTTCCTGGTGCAGGACAAAGCATCCAGACAGAGTAAGTAGCACAAATGTTAGGCAGGGCTCTGTTTTTTATAAGGTGCTCTGGCCTATTTTAGAATCCATGGAGAGGGACCTGGCACAGGAATCCTGGCAATGGAAAGTGGCCAGAAAGATGGATATGGGACGGCATGGCTGGGGGTCATGGTTGGAGGAGGGGCAGGACCTTAGCTAGGTACTCAGACATGGTACTCACCTGACCAACCAAGACGAGGGACCCAAGGAGCAGAAGACTCATGAGCACAAGGGGAATTCATGAAGAAATGGGGAGGATGAGCTGCACGAGGACCATGAGACAGAGGGAAGCTCAAGGGGCATCTAGGAGAGCTCTCTGGGTTGGAGCAAGGGGCCCCCAGTTCAGACCCTCATGAAGAAACTCCATGCTATGCGAAGGGATAAGAAGAAAGCATAAGGGGATCAAGGGAGCACAAAGACAGGGACAGGAGTGCCAACGGTCTGGGTTAGTGAAAGCTGTATTGGGTTAGGGGCAGCATGTGAGGCCAGAGGGCATGGAAGGGAAGGGAGGGGATCACTCAGGTCTGGGTTGGATCAAGTCCCATGTTAAATGGCAGGCCTCAAGGTTCAGGCAGTTAAGAGAACTCAGGCGATTGGCAGGGCTGTGTTTCCCATAGGGAGCATTCAGGGTACAGAGGAGAACCAGTTCCCCTTCTCTGCCCCAGGTGAGTAGATCCTCAGAGAGGGACCTGGACCAAAGGAGGGGCCAAAGTGGGTACTGTGAGGGAATACCTGGTGTATGGAAGCATGGGGTGTGGTCGGGCTTCCTGGACCCATTTGAGAAGCATAGGCTAGGGAGAAGATGGGGAAGCAGAGGGTCCAGACAGTGCCAGGATACCATAGCATGAGGGTATCAGAGAGGAGGCACAGAAGGGGCCTGGCAAAAGAAGCCTGAAACCAAGGGACAGGGAAAGGGTCCTCAATAAGTGTAGCCAATATCCTAAGCAAGGATCTGGGCCCAGCAATAGAGAGCCAAGGGCTACCACCTGGGCCAGGGTGAATGAAAACAAATGTGGATTAGAAGCAGGAGGGGAGAAAGTGGAGTGGGTGGCACAGGGACAGAAGGACTCAAAGCCCTGTCCATTGCAGGGTGTCAGGGGTCAGCAACAGGGCCCAGACTGAGGGAGGCCAAAGGGCCAAGCAAGGGGCAGGGCTACGTTTTCACAAAGGAAGCCCCCAGGTCCAAGAGGCCAGGTCAAGTTGGCAGGCCCTGGTGAGCATCCTGGGAATGAGATCAGACAAGCAGGTGTGGCAGAGAGAAAAAAGACAGGAGAGCCAAAGGAGGGCAAAGCCTGAAGGGCCGCAGGACAGGTGTAGGTGGGGTAGGTGCTAGGACCCCAGCAAAGAGCCCAAGCAAGGGACCTAGAGGAGGACCCAGGCCAGGGGAGAGCAGAGAACAACGGGTCGGGAAGGCAGGGCTGCACTAGGGTACTGAGGTACAGAAAAGCCAAAGGGAGCAGGGAAGCGGCCCCAGCGAGGGGCCCTCAGACATTGCCCAGAAAAGTAGTGAGCATGAAGGGCCATCAGATGCTCAAGTGAGGAGCCAGTCCAGGGAATGGAGAGCCAAGAGCTAGGGCTTGGGCAGGGAGTTCAGGACAGTGGACAAGATTTGGGAAGAAATGCAGGGGAACAGCAAGTGGCAGTCAGGTTCCAGGCCCAGGGCTACCTCCAAGATTCAGGGTTCCTTGTGCCACACCAAGCACCCAGGGAGAGCAAGGGGCCCAGGCGTGGGGCATGGCATTGTTTCCCATAAGGCACCCTGGATCAGGTGAAAATCTACATCCATGGTCCTGGCAAAGGAGGCCAGGAAAAGGAAGGGGGCCAGAAGGAGGGCAACAGGAGGGCACGTAAGGGGTTTGGGGTGGGTGCACATAGGGGAGAGACCCAGGCCCCAAGCCAGGTGCCCAGGCAAAGGACTCACCTTATCAATGGTGATGGGGGACCCAAGGAGCAGGAAACCTGCGAGAGCCAGAAAAAAGCACCAGGGGAAGGGGAGAAAGGAGCTGCGTGAGGACCAGGAGATGCCAAGAGGCATCTAGGGGAGCAGGCTAGAGGGCCCAAGCTTGGGGCCCCCAGGTCAGACCCAACACGAAGTGACTCTTTGCTATGCCAAGGGCTATGATGTATGTGGTCAGGGGCTCAGGTGAACATCCAGGACCAAGGACTGTAGTTCAAATGGTCAGGGTGAGGGAGGGCTGGGTTGCGGTAAGGGCAGCATGCAAGACCAGAGGCCAGGGGAGGGATGAAAGTGGATAGGTCAGGGCTGGGTTGGAGCCAGTCCATGTTAAATTTCCGGCCTCAAGGTTCAGGCAGTGAAGGGGCCTCAGGCAACTTCTGGGACTGTGTTTCCCATAGGGAGCATTCAGGGTGAAGAGGCGAGCCAGTTCTCATCCTCTGTTCCCTTTGAGTAGATCCTCAGAGAGGGACCTGGACCAAAGGATGGGCCAAAGAGGGTACTGTGAGGGGATATCTCCTGTGCAGAAATTTGGGCAGGTAGTTGTCCAGAACCCATTGGAGCAGCATAGGCTAGGGAGAAGCAGGGGCAGTGGATGGTCCAGGCATTGCCAGGATACCACAGTATGAGGGAATCAGATGGGAGTCACAGGAGGGGGCCTCTGACAGGGGACTGAAACAAAGGGACAGGGACAGGGTCCTCTAGAATGGCAGCCAGGGGCTCAAGCAAGAAGCCAGGCCCAGTAATGGAGGTCCAAGTGCTAGCACGTGGGCCTGGGTGAATGAAAAAGGACATGCTTATCTGTGGGAGATGTTGTACCTCTGCAGCCTCAGTAGATTGGACTATCTCCTCTAGGTGAGAGACACCACCCAACTTGGTGTTCAGGCTAGCTTGTATTCTGCCTCAGCCAATGTTGAGGTGACTCACCCTACAGTAATGAGATTCCTTCTACCTGTGTGCATGGGGTGTGGGGGGAGCTGCTCGTGTATAGGAGCAGCCAGGGTAGCAGGGACTCACCACTTCACGTGGGATACCCCTCTCACCTGATTTTGTATGGGGTGCTCCTATTGAGCTGCAGTCAGGGTAATAGGGACTAGCACTTCCAGGCAGGAGACTCCTTTCACCTGGGTGTCTGGAGGAACTTATATACATCCGCAGGCAGGATAGAGGGGATTTACCACTCCAGGCAGGAGATGCTTCCCAACTGGGTGTTGGGGGAGCTAGTTACCCACCCTAACCAGGATAGAGGGGACTTGCGCCTCCAGGCAGGAGAACCCTCCCACCTGAGTGTTGTGGGGATCTTGTACACTGCTGCAGCTAGGTTAGAGACAACACGCCTCTCCAGGAAAAGACCCCTCCAACCTAAGTGTCAAGGGGTGCTCATATACCACTGTAGCCTGGGTAGAAGGCACTCATCCCGCCAGGCTGGAGACCCCTCCCACCTAGGTGTCTGGGGTGGGGGGCTCTTACTGCTGAGTCAGGTTAGCAGGGACTGGCCTCTCCAGGCGAGAGCCCTCCAACCTGGGTAACAGGGGAGCTCCTATACCACTGCAGAAGGTTAGAGGGGACTGGAACCTCCAGTTGGGAAACCCCTCCCACCTGGGTGATGGGGGGAGCTCCAATACCTCCCAGCCAGGGTAGAGGGCACGAGGATGTCAGGTGGAGCTCATATACTTCTGCAGCCAGGGTAGAGGGACTTTACCCTCTATATTGGAGACCAATCCAACATGGGTATGGTGGGGGGAGCTTGTATACCACCATAGGGTAGAGGATACTCACCCCTCCTTGCAGGAGACCCCACCAACCTGGGTGTCGTGGAGGAGCTCATATACCACTGTAGCCAGGGTAGTGGAGACTCGCCCCTCCAGGGAGGAGACCCCTCCCACCTGGCTGTACCTGGGAGCTTGTATAACATCTTAGCCAGGGTAGAGGGGACATGCCCCTCCAGGGGGGAGACTCCTTCCACCTGGGTGTCAAGGGAGCTCATATACAACAGCAGTCAGGGGAGAGGGTTCTTGCCCCTCCAGGCGAGAGACCCCTCCCACCAGGGTGTCATGAGGAGCTCATATACTGCAGCAGCCAGTGTAGAGGAAACTCACCCCTTTATATTGGAGACCCCTTCCATGTGGGTATGGTGGGGAAGCCATATCCAGGGTAGGGGGGACTCACCCCTCCATGTGAGAGACCTCTCCCACCTGGATGTCAGGGGGAGCTCCTATACAGCTGCAGCCAGGGGAGATCTGACTCACCCCTCCAGGAGGAAGACCCCTCCCACCTGGGTTTCAGGAGAAACTCACATACTGCTCCAGCCATGGTAGAGTGAACACGCTCCTCTAAGTGAGAGACCCTTCCCATTTTGGTGCCAGGGCGAGCTTGTATTCTGTCTTAGTCAGGGTAGAGGGGCCTCGCCTCTGCAGGTGGGAGACTTCTCCTACCTGGGTATCCTGGGAACTCTTATATGGCACCAGCTAAAGTAGAGTTGAGCACGCCCTTCCAGGTGGGACACCCCTTTCACCTGGGTATGGGTGGTGAGCTTGTATACCACCACAGCCAGAATACAGTTGACTTGCCTGTCAAGGCATGAGACCCCTCCTACCGGTGTGTCAGGGAAGCTTGTATACTGCCACAGCCAGGGTAGAGTGCACTCCCCCCTTCAGGTGGGAGACCTCTCCCACATGGGTATCAGGGGGAGCTCTTATACTGCCTCAGCCCGGGTAGAGAGGACTCACCCTTCCAGTACTGAGACTCCTTCCACCTGGGTGTCTCCTATATACCCACAGAAAGGGTAGAGGGTACTCTACCCTCTAGGCTGGAGACTCCTAACACCTGGTTGTCAGGGGAACTCCTATACTGCAGCAAACAGGGTTGTAGGGACTCACCCCTTCAGGCTGGAGACCCCTGCCACCTGGGTTTGGAGGCTGAAAGTTTTATACCTCTGCCGCCAGAGTAGAGGGGACTTGCTCCTCCAGGAAGGAGACCCCT
Organism: Ictidomys tridecemlineatus; assembly: GCF_052094955.1. Lineage (NCBI taxonomy): Eukaryota > Metazoa > Chordata > Mammalia > Rodentia > Sciuridae > Ictidomys > Ictidomys tridecemlineatus. The sequence continues at coordinate 12,692,923 of NC_135492.1, forward strand.
CCCACCTGGGTGTCAGGGGGAGATCTTATACCACCACAGCCATGGTAAAGGGTACTTTCCCCTTCAGGTGGGAGACCCTTCCCACCTGGGTGACTGGGGAGCTCCTATACTACTTCGGGCAGGGTAGAGGGAACTCTACCCTCCATACAGAAGACCCCTTCCATCTGGGTGTCCTGAAGAGGTCCTATAATGCTTCAGCCAGCATAGAGGGGACTTGCAGCTCCATGATGGAGACCTATTCCACTTGGGTGTCAGGAGGAATTCTCATACCACTACAGCCAGGGTAGAGGGGAGTAGCCCCTTCAGGTGGGAGACCCCTGGCACATGGGGGTGGGAGGTGAAGATTTTATACCCCTACAGCCAGAATAGTGGGAACTTGCTCCTCCAGGCAGGAGATCACTCCTACCTGGGTGTCAGGGGGAGATCTTATACCACTGCATTCATGGTAGAGGGTAGTTTCCCCTTCAGGTTTGAGACCCTTTCCATCTGGGTGGCTGGGGAGCTCCTATACCACTACAGGCAGGGTAGAGGGAACTCTACCCTCCAGACAGAAGAACCCTTCCATCTGGGTGTCCTGGGGAGCTCCAATACTGCCACAGCAAGGGTAAAGGGAACACGCCCCTGCAGGCAAAAGACCCCTCACACCAGGGTGTACTAGGAGCTCTTATATTGAAATAGCTAAATTAGAGGGGACTCACCTATCCAGACGGGATACCCCTACCACGTGGGTGTTAGGGGAGCTTGTATACGGCCAAATCCAGGGTAGAGGGGACTTGCCTGTACATGAGGAAAACCACTCCAACCTGTGTGCAGGGAGGCGCTTGTACACCATCTTAGCCAAGGTAGAGAAGACTTGCCCCTCCAAGCGGCAGACCCCTCCCACCTGGGTGTCTGGGAGAGCTTGTATACTGCCACAGCCTGGGTAGAGGGGACTCATTGCTCCAGGAGAGAGACCCCTCCAACCTGGGTGTCAGGGGGAGCTCCAATACCGCCAGAGCCAGGGTAGAGGGGACACACACTTCCAGGCAGAAGACCCCTCCTACCTGGTTGTCAGGGGGAACTCATATACTGTTGCACCTTGGGTAGCAGTGACTCACCCCTCCAGGTGAGAGACCCCTCCTACTGGGGGTAGGAGGGGACTCTTATACCCCCGAAAAAAAGATTGAGGGGACTAGGCCCTTCAGGCGGGATACCCTTCACCTGGGTTCGGGTGGAGTGCCTATACCGCTGAAGCCAGAATAATGGGGACTCACCACTCCAGGAAGGAGACTCCACCCACCAGCATGTCCTGGGGAATTTTTAGACCACCTTTGACAGGGTAAAGGAGGTTTGCTCTTCCAGGCGAGAGACCCTCCAACCTAGCTGGCATCTGAGTTCATATACCATCGCAGACATGGTAGAAAGTACTTGTCCCTCCTTGCAGGAGACCCCTCCAACCAGGGTGCCAGTGGGAGATCATATACCGCCACAGCCAGGACAGAGGGGACTCACCCCTCGCCCCTCCATGCAGGAGGTGCCTCCCTCCTGGGTGTCTGGGGCAGGTTTCATACCTCTACATGCTGGGTAGAGGGTACTCGCTGCTCCAGTCAGGAGACCCTTCCCATGGGTGTGTCAGGGGGATATCATATTCAGTCACAGCAAGGATAGACGGTACTTGCTCATCCAGACGGGAGACCCCTCCCACCTGCCTGTGTGTGGGGGAGATCCTATACTGCGAAAGCCAGTGTAGAGGGACTTGCCCCTGAAGGTGTGAGACCTCTCCCACCTGGGTTTCAGGGAGAGCTATTACACCATTGCGGCCAGGGTAGAGGAGACTCACCCCTCCAGGAAGGAGACCCCTTCCACTTGGGTGTCTGAGGAGCTCCTATATCACAAAAGCCAGGGTAGAGGGGACTCACTCCTCTAGGTGGGAGAACCCTCCCACCTGAGTGTCAGGGGGAATTTCTATACTGCAGCAGCCAGGGTACAGCAGACTTACCCTTCCAGTAGGGAGACTCCTCCCACTTGGGAGTCTGGTTGAGCTTCTATAACTCTGCAGCCAGGGAAGCCGAAACTTGCACCTCCCATCATGGGACCCCTCTCACCTGGGTATCTGGTGAGCTTGATTACTTCGGCAGCCACAGTAGAGGAGATTCGCCCCTACAGGTGGGAGCCACCTTTCACCTGGATGTTGGAGGAGCTCCTATACTGGCATAGCCAGGGTAGAGGGAACATGCACCTGCAGGTGGAAGAACCCTACCACCTGGGTGTACTGAGAGCTCTTATATAGCAAGAGCTAAAGCAGAGGGGACTCACCCTTCCAGGCCGGATAACCCTCCCACCTGGGTGTCAGGAGAGCTTTTATTCCACCAAAGCCAAGGTACAGGGAACTCGCCCATTCATGCAGAAGAACACTCTCACCTGTGTGTAGTAGGGCGCTCATATACAGACTTAACCAGGGTAGGGAAGACTTGCCACTCCCACCTGGGTGTCTGGGAGACATTGTATGTTGCAACAGCCAGGGTAGAGGGGCCTCATTGCTCCAGACAGGAGACGCCTCCCATCTGGGTATCAGGGTGAGATTCTTTAAATCAGCAGCCATGGTTCAGGTAATCCGCCCCTCCAGGGGAGAGATGCATCCAACCTGGGTGTCAGGGAAAGCTAGTACACCACTGCAAAGAAGATAGAGGGGACTCGCCCTTCAGGCCGGAGACCTCTAATATCTTGGTATGCTGGGGGAGCTCGTATACCACAGCAGTCAGAATAGAGGGGACTCGCCCCTCAAAGAAGAAGACCGCTCCCACCAAGGTGTCTGGGAGAGCTGGTACACCAACTCACCATGGCAGAAGGAAGTCACACCTCTAGGTGGGAGACCCCTCTAACCTGGGACTCAGGGGGAGATGGTGTACCCCAGCAGCCAGGTTAGAGGCGATTTGCACCTCCAGGTGAGAGACACCTCCCACATGAGAATGGGGGTAACTCCTATACCGCCTTAGACAGGGTAGAGGATACTCACCCCTCCAGGCAGATAACCCCTCCCACAGGGGTGTCTGCCCAGGAGGGTTATGCATATACAGCTGCAGCTAGAGGGGCAGCGACTCTCCCCTCCTACCTGGGGATCTGGGTGAGCTCCTATATCTCTGCAGCCAGGGTAGTGGAGACTACAATCAGGAGACTGGACACTCCTTGGTGTCCAGGCGAGCTTGATTACTACAACAGCCAGGGTAGAGGGGACTCGCCCTACAGGTGGGAGACCCCTCAAACCTGGGTGTATTGGAAGCTCTTATATGGCAAGAGATAAACTAGAGGGGACTCGCCCTTCCAGGTGTGATACCCCTCCCACCTGGGTGTCTGGGAGAGTTTGTATACAGCCACAGCCAGGGTAGAGGAGACTCATTGCACCAGGAATGAGATGGTTCCCTTCTAGATGTCTGGGGGAGCTCATATAGACCTTCAGCCAGTGTAGAGGAGACTCGCCTCTCCATTTGGGCAACCCCATATCCTAGGTGTCGGGGGAGCTCCTATATAGCCAGAGCCAAGGGAGTGGGGACTCGACCCTTCAGGTGGAAGATCTCTTCCACCTGATTGTCAGAGGAATTCAGATACTGTGATAGCAGGATAGAGGGGAATCACTATTGGAGTAGGTAGACCCCTCCCATCTGGGTGTAGGGGGGACCTCCTATACCACTGCAGCCAGGGTAGAGGGGACTTGCCTCTCCAGGCCAGAGACCCTCCCACCTGGGTGTCATGGGGAGCTCCATGCTGACACAGCCAAGGTAGAGCTAACACAACTCTGCAGGTGGAAGACCCCTTCCACCTGGGTGTCTGGTGGAGCACCTATAGAGCCACAGGCAAGATAGAGGGGACTCCATTCTCCAGGCTGGATACTCCTCACACCTGTTTGTCTGGGAAACTCCTATACCCCTGCAGCCAGGGTAGAAGGAAGTTGCCCATCCAGGTGGGAGATCCCACCCACCTGGGTGTGGGTGGTAGAGCTCCTATACCCCTGCAGCCAGGGTAGTGGGGACTCACCCCTCCAGGCAGATCACTCCCACCTGGGTGTCTGGGGGAGCTCTTATACAACTGCAGCCATGGTAGAGGATACCTTCCCCTTTACGTGGGAGACTCTTCTCACCTGGGTGTCTGGGGAGCTCAAATACTGCCTCAGCCAGGATACAGGGGACTTGCAGCTCCACTCAGGACCCCACCTGTGTATCAGGGGGATCTCATATACTGGCACAGATATTGTAAAGGGTACTTGCCCCTCCAGGAGGGAGTCCTCTCCCACCTGGATGTTTGAGGGGGGAACTCATATACTGCTGCAGCCAGGGTAGTGGGTACTCACGCCTCCAGGCAGGAGACCCATCCCAAATGGGTGTCACACGGAAGTTGTATACCACCTTAGCCAGGGTAGAAGAGACTCACCAGTCCAGGCAGAAGACCCCTCCAACATGGCAGTCGGCAGGAGCTCACATACCATCCCAGCCACGGTAGAATGTACTTGCCCCTCTTGGCGGGAGACCCCTCCCAACCAGGTGTCAGGGGGTCTCATAAACCAGGATATTCTGCCACAGCCAGGATAGAGAGAACTCACCCTACCTACATGCAGGAGACCCTCCCACCTGGATATCTGGGGGAGCTTGTATGTCTTTGCAGCCATGGTAGAGGAGACTCACAGCACTACTTGGGAGAACCCTCCCCAGGGTGTGTGGAGGAGAGATACTATACCGCCACCACCAGGGTAGAGTGGACTCACCTCTCCATGTAGACTACCCCTCCCATCTCGATTTCAGGGGGAGCTCTTATACTGCTGCAGCCAGGGTAGAGGAGACTTGCCTCTCCAGTCGGGAGACCCCATAATATGGTTGTCGGGGAAAGCTCCTAACCGCCAGAGCCAGGAGAGAGGGGACTCGACCCTCCAGGCAGAAGATCCCTTCCACCAGGTTGTCAGGGGAGTTCATATACTGCCACAGGCAGGGTAAAGGGGAATCCACATCGAGGTGGGAGACACCTCCCTCCAGGGTGTGGGGGGGAACTCCATTACAACTGCAGCCAGGGTAGAGGAGATGCACCTCTCCAGGCCAGAGACACTCCCACCTGGGTGTCAGCCAGGTTAGAGGGGACTCACCCCTCTAGGCAAGAGACCCATCCAACCTGGGTGTCAGGGAAAGCCAGTAAACCACAGCAGCCAGAATAGAGGGACTCACCCCTGCAAGCAGGAGACTCTTCCCACCTGCGTGTCTGGGAGAGCTGGTAAACCCGCTCAGCCAGGGTAGAGGGAAGTCACCCCTCTAGGCGTGAGACCCCTCCCACCTGGTTATCAAGGAAGCTCCTTAACCGCTGCAGCCAGAGTGGGCTAGCCCCTCCAGGTGGAAGATACCCTCTATTCTGACTGCTGTGGTGTACGAGCTCCTGTGGTTGTCAGGTGGAGTTCATATATCCCAGCAGCCAGGGTAGAGTCAAATTGCACCTCCAGGTGAGCAACACCTTCCACCTAGGAATGGGGTAACTCCTATACCGCCTTAGCCAGGGTAGAGGAAACTCGTCCCTCCAGGGGGAAGACCCCTCCCACATGGGTGTCTGGCAAGGGGCAGTTCGTATTCAGCTGCAGCTGGGGTAGCAGCAACTCACCTCTCCAGGTGGGAGACCCCTCCCTCCTGGGGGTGGGAGAGAGCTCTTATACCCAGCAGCCAGGTCTGACGGGACTCGCCTTTTCAGGTGGGAGACCCTTCCACGTAAGTGTGTGGGGGCAGCTCCTATACCGCTGCAGCCAGGCTAGTGGGGAATCACATCTGCAGGCAGGAGACCCCTCCAACTGGGTGTTGTGGGGGAGCTTGTATACCACCTTAGCCAAAGTAGAGGTGACTAGCCCATTCAGGCGGGAGACCCCTCCAACCTGGTTGTCAGCAGGAGCTCATATACCACCACAGCCAGGGTAAAAAGTACTTGCCCCTCCTGGAGGGAGACCCTTCCCACCAGGATGTCAGTGGGAGCTCATATACCTCCAGAGCCAGGAGAAAGGGCACTCATCTCTCCATGCAGGAAGGAGACCCCTCCCACCTTGGTTTCTGGGGGAGCTTGTATACCTCCACAACCTGTGTAGCAGGAACTCGCTGCTAAAATTGGGAGGCCCTTCCCACCTGTGTATCAGGGGTATCTCCTATACAGCCACAGCCAGGGTAGAGGGGACTGGCCCTTCCAGGCGGGAGACCCCTCCCACCTGGTTGTGTGTGTGAGGAGATCCTATATTGCCACAGCCAGGGTAGAGGAGACTCGCCCCTCCAGGAGAGAGATCCCTTCCACCTGGGTGTCCTGGGGAGCTGCTATACAGCTAAAGCCAGGGTAGAGGGACTTGAATCTCTAGGTGGGACACCCATCTCACTTCAATGTCAGGGGGAGTTCCTACACAGATTCAGACAGCGGACTTGCCCTTCCATTCAGGAGACCCCTCTCACCTTGGTGTCTGGGTGAGTTTCTCTTCCTCCGCAGCAAGGGTAGAGGGGACTCGCCCCTCCAATTAGGACACCCCACCAACCTTGGTGTCAGGGGAGACTTGATAAATGCAGCAGCCAGGGTAGAGGGGACTCGCCCCTACATGCAGGAGACCCCTCCCACCTGGGTGTCGGGGGGAGCTTCTATACTGCCACAGCCAGGGCAGAGGAAACACGCACCTGCAGGTGGAAGAAGCCTCCCACCTGGGTGTACTGGGACCTCTTATATGGTAAGAGCTAAAGTAGAGGTGACTCGCCCTTCTAGGAGGAATACCCCTCCCACCTGGGTGTCAGGGGACTTTGTATACCGCCAAAGTCATAGTAGAAGGGATTCGCCCTTCAATGTGAAAGACCACTCCCACCCGTTAGTAGGGGGGTACTTGTTTACGGCCTTAGCCAGGGTAGAGAAGACTTGGCCCAACAGGCGGGAGATCCTTCCCACCTTGGTGTCTGGGGGAGCTTCTATACGGCCACTGACAGTGAAGAGGGGACTCATTGCTCTAGGCGGGAGACCCTTCAACCTGGGAGTCAGTGGGAGGTCGTATAACCAGCAGCCAATGTAAAAGGTACTCGCTTTCCAGTCAGGAGACTCCATAACCTGGGTGTTGGGGGTTAGCTCCTATACCACCAGAGCCAGGGTGAGAGGGTACTTGACCCTCCAGGTGGAAGATCTCTTCCACTTGGTGTCAGGGGAGTTCATATACTGCCTCAGGCAGGGTAGAGGGGATTCGCCACTCGAGGTATGAGACGCTTCCCACCTGGGTGTAGGAGGAAGCTCCTATACCACTGAAGCCAGGGTAAAGAGGATTTGCCTCTCCAGTCCAGAGACCCTCCACCTGGGTGTCAGGGGAGATCCTTTACTGCAGCAGCCAGGTTAGAGGGGACTCGCCCCTTCAGGCAGGAGACACCTCCTGTCTTGGTATGGGGAATAGTTCGTATTCCACGGCAGCCAGAAGAGAGGGGACTCGCCCCTCCAAGCAGGAGACTCCTTCCATCTGGGTGTCTGGAAAAGCTGGTGAACCCCTGCAGCCAGGGTAGCAGGAAATCAACCTTCTAGGTGGAAGACCCCTCAACCTGGGTGTCAGGGGGAGCTACTTAACCGGTGCAGCCAGGGTAGAGGAGACTCACCCCTCCAGGCAGAAGACCCCGCCCACCTGGGTGTTATGGGAGTTCATAGACCCCAGCAGCCAGGTTAGAGGCTACTCCTATCTCCAGGCAAGAGGTACCTCCCACCAGGGTAGAGGGGACATGTCCCTTTAGGGGGGAGATCCCTCCCATTTTGGTATGTAGTGGGGAGCTTGTATAATACAGCAGCCAGAATAGAGGGGACTGGCCCTTCCAAGCAGGAGACTCCTCCAACCTGGTGTGTTGGAAAGCTGTAAATGCATGCAGACAGGGTAGAGGGAAGTCATTCTTCTGGGTGGGATACCATACACCTCACACCTGGGTGTCAGGGGAAGCTCATATACCCCAGCAGCCAGGGTAGAGGCAACTCACACCTTCAGGCAAGAAACACCTCTCACCTGGGAATGGGAGTAACTTCTATAAAGCCTTAGCCAGGATAGATGGGACTCCACACCTTCAGGCAGAAGACCTCATAACCTGGTTGTCAGCAGGAGCTTCTATACCACCAGAGCCAGGGGAGAGGGGACTTGACACTCCTGGAGGAATATCCTTTCCACCTGGTTGTCAGGGGAGTTTATATACTGCCACAGGCAGGGTAGAGGGGACTCTCCACTTAAATCAGACAACCCCTCCCACCTGGGTGTAGGGGAAATCCTATACCACTGCAGCAAGGATAGAGGGGACTCACCTCTCCTGGCTGGAGACCCTAAAATCTGGGTGTCTAGGGGAGATCCTTTACCACCACAGCCAGGGTAGAGGGGACTCATCCCTTAAGGCGGGAGACCCCTCCCATCTGGGTATGGGGGATGGAGCTCCTATACCATAGCAGCCAGAATAGAGGGACTCACCCCTTCAAGCAGGAGACTCCTCCCATCTTGGTGTCTGGGAGAGCTTGTACTCCCGCTCAGCAAGGGTAGATAGGAGTCAACCCTCTAGGGGGGACACCCCTCCCATTTGGGTATCAGGGGAAGTTCCTATACTATTGTAGACAGGGTAGAGCCGACTTGCCCTTTTAGTGGGTAGACCTCTGCCACATGGGTGTCTGGATGAGCTCTTATTCCTTCACAGCAAGGGTAGAGCAGACTTGCCCCTCCAATCAGGAAGCCCCTCCCACCTGGGTGTACTGGAGGCTTGATTACTGCAGTATCCAGGGTACAGGGGACTCACCCCTCCAGGTGGAAGACCCACTGAGGTGGGAGATCCTGCCCACCTGGGTGTAGAAGGTAGTTCCCATACCACTGCAGCTAGGGTACAGGGGACTCACCTTTCCAGGCCAGAGACCCTCCCACCTAGGTGTCAGTGGGAAATCCTTTACTGCCACTGCCAGAGTAGATGGGATTCACCCATCCAGGAGTCAGATCCATCCAACTTGGATGTAAGGGAAAGCTAGTACCACTGTGACTGCAGCCAGGGTAGAGGGGACTCGCCCCTTCAGGTGGAATACTCCTCCCTTCTTGGTATGGGGGGAGAGCTCCTACACCACAGCAGCCAGAATAGAGGGGATTTGCCCTCCAAGCATGAGACCCCTCCCATCTGGGTGTCTGGGAGAACTGGTACACGCCCTCAGGCAGAGTAGAAGGAATTCACCCATCTAGGCAGGAGACGGCTCCCACCTGTGGGTCAGGGGAAGCTCCTTAACTGCTACAGCCAGGGTAGAGTGGACTCACCCCTCAAGGCAGAAGACCCCTCCCACCTGGTTGGCATGTGAAGCTCATATACCCCAGCAGCCAGGGTAGAGGCAAGTTGCATGTCTAGGCGGGAGACCTCTTTCACCAAGGTGTCAGGGGGAGCTCATATACTGCTACTGCCATGATAGAGGGGACTCGCCCCTCCATGTGGGAGACCTCTCCCCCCTGGGTGTCTGGGGGAACTTGTATACTTCCACAGCCAGTCTAGAGGGCCCCCACTGCTCCAGTCAGGATACCCTTCAACCTGTGTGTCAGGGGGATCTCTTACCGCCACAGCCACTGTAGAGTAGACTTGCCTTTCCAGGAGGGATACCCCCTCCCACTTGGGTGTGTGAGGGGAGATCCTATACCGCCACAGCCAGGGTAGGGGAAACTCGACCATTAAAGCAGGAGACCCCTCCCACCTGGGTTTCAGGGAGAGCTCTTATTCTGCCCAGCCAGGGTAGAGGGGACTCGCCTCTCCAGAAGGGAGACCCCTTCCACCTGGGTGTCCTAGGGAGCTCCTATACCCCCCGAAGCCAGTGTAGAGGGGACTCCCCCCTTCAAGCGATAGACCCGTCCCACCTGGGTGTCAGGGTGTTCCTACACTGCTGAAGCCAGGGAAGAGGGGACTTGCCATTCCAATCAGGAGACCCCTGGGTGTCTTGGTGAGCTCCTAAACCTCTGCAGCAAGGATAAAGGGGACTCGCCTCTCCCATCCAGAGACCCTTCCCACCTGGGTGTATGGGGGAGCTTGATTACTGCAGCAGCCAGTGTAGAGGGGACTCTCCCCTACTGGTGGGAGACCCCTCCCACCTGAGTGTGTGTGGGGGAGCTCCTATAGTGCCACAGCCAGGGTAGAGGGAACACGCCCCTGAAGACGGAAGAATCCTCTCACCTGGGTGTCCTGCGACCACTTATATGGCAAGAGCTAAAATAGAGGGGACTCGCCCTTCCAGGCAGGATGCCCCTCCCATGTGGGTGTCAGGGAGCTTGTATACCGCCAAAGCCAGGGTAGAGGGGACTCGCCTTTTCATGCAGAAGACCACTCCCACCTGTGTGTTGAGGGGCCCTTGTATACCGCCTTAGTCAGGAGAGATTACTTGCCCCTCTAGGCGGGAGATCCCTCTCATCTGAGTGTCTGGGAGAGCTTGTATACCGCCACAGCAAAGGTAGAGTGAATTATTGCTCCAGGAGGGAGACCCCTCCCACTGGGGTGTCAGGGGGAGCTCCTATACCCCCCAGCCAGTGTAGAGGAGACTCGCCTCTCCAATCGGGAGACCCCATAACCTGAGTGTTGGGGGGAGCTTTTATATAGCTAAATCCAGGGGAGAGGGTACTCAACCCTTCAAGTGGAAGATACCTTCCACCTGGTTGTCAGGGGAGTACATATACTGTCACTGGTAGGGTAGAGGGGACTCACACTGGAAGACAGAGACCCCTCTCACCTGGGTATAGGGGGGGACCTCCTATGCCACTGCAGCTAGGGTAGAGGGGACTCGCCTCTCCAGGCTGGAGACCCTCCCACCTGGGTGTCAGGGGGAGATCCTTTACCACCATAGCCATGGCAGAGGGGACTCACCTCTCCAGGTGAGAGACTCAACCAAACTGTGCGTCAGGGAAAGCTAGTAAACCACTGCAGCCAAGGTAGAGGGGACTCACCCCTTCCAGCTGGAGCCTCCTCCCATCTGAGTATTGGAGGAGGAGCTCTTATACCACAGTGGCCAGAATACAGAGGACTCACCCTTTCAGCAGGACACCCCTCCCACCTGGGTGTCTAGGAGAGCTGGTACACCCCCTCAGGCAGGGAAAAGGGAATTCACCACTCTGGGTGGGATACCCCTTCCACCTGCTGTCAGGGGAAGCTCCTTAATTGCTGCAGCCACTGTAGAGTTCACTGCGCCCCTCCAAGTAGAAGACCCCTCCCACCTGGGTATAAGATGGAGCTCATATACCCTAGCAGCCAGGGTAGAGGCTTCTGGCACCTGAGGCAAGAAACTCCTCCCAACTGGGAATGGGAGTAACTCATCCCGCCTTTGCCTGGGTAGAGTGGATTGCCCATCCAGGTGGAATACCCCACCCACCTGGGTGCGAGGTGGAGGTCATATACCCCAGCAACCAGAGTAGAGGCAACTCCCACATCCAGGCGAGAAACGCCTACCACCTGGGAATGGGAGTAACTCCTATACCACCTTATCCAGGGTAGAGGGGACTCGCGTTTAGGTGGGAGACCCCTTCCACCAGGGTGTCAGGAGGAGCTCCTATACCACCACAGTCAGCAAAGAGAAGACTAGCCCCTTCTGACGGGAGACCCCTCCCACCTGTGTTTCCAGGGAGCTTTTATACCGCCACAGCCAGGGTAAAGGGAACTCCACCTTCCAGACAGGAGACCCCTTCCACCTGGATGTTCTGGGGAGCTCCTATACAGCTGCAGCAGGTTAGAGGGGATTCTAGCCTTCTGGCGGGAGACTCCTCCTAATTTGGTGTCAGGACAGCTCCTATACCGAAGAAGGATACCTTTCACCTGGGTGTCAGGGGAAGTTCCTATACAGCTGCAGCCAGGGTAGATTGGACTTTACCTTCAGTCCTGAGACCTCTCCCACCTGGAGGTCTGGGTGAGCTCCTATACCTCTTCAGCCAGGATAGAGGGGACTCGCCCCTTCAATCGGGCCACCCCTCCCACCATGGTGTCATGGGGAGCTCCTTGCTGCCACAGCCAGGGTACAGTGAACATGCCCCTGCAGGCAGAAGACCCCTCCCACCTGCATGTACTGGGACTGCTTATATGGCAAGAGCTAAAATAGAGGTGACTCGCACTTCTAGGCGGGATACCTCTACAACCTGGGTGTCAGAGGAGCTTGTATACAGCCAAAGCCAAGGTAGAGGGGACTCCCCTGCCCAAGCGGAAGACCTACACCTGTGTGTGTGTGTGGGGGGGGCGCTTGTATATGGCCTTAACCTGGGTAGAGTAAATTTGCTCCTCCAGGTGGGAGACCCTCCCACCTGAGTGTCTGGGATAGCTTGTATACCGCCACAGCCAGGGGAGAGTGATCTCACCCCTCCAGGCGTGAGACTCCTTCCATCTGGGTGCTGGAGGAGCACCTATACAGCCACACACAAGGTAGAGGGGACTCCATTCTCCAGGATAGAGACTTTTCACACGTGCTTGTCAGAGGAACTCCTCTACTGCAGCAGCCAGGGTAGAGGGAACTCACTTCTCCAGGTGGGAGACCCCTCCCACCTGGTTGTTTCGGAGGGGAGCTAGTATACTGCTGCAACTAGGGGAGTGGGGACTCATCCCTTCACTCAGGAGACCTCCCAAATTGGTGTCGCATGTAACTTGTATACCACCTTAGCCAGGGTAGAGGAGACTCACCCATCCAGTCGGAAGAACTCTCTGATCTGGCAGTCGCCAGGAGCTCATATATCACCCCAGCCAAGAAAGAAAGTACTTACCCATTCTGTCCGAAGACCCTCCGACCAGAGTGTCAGGGGGAGCTCATAACCCGCCACAGCCAGGAGAGAGGGGACTCTCTCCTACATGCGGGAGACCCCTCCCACCTGGGTGTCTGGGGGTGCTTGTATACTTCTGCAGCCACCGTAGAGGAGACTCACAGCTCCTCTTGGGAGACCCTTGCCAACTGTGTGTCAGGGTGATCTTATATATCGCCCCAGCCAGGGTAGAGGGGACTCACAGGAGATACCTCCGACCTGGGTGTGGGGGGTATAGCTAATATAATCCTGCAGCCAGGGTAGTGGGTACTCGCCCCTCCAGGCAGGAGACCCCCTCCTACCTGGGTGTCAGGGGGAGCTCTTATACCGCTTCAGCCATGGTAGAGGGTACTTTCTCCTTCAGGAGGGAAACCCATCCCAACTGGGTGTGGGGGGTGGGGTGGAGATCTTATACTGATGCAGCCAGCAAAGAGGGGAGTTGCCCCTTCAGGCAGAAGACCCTCCCACCTAGGTTTCGGGGGAGCTCTTACACTGCTGCAGCCAGGGAAGAGGGGACTCGCCACTCCAGGAGGGAGACCCCTTCCACTTGGGTGACCTGGGGTGCTCCTATACCTCTAAAGGCAGGGTAGAGGGGACCTGCATGACTAGGAGGGAGACCCCTTCCACTTGACTGTAGGGGGAATCATATACTGCCACAGCCAGGATACAGGGGACTCACCCCTCCATGCAGCAGATCCTTCCCACCTTGGTGTCTGCGGGAGCTTTTATACTTCCCCAGCCAGGGTGGAGGGTATTCACTGCTCCAGTCAGGAGACACTTCCCACCTGTTTGTCAAGAGAACTCCTATACCACAGCAGCCAGGGTAAGGAGGACTCACCCTTCTGGGTGGGAGAACTCTCCGTCCTGGATGTGGGGGCGTAGAGCTAGTATATGCCTGCTGCCAGTGTAGTGGGACTCTCCCCTCCAGGCAGGATTCCCTTCACACGTGGGTGTCAGGGGTAACTCTTATACTGTTGCAACCAGGGTAGAGGAAACTCACCCCCCCAGGTGTGACACCCCTTCCACCAGGGTGTTGGAGCAACTCCTATAATGCTGAAGGTGGCATAGAGGTAACTCTACCCTCCAGACAGGACAAACTTTCCACTGGAATGTCCTGGGGAGCACGTATACCACTGCAGCAGGTTAGAGGGGATTCTAGCCGCCTGGTGGGAGAATCCTCCTAATTGGGTGTCAGGGGAGCTCCTATTCCACAGCACCCAGGGTAGAAGGGACTCATACCCCTAGATGGGAGACCCCTTTCACCTGGGTGTCATGGGGAGTTCCTATACTGCTGCAGCCAGGGTAGATTGGACTTGCCCTTCCAGTCAGAGACCCCTCCCATCTGGGTGTCTGGATGAGATACTATACCTCAGCAGCCAGGGTAGAGGGGACTTGCTCCTCCAATGAGGAGACCCCTCCCACCTGTGTGTACTGGAACCTCTTATATGGAAAGAGCTAAAATAGAGAGGACATGCCCTTCCACGGGGGAAACCCCTCCTACCTGGGTGTCCAGGGAGCTTGTATACCACCAAAGCCAGGGTAGAGGGGACTCACCTGTCTAAGCAGAAGACCACTCCCACTTGTGTTTAGGGGGACACTTGTGTATCTCCTTAGCATCGGTAGTGAATACTTGCCCCTCCAGGAGAGAAACCCTTCCACCTGAGTGTCTGGATACCTTGTATACCACCCCAGCCAGAGGAGAGGGGACTTGCCCCTCCAGGCATGAGGCCCCTGCCACCTGGGGTGTCCAGTGGAGCACCTATTCAGCCATAGATAGGATTGAGGGGACTCTATTCTCCAGGCTGGAGATTCCTCACACCTAGTTGTCAGGGGAACTCATATACCATAGGTTAGAGGGGATTCGCCCCTCCAGGCGGGAGACCCTTCCCATCTGAGTGTTGGGGGTGGAGTTCCTATATGCTGCAGCTAGGGTAGTGGGAATCATCCCTCCAGGCAGCAGAACCCCTCACACCTGGGTGCCTGGGGGAGCTTTTATACCACTGCAGCCATGGTAGAGGGTACTTTCCCCTTCAGGCTGGAGACCCCTCCCACCTAGGTATTGGTGGAGCTTGAATACCAACTCAGCCAGGGTAGAGGGGACTTTCAGCTCCACTCAGGAGACCCTTCCCACCAGTGTGTCAGAGGGATCTCGTATACCACCACAGCCAGGATAGAGGGGAGTTTCCCTTCCAGGCTGGCACCCGTTTCCCCTAGGTGTGTGTATGGGGGGGCATACTATACCGCCACAGCCAGGGTAGAGGGGACTTGTCCCTCCAGGCAGGAGACCCCTCCCACCTGTGTGTCTGGGAGAGATCCTATACCTCCGCAGCCATGGTAGAGGAAACTCACGGCTCTAGTCGGGAGGCCCTTCCCACCTGTATGTCAGGAGAACTATACCACAGTAGGCAGGGTAGAAGGGCCTCGCCCCTCCAGGTGGGAGACCCCTCCCACCTGGGCTTCAAGGGGATCTCTTATACCTCTGAAGCAAGAGTAGAGGGGACTCGCCTCTCTAAGAGTAAGATCCTTTCCACCTGGGTGTTCTGGGGTGCTCCTATACCACTGAAGTCAGGGTAGAGGAAACTCACACCTCTAGGAGTGAGATGCCTCCCACCTGGGTGTCAGCGGGAGTTCCTATACTTATATGGCTGCAGCCAGGGTAGAGGACTTGCCCTTCCAGTTTGTAGACCCCTCCCAAGTGGGTGTCTGGGTGAGCTCCTATACCTCTGCAGCAAGGATAGAGGGGACTCTTCCCTCCAATCTGGAGACCCTTCCCACCTGGGTATCTGGGGGAGTTTGATTACTGCAGCAGCCAGTGTAGAGGGGACTCACCCCTACATGTGAGAGACCCCTCCCACCTGGGTGTCCGGGGAAACTCCTATTTTGCCACAGCCAGGGTAGAGATAACATGCCCCTGCAGGCAGAAGACCCCTCCACTTGGGTGTACTTGGATCTCTTATATGGCAAGAGCTAAAGTAAAAGGGACCTGTTCTTCCAGGCAGAATACTTCTCCCATCTGGGTAAGGGGGGAATCTTGATCACAAAGCAGCCAGAATAGAGGGGACTTGCCCCTGCAAGCAGGAGACCCCTCCCAACTGGGAGTCTGGGTGAGCTGTTGCACCCCTCAGCCCAGGTAGAGGGGAGACCCCTCCCAACTGGGTATGAGGGGAAGCTCCTTAACTGCTGCAGTCATGTTAGAGGGGCCTCACCCCTCCAGGCGGTAGAGCTGTCCCACCTAGAGGTCAGGTGGAGCTCATATACCCCAGCAGCCAGGGTAGAAGTGACTCACATCTCCAGGTGAGAGACACCTCCCATCTTGGAATGGGGGTAACTCCTCTATGGCCTTAGCCTGGGTAGAGGAAACTCACCCCTCCCGGAGGGAGACCCCTCCACCTGCGTGTCTAGTGAGGGGTGTTCTTATGCAGCTGCAGCTAGGGTAGCAGTGACTCGCACCTTCAGGCAAGAGTCCTCTTCTTCCTTGGGAGAGGAGGGGGCTCTTATACCCCCAAAGTCACTTTCCTTTCACCCCTGACCCCTCCCACCAGTGTGTTAGGGGTGAAAGGAAAGTGACCACAATACTTGGAGTGAACACGGGTTTATTGCAGCAGTGCCAAAGAGGAGAAAAAAAGAGAGAACAAGAAAGAGAGAGAGTGAGGGAAGCAGGAGAGAATAAGAGAGTGCGAAAGCAAGAGAGGGAGACAGAGAACAAGAGAGGGGGTCCATGCAGGAGGGAGTTTTTATAGCCAAATTCTAATGGGGTCTCTGCGTCTGTAAGCTGCCTTGTTGGTGGACAATGAATGGATCCCACTGTAGTTGCTAAGGGTGTCATCTTCTGCCTTCAGGCAGAGGGGGCAGGGGTGAGATGTGGGTTTCTGTTGAACCAGACAGGTGGGGGTAAAATGATCAGCTTTGAGAGGGGTTGAGTATTCAGACTTGATGCAAACAGGTGATAAAGGACCAGATAGGGGGTTTTGAGTGTGTGGGTTATCCTGCAGCTAACGTTTGTTCAGCCTGTCCTGCAGACAACTTAGTTCAGCCTGTTCTACACCTAACAAGGGGGAGCGCATATACCACCACAGCCAGGATAGAGGGGACTCGCCCCTCCATGCAGGAGACCCCTCCCTCCTGGGTGACCTGGGGAGTTTGATTATTGCAGCAGCCAAGGTAGAGGGGACATGCCCCTACAGACAGGAAACCCCTCTTACCTGGGTGTGTGTGTGTGTGTGGGAGCTCCTATACTGCCACAGCTAGAATAGAGGGAACATGCCCCTGCAGGTGGAAGACCCCTTCTACTGTTTGTACTGGGAACTCTTATATGTCATGAGCTAGTGAAGAGGGAACTTGCCCTTCCAGGTGGGATACCCCTCCCACCTGGTGTCGGGGAGCTTGTATACTGCCAAAGCCAGGGTGGAGGGGACTCGCCATTTCATGTGGAAGACCACTGCCACCTGTGTGTATGGGGGCACTTGTATACCACCTTAGCCAGGGTACAGAAGACTTGCCCCTCCAGGCAGGAGAACTCTCCCACTTGGGGGTCTGGAAGAGCTTATATACTGCCACAGCCAGGTTAGAGGGGATTCATTGCTCCAGGCGGAAGGTCCCTTCCACCTGGCTGTCAGGGGAGTTCATATACTGCCACAGGCAGGGTAGAGGGGAAGATCCTTTACCACAGCAGCCAGGATTGAGGGAACTCGCCCTTTCAGTTGGGATACCCGCCCACCTGCTTGTGGGAGGGGAGCTCATATACCACTGCAGCCATAATAGTGGGGACCCCTCCCTCCAGGCAGAAGACCGCTCTCATCTGGTTATGGGGGGGACTCATATAACACAGCAGCCAGGGTAAAGGGGACTCACCCCTCAATGCGGATGCCCCTCCCAGCTGGATGCTTGTGGGCGGGGAGGTGCTATACCACTACAGCCAGGGTAGAGAGGACTCGCCCCTCCAGGTGAAAGACCACTCCCACCTGGGTGTCAGGGGGAGCTCCTATACCACTGTAGTCAGGGTATAGGGGACTTGCCCCTTCAAGCAGGAGACCCCTCCCACCTGGGTTTCAGAGGGGGGGGGCTCCTATAGAGCTGCAGGCAGGGTAGTAGGGACTCAAAACCCCATTATCACCTGGGTGTCCAGGGAGTTCCTATCCTGCAGCAGCCAAGTTACAGGAGACTCACCCCTCCAGGCAAGAATCCCCTCATACCAGATGGTCTGGGGGAGATCCTGTACTGCCCCAGGAAGGAGAGAGGGGACTCGCCCCTCCAGGCAGGAGACCCTTCCCACCTTGGTATCTGTGGGGAGCTTCTATACTTCCTTAGCCAGAGTGATGAAAGTGATCCAGGTGAAAGACACCTCCTATCTAGCTATGCAAGGGGGAGCTTGTATATTGCTGCAGCCTGGATAGAGGAGACTCGTCCCACTAGGTGGGAGATCCCTCAACACTGGTTGTCAGGGAGCTTATATACTACTGCAGACAGGGTAGAGTGGACTCACCACAGAAGGTAGGAGACCCCTCTCAACTTGGTGTAGGAGGGAGCTCCTGTACCACCACAGCCAGGGTAAAGGGTACTCGCCACTCCAAGCTGGAGTCCCCTACCACCTGGGTGTCATGGGGAGCTATTATACCACCCCAGCCAGGAGAGAGAGGACTCACCCCTCCTTGAGGGAGACCCCTCCCACCTGGGATACTGGGGGGAGCTCTTACAGCACTGAAGCCAGGGTAGAGTGGACTTGCCCCTCCAGACGGGAGATCTGTCCCACCTGGGTGTCAGGGTAAACTCCTATACTGTAGCAGCCAGGGTACTGGGGATTCACTCCTCCAAGAGAGAGACTCATCCCACCTGGGTGTCAGAGGGAGCTCATATATCGCCCCAGCCAGGGGAGAGGGGACTCGCCCCTCAAGGAGGGAGACTCCTCCCACCTGGGGGCAGTGGGGGCTCCTATACAGCTGCAGGCAGGGTAGCAAGGACTTGTACCCCATGGTGGAGGACCACTTTCACCTGGGTGTCAGGGGAGCTTTTATCCTTCTGCACCCATGGTAGATGGAACTAGCCCCTCCAGGCAAGAGACCCATCGCACCTGATTGTTGGAGGGGAAGTTCATATACCTCTGCAGCCAAGACTCACCCCTCTAGGCCAGAGAACCTCCCACCTGGGTATATCCTGTATCGCTGCAGCCAAGGTAGAGGGGACTTGCCCCTCCAGGCCAGAGACTCTCCCACCTGGGGGTTGGGGGAGTTGCTTTACTGCCACTGCCAGTGTAGAGGGAACTCATGACTCCAGGAGGGAGACCCCTCCCACCTGATTGTCAGAGAAAGCTAGTCTACCATTTCAGCCAGTGTATCACTAGTATATACCACTTTAGCTAGTATACCACTTTAGCCAGGGAAAAGGGGACTCACTCCTTCAGCCGGGAGACGTCTCCCACCTGGGTGACACAGGGAGCTTGTATACCACCTTAGCCAGGGTAGAGATGACTTGCACTTCTAGGCAGCTGACCCCTCCCTCCTGGGTGACTGGGAGCTTCTATACTGCATGAACCAGGGTGGAGGTTACACTCTCCTCCAGGCAGGAGACCTGTCTCATCTTGCTATGGGAGGGTAACTCCTATGCCACTGCAGCTAGAAGAGAGGCAACTTTCCCCACTAGGTGGGAGACCCCTAAACACTGGTTTTTAGGGGATCTCATATACTGGCAGAAGCAGGGACTAGGAGACTTACCAGTCCAGGTGAGAGACCTCTCCCACCTGTGTGTGTGTGGGGGCGGGAGCTCTTACAACACTACAGCCAAGATAGAGGGGACTCCCCTCTAGAGAGAAAACCCCTCCCACCTGGCGGTCCTTCTGGAGCTTGTATACCAACTTAGCCAGGGTAGAGAGGACTTGGACACTCCAGGTGAGAGAACCCTCCCACCAGGGTGTCAGCAGGGAGCTCCTATACCACTGAAGCCAGGGTATAGGGTATATGCTACTCCAGTTGGGAAATCCATCCCACCTGGCAGTTAAAGGGAGCTCTTATACAACTGCAACCAGGGCACAGGTGACTCGCCCCTCCAGGCTGAAGATGCCTCTGACCTGGGTATTGGAGGGATATAGTATACCTCCGATTCCAGGGTAGAGAAAACTTGCCCCTCCAGGATGGAGACCCCTCCCACCTGGGTGTCAGGGTAGGGGAGCTCTTATACCTCTGCAGCCAGGGTAGTGGTTACTTGCCCCCAAGACAGGAAACACCTCCCACCAGGGTGTAGCAGGGAGCTTGTATACCACCTTAGCCAGGGTATACCAGGGTATACCACCTATCCAAGTGGGAGACCCTCTCACAAGGGTTTCAGGGGGAGCTTTTATAGTACAACAGCCAGGGTAGATGGGAACCGCCCATCCAGGCAGAAGACCCCTTCCACCTAGGTGTCTGGTGGGGGCCTCATATATTGCCATAGCCATGCTAGAGGGGACTTGCCCCTATACGCCAAGATGCCTTTCACCTGGGTGTCTGGGGTGCTCCTATACTGCTACAGCCAGGGTAGAGAGGACTTGCCCCTCCTGGCAGATACCCCTCCCACACGGTTGTTGCAGGGAGCTTGTACCAAGTTAGCCAGGGTAGAGGGGACTGGGGTTCAAGTAACCTCTACCCTGGCTGTGGATATTTGGAGCTCCTCCAAACACCCAGGTGGGAGGGGTCTCCTGTGTATAGTAGTGACTGCCCTGCACCCTGGCTAAAGTGGTGTCAGAGCTTCCCCCGACACTCAGATTGGAGGGGTCTCCCACATGGAAGAGGGAGTTCCCTCTACACTGGTTGCGCGGCTTTAAGGGCTTCCCTGACGCCCAGGTGGGAGTGGTCTCCTATCTGGAAGGGCGAGTCTCCTTTCAACTTGCTGCAGCAGTATATGGGGAGAAAGGGGAGTAATGGTAATGGGTGGCACAGGGAGAGGAGGGGTCAAGGCCTAGATTCACTGCACGGTGTCAGGATTGAGGAGCAGGCCACAGGCTGAAAGAGGGCAAAGCCCCCAGGCAAGGGGCACTGCTACCTTTTCCCAAAGGAAACTCTCAGGGCCAAATATCCCAGTTCCAGTCCCTGGCTCTGGTGTGCATCCTGGGAAAGAGATCTTGAAAAGAAACCTGGCAGGGACAAGGAAAACAGGAGGGCCAAATGAGCGCACAGTGTGAAGTGCTGGAATAAGGGTGTTTTTTGTGTGTGTAGGCTAGGACCGCAAAAAGGAGCCCAGGCTAGGGACCTATAGGAGGGCCCAGGCTAGTGGAGAGCAGGGAAGGGTGGGGCCAGGCAGGCAGGGGTGGCACTAGGGTTGTGAGATGCAGGGAAGCCAAAGGGAGCAGGAAAGGGTGCCAGTGAAGCCTGCAGTTCAAGCTCAAGGAAGAAGAAAGCAAGAAGAACCCCCAGAGGCTCAAGAGGAGCCAGTCCAGGGAATGGAGAGTCAAGGGCTAGTGCTGGGGCAGAGGGCTCAGGACAGTGGACAGGGCTGGGGAGGGAATGCAGGGGATCCAGTAGGGAGGAGGCAGGCTGGAGGCCTAGTGCCACTGCCAGGTGTCAGGGTTACTGGTGCTGCCCCAAGGACCTAGGGAGAGCAAATAGCCCAGTTGAGGGTCAGGGTTCTGTTTCCCATAAGGCTCCCTGCCCAGATGAGGATCTAGGGCCAGGGACAAGGCCAAAGGGCCTGGCAAGGGACAGGGGTAAAAAGGAGTGCAATGTGAGGGCACAGTGGGGGGTCGCAGTGAGTGCAGAGAGGGGCCAGATCCAGGACCAAATCAAGGAGCCCAGGTAAGGGACCCACGCCAACAAATGGTATTAGGGACCTAATGATCAGGAGGCCCCTGCTCCAGGAAAAACGCGAGGATAAGGAGAGGTAGGATCTGCACTAGGATGAGGAGACATAGGGCTGTACAATGGGCACAGAAGGGAGCAAGCTAGGGGTCCAAATCAAGGGGCGCCCAGGTCAAATACGACAGCAAGAGACACCACAGAAAGCAAAGCAACCAGAGTAATGAAGTAAGGAGCTCAGGCTGGCATCCAGGCCAGGGTGATGTAGGGTGAAGGGTCAGGGTGAGGAAGGGCTGGGTTGGCTTAGGGGCAGCTTGCAAGGCTAGAGGGCAGAAGCTGGAAGGGAAGGGATGGCCTAGGGCAAGATCATCACTAGGCCCAAGTCCACTGCCAGTTGTAAAGTTTGGACAGCAAAGGGGGCCCAGACTAGAAGCAGGGATGTGTTGCCCATAGGGATCCTGTCAGGATCGAGGAGCAGGGCCTGGGCAGAGAGAGCCCAAAGTCCCAGGCAAGGGGCACAGCTACTTTTTCCAAAAGGGAGCCCACAGAGCCAAACACCCAGTTCCAATCCCCCAGACCTGGTGAGCATCTTGGGAAAGGGATAATGAAAAAGGGGCCCAGCAAGGATGGGGACAATAGAAAGGATGAAGTAGGGTACAGTGTGAAAGGCCAGAAGAAGGGGTTTGACAGGATGTGGGCCAGGATTCCGAAAGGAGCCCATGATAGGGACCAACAAGAGGGCCCAGGCCAGGAAAGGGCAGTGAAGGGTGTGGCTGGGCAGTAGGGTTCTGAGGTTCAGGGAAGCCAAGGGGAACAGGGTACTGGCCCCAGCATGGCCCACAATCCAAACCCAGGGAAGCGGGGAGCAAGAAGGGCCCCCAGAGGCTCAAGTGAGGAGGCAGGCCAGGGAATGGAGAGCCAAGGGCCAGGGCTTGGGCAGGGAGCTGAGGATAGTGGACAAGACTTTGGAGGGATGGCAGGGGATCCTGCAGGGGGCAGGCAGTCTCTTTTCCCAGGTCAACTGCCAGATGTCAGGGTTCTGGGTGCAGGACCAAAGACCCAGAGAGAGAAAGGGGCTCAGGCAAAGGGTAGGACTCAGGTTCCCATGAGGCACCATGGCCCAGATGAGAATCCAGAGACAGGGACCTGGCAAAGGAGGCCTGACAAGTGAAGGTGGCCAGGAGGAAGGCAATGGGAAGGCATGGTGTAGGGTATCAGTGGGTGCATGGGAGAGAAAGATCAAGACCCCAGCCAGGTGCCCAGGCAAAGGACCCACCTGACTGACCATGAATGAAGGACACAAGGAGCAGGATACTTGCAAGCACCAGGAGATACTTGCAAGCAACATCACTGATCCCCATAGGAGACAGAGTGCACCTATGTGAGCAAACTGGCCATCCCAAGAAAGGGACTCCCAAGTCAGACCCAACAGGAAGAGCCTCCATGCTATGCCAAGTGACATGAGGAACACTGTCAGGGGCTCACATAAGGTCTCAGGCCCAGAGACTGAAGCGCAAAGGGTTAGGGTTACAGAGGGCTGGGTTTGGGTAGGGACAGCATGCAAGGTGATAGGTCAGGGGAGAGAAAGGAGGGGATCTCTCAGGGCTGGGTTGGAGCAAGTCACATGTTAACTGCCAGGCCTCAAGGTTCAGACAGCAAAGGGGACTCAGGCAAGAGGCAGGGCTGTGTTTCCTATAGGGAACCTTAAGGACGCAGAAGCCAGCCAATTTGGCTCCTCTGCCCAGGTGAGTAGATTCTCAGAGAGGGACCTGGACCAAAGGGAGGGTCAAAATAGGGCACTGTGAGGGGATATCTGGCATACGGAGGTTGTGGGAGGGGGGTGGCAGCCAGAACCCATTCTAGGAGCCCAGGCTAGGGAGAAGAAGGGAAAGCGAAAGGTCCTGGCAGTGCCAGGATACCATAGCACCAGTGTAACAGAGAAGAGGGACAGGATAGGTCCTGTAAAAAGAGGGCTGGAAACAAGGGAAGGGAAAGAATCCTTGAGAAGGACAGCCAGGGGCTCAAGAAAGGAACTGGGCCCAGTAATGGAGAACCAAGTGCTAGCACCTGGGGTTGGATGAATGAAAAGAGACATGGATGGGGAGGTGAGAGAAGAGAGAATGAGGAGCTGGTGGCACAGGGGGAGAAAGGCTGAAGACCCAGATACTCTGCAGTGTGTCAGGGTTCTGGAGCAGGGCCCAGGCTAAGGGAGGCCAAAGTGAACAGGCAAAGGGCAGGGCTACGTTTTCCCAAAGGAAGCCTACAGAGAAAGACACCCAGTCAAGTCCCCTGGCTCTTTTGAGAATCCTGAGAAGGGAATCAGTAAAGCGGACATTGCAGAGACAGAAACTACAGAAGAGCCAAAGTAGGTCACAGCCCATAGGGTCACAGGCCAGGTGTGAGTGGGGTGTGGGCTAGGACCCCAGCAAGGAGCCCAGTTAAGGGACAGAGTGGAGCGCCCAGGCCAGGGGAGAGCAGAAAGGCCAGGGCCAGGAAGGCAGGGCTGAACTAACTTACTGTAGTACAGGGAAACCAAGGGGAGCAGGGAAGCAGCCCCAATGAGGGGCCCTCAAAGTCCAGAAAATCATGGAGGAAGAACAGACACCAGAGGCTCAAGCGAGGAACCAGGCAAGGGAACTCACAGCCAAGGGCCAGGGCTTGGACAGGGGGTTCAGGACACTGGACAAGATTGAGATGGGAAGGCAGAGGATCTAGCAAGGATCTGTGAGCATTTGAAAAAATGGGTAAAGAGCTCCTATTTCCAAGCTTTTTCTTGTTCCGATCCAATTCTGCTCTCTGCACCGCTTGCAAACCTCAAGAATTTTTTCTAGCTTGAAAACCAACCTCCAACATCACTGATCCCCAATCTTGCACCCCCTGCTTCTCCCTACCCTGTTCTGCTGGAATGGGTCATGCAGCCCACCTCCCTGACTTCCGCACACCAAGTATCCATGTACAGTACCCTCTTTGCCACCCCCTTCCTATGATTCAGGTCCTTCTCTGAGGATCTACTCACATGGGCACAGGAGCGGAATTGGCTCCTCGCAGTTAACATGGACCTGCTCCAACCCAGCCCTGAAAGATCCCCTCCCTTCCCTCTAGCCTTCCCTGCTGCCCCTACCACAACCCAGCCCTCCCTAATCCTAATCCTTTGTGCTCTGGTCCCTGGTCATTCACCTGAGCCCCTGACTACTTTCCTCATGGCCCTTGGCATAGCCAGGAGTCACTTCGTGTTGTGTCTGACCTAGGGGCTCCTTGCTTGGGGCTGCCAGTGGGCTCCCATAGGTAGCACTTGGCTTCTCCTGGTCCTCACACAGCCCTTCCTTCCCTTCTCCTTGCACTATTTCTGGTGATCACAGGTATCCTGCTCCTTGGATCCCCCATCACCATTGATAGGGTGGGTCCCTTGCCTGGGAGCCTGGTTGGGTCCTGGGTCTCGCCCCTATGAGCACCTACTTCAACCCCTTTACGTGCCCTCCTGTCGTCCTCTTTCTGGCCCCCTTCCTTTTCCTGGCCTTCTTTGCCAGAACTCTGCCATAGCTTCTCATCTGATACAGGAAGCCTTATGGGAAACAATACCCTGGCCTTCTCCTGAGGCCCTTGTTTTCCCTGGGTTCTTGATCCAGCACCAGGAACCCTGAAACCTGGAGGTGGCCCTGGGTCTGGAGCCTGACTTCCCCCTGCTGGATCCCCTGCATTTTTCCCCAATGTAATCCACTTTCCTGAGACCCCTGCCCAAGCCCTGGCCCTTGGCTCTCTGTTCCCAGTCCTGGCTTCTTGCTTGAGCCTCTTGTGGCCCTTCTTGATCACTGCTTTTCTGGGTATTGACTGAGGACCCCTTACTAGGGCCGCTTCCCTGCTCCCCTTGGCATTCCCGTACTGCAGCACCCTACTGCAGCCCTGCCTTCCTGGCCCAGCATTCCCTGCTCTCCTCTGGAATGGGCCCTCTTCTATGTCCCTTGCCTCGGCTCCTTGCTCTGATCCTGGCCCACATCCCACCCATACCCATTCTGCGGCTCTTCAGGCTGTACACTGCTTCAGTCCTCCTGTCCTTTCTGTCTCTGCCACGTGTGCTTTCCTGATCTTCTTCCCAGGATGCTCATCTGGGCCATGAGACTTGATTTTGCCTCTTGGCTCTGGAGGCTCTCTTTGGAAAACATAGCCCTGCCCCTTGCCTGGGCCCTTTGGCCTCTCTCAGTGAGGGTCCTGCTCCCGACTCCTGCAACCTGCAGTGGATATGGACCTTGAGCTGTTGTCCCCCTATGCCACCTACTCCATTTTCTCCCCTCAAGCTGCTCCCCCTCCATGTTTCTTTTCATTTGCCCAGGCCCTGGTGCTAGAATTTGGCTCTCCATTACTGAGCCTGGCTCTTTGTTTGAAACCCTGAGCCATTCTTCCCCTTCTTGAGGACACTTTCCCTGTCCCTTGGTTTAAGCACCCTGTTGCCTGCCACTTCCTGTGCCTCCCCACTGATCCCCTCATGTTGTGGTATGCTGGCACTGTCCAGACCCTCCACTTCCCCTGCTTCTCCCTACCCTGTGCTTTTGGAATGGGTCCTGCAGCCCAGCTCCACTTCCGCACACCAGGTATCCCCTCATAGTACACTCTTTGGCCCCCCATCCTTTGGTCCAGGTCCCTCTCTGGGCTGCAGAGTGGGGTCGGGGTGGGAGTGGGATCTACTTACCTGAGGCAGAGGAGCAGAATTTGCTCGCCTCTGAACCCTGAATGTTCCCTATGGGAAACTCAGCCCTGCCTCTCACCTGAGTTTTCCCCTCACTGCCTGAAACTTAAGCCCTGGTAATTAACAAGGTCTTGCTCCAATCCAGCCCTGAGAGATCCCCTGCCTTCCCTCCAGCCTTCCATGCTGCCAGTACCACAACCCAGCCCTCTCTATCCCTGACCCTTTGTGCTTGGTCCCTCGGCCTGGTCATTCCTCTAGGCCGGGAACGCATTCATCATGGCCCTTGGCATAGCAAGGAATCTCTTCATGTTGGGTCTGACAAGGGGGCCCCTGGCTTGAGTCCCAGACAGACTCCCCTAGGTGCCCCTTGGCTTATCCTGATCCTCACGCATTTCCTTCTTCCCTTTCCCCTTGCACATTTTTCTGGTGGTCACATATCTCCTGCTCCTTGGGTCCCCCATCACCATTGATTGGGTGGGGGCCTGGCTTGGGTCCTGGGTCTCACCCCTATGCGCACCCACCCCGACCCCATTGCGTGCCCTCCCATCCCCCTCCACATAGCCCCCTTCCTTTTCCTGGCCTACTTTACCAGGACCCTGGCCATAGGTTCTCATCTGATACAGGGCGCCTTATGGGAAACAATACCCTGGCCCTGGCCTGGGCCCATTGCTTTCCCTGGGTGCTTGGTCCAGCACCAGGAGCCCTGAAACCTGGAGGTGGCCTTGCGCCTGGAGCCTGACTGCCCCCTGCTGGATCCCCTGCTCTCCTTCCCAAATGTAATCCACTGTGCTGAGCCCCCTGCTCAAGCCCTGGCACTTGGCTCTCAGTTCCTTGTCCTGGCTTCTCATTTGAGCCTCTGGTGGCCCTTCTTGATCACTGCATTTCTGGGAATTATCTGAGGGCCTCTCACTGGGGCCACTTCCCTGCTCCCCTTGGCATTCTTGGATTGCAGCATGCTAGTGCAGCCCTGCCTGCCTTCCCAGCCCAGCATTACCTGCTCTCCCCTTGCCTGGGCCCTCTTCTAAGTTCCTTGCCTAAGATCGTTGCTCTGGTCCTGTGCCCCATCCCACCCATACCCATTCTTTGACTCTTCAGGCTGTGCCCTGCTTCAGTCCTCCTGTCCGTTCTGTCTCAGCAATGCCCTCTTTCCTGATCCCCTTCCCAGGAGGCTCACCTGGGCCACGCAACTTGATTTGGCCTCTTGGCCCTGGGGACTCCCTTTGGAAAACATAGCCCTGCACCTTGCCTGGGTCTTTTGACTTTCCTCAGACGTGGCCCTGCTCCCAACCCCTGACAGCCTACAGTGTATCTGGGCCTTGAGCCATTCTCCCCCTGTGCCACTCACTCCACATTCTCCCCTCCTGCTGCTCCCCCTCCATGTTTCTTTGCATTCACCCAGGCCCTGGTGGTAGCACTTGGCTGTCCATTACTGGGCCCGGCTACTTGCTTGAGACCCTGAGTTGTTCTCCCCCTTCTTGAGGACATTTTCCCTGTCCCTGGTTTCAGGCACCTGTTGCCTGCCCCCTCCTGTGCCTCCCTTCGGATCCCCCCATGCTTGGTATTCTGGCATTGCATGGACCCTCCACTCCCCCTGCTTCTCCCTACCCTGTGCTGCTGGAATGGGTTCTGCAGCCCACCCCTACTTCTTCACACCAAGTATCCCCTTACACTACCAGCTTTGGCCCCCCGTCCTTTGGTCCAGGTTTCTCTCTAAGGATCTACTCACCTGGGGCAGAGGAGTAGAATTGACTTGCCGCTGTGCCCTGAATGCTCGCTATGGGAAACACAGCCCTGCCACTCGCCTCAGTCCCCCTCACTGCTTGAACCTTGAGGCCTGGCATTTAACATGGACTTTCTCCAACTCAACACTGAGTGATCCCCTCCTTTCTCCTCCCTGCAGCCTTCCATGCTGCCCCTACCACAACTCATCCCTTCCTAACCCTGACTCTTTGTGCTGTGGTCCCTGGGCCTGGGCATTTGTCCAAGCCCATGACCGTGTTCCTCATGGCCCTTGGCAAACCAATGAGTCTCTTCTTGTTGGGTATGACCTGGGGGCCCCTTGCTTGGGCCTGCCAGTGGGCTCCCTATGTCCCCCTTGGCTTCTCATGGACCTCACGCAGCCCCTTCTTCCATGTCCCCTTGTACCTTTTTCTGGTGCTTACAGGTCTCTTGCTCCTTGGGTTCCCCAACACCATTGATCAGGTGGGTCCCTTGCCTGGGCACTTTGCTAGGATCCTGGGTTTTGCCCCTATGTGCACCCACCCCAACCCCCTTGCTTGCCCTTCCATCGCCCTCCTTTTTGCCCTCTTCCTTTTCAAGGCCTCCTTTGCCAGGGCCCTGTCCATAAGTTCTCATCTGATCCAGGGATCCTTATGGGATACAATGCCCTGTCCTCGCCTGGGTCCCTTGCTCTCCTTGGGTGCTTGGTCCAGCACCAGAAACCCTGAAACCTAGAGGTGACTCTGGGCCTGGAGCCTGACTGCCCTTGCTGCATCCCTTGCATTCCTTCTGAAATGTAATTCACTGTCCTGAGCCCCCTGGCCAAGCCATGGTCCTTGGCTCTTCGTTTCTTGGCCTGGCTTCTCACTTGAGGCTCTGCTGGCCCTTCTTGCTTACTGATTTTCTGGGCATTGTCTGAAGGCCCCTCGCTGGGACAACTTCCCTGCTCCCCTTGGCATTCCTGGACTGCAGTACCCTAGTGCAGCCCTGCCTTACTGGCCTGGTGTTCTTGCTCTCTCCTGTTCTGGGCCCTCTTCTAGGTCCCTTGCCTGAGCTCCTTACTGGGATCCTGGCCCCCACCCCACCCACACCATTCCTGCGACCCTTAAGTCTGTGCCCTCCTTCAGCTCTCCTTTCCTTTCTGTCTCTGCAATGCGCGCTTTTCTGATCCCCTTCCCAGGATGCTTAACTGGGCCAGAGGATATGACCTTTGGGAAAACATAGCCCTACTGCTTGCCTGGGAGCTTCGCTCCCCTCAGCCTGGGCCCTGATCCTGTACCCTGACACCCTGCCTTGGACCTGGGCTTTGAGCTCTCCTTCCCCTGTGCCAGCAGCTCCCCTTTCTTTCCTCCCTGTCCATGATTCTTTTCATTCACTCAGGCCTAGGTGCTAGCACTTTGCTCTCCATTATGGGCCCTGCTCCTTGCTTGAGCCCTTGGCCGCCAGAGGATTTGACCTTTGGGAAAATGTACCTCTCCTTCCTGCCTGTGCACTTTTGCCTCCCTGAATTCAGGCCCTACTCCTAAAACCTGACACCCTGCACTGGACCTGGGCCTTGAGTCCTCTTCCTCCTGTGCCAAAACCTCCCCTTTATCCCCTCCTGCCCCTCTCTATCCACTTTTCTTTTAATTCACCCAGGCCCATCTGCTAGCTCTTGGCTCTCCATTACTGGGCCGGCTTCTTGCTTGAGCCCCTGGCTGCCCTTCTCTAGGACCTTGTAACAATCCCTTGGTTTTAGGCCCCGTTTGCCAGCCCCCTCCTCTGCCTCCCCTCTGTTCTGCTCATGCTGTGGTATCCTGGCACTGCACTGACCCTCAGCTACCCCTATTCACTCTAGCCTAGTCTCCTCAAATGGGTTCTGCATCCCACCAACCTCCCCCCAACCTCTGCATGACAGGTATCCCCTCACAGTACTCTCTTGCCCCTCATTGGTCCAGGTCCCTCTCTGAGGATCTACTCACCTGGGGCAGAGGAGCAGAATTGGCTGTTCTCTGTACCTTGTATGCTCCTTATTGGAAAAACAGCCTGGCCAGTCACCTGAGTCCTCTTCACTGCCTGTACCTTGAGGCCTGGTAGTTAACATGAAACTTGTCCAACACAGCCCTGAGTGATCTCCTCTCTTCCCTTCCCTGCCCTCTCACCTTGCATGCTGCCCCTATCCCAACCCAGCTCTCCCTAACTCTGATCCTTTTTGCTCCAGTCTCCAGGCCTGGGTGCTCACCTGAGCCCCTAACCATGTTCCTCATGTCCCTTGGCATAGCATGGAGTCTCTTCGTGTTGCGATTGACCTGGGGGCCCCTTACTTGGGCCCCCCAGCAAGCTACCCTAGGTGCCTCTTGCCTTTCCCATTGTCTCCTGGTCCTCACACAGCCCCTACCTCCCTTGCCCTTGCACTTTTTCCTGGTGTTTGCAAGTGCATTGCTCCTTGGGTCCCTCATCACAGTCAGTTGCGTGGGTCCCTTGCCTGGGGGCTTGTCTTGGGTCATGGCTCTTGCCCTATAGTGAGCCCACCACAATCCCTGCCATGCCCTTTCATCCCCCTCCTCCTGATCCCCTTCCCTTGTCTCGCCTCTTTTGCCAGGTCTCTTGCCCTGGATTCAAATATGAGCCAGAGCGCCTTATGGGAAACAGAGCTCTGCCATTCACCTGGGCCTCTTGCTCTCCCTGGGTGCTTGGTCTGGTACCAGGAACCCTGAAACATGGAGGTGGCCCTGGAATAGAGCTTGACTCCCCCCTGCTGGATCCCCTGCCTTCCCTCCCAAATCTTTCCAGTGTCCTGAGCCTCCTGTCCACTGCTTTTCTGGGCATTGTGTGAGGGCCCCTTCGTTGGGATACTTCTCTGATCCCCTTGGATTTCCTGTACCTCAGTACCCTAGTGCAGCCCCACCTTTCCGGCCCAGCGTTCCCCTGCCTTCCTTCCCAAATCTTGTCGACTGTCCTGAACCTCCTGCCCAAGCCCTGGCTCTTGGCTCTCCATTCCCTGGCCTGGCTCCTCGCTTGAGCATCTGATGGCCCTTCATTCTCACTGCTTTTCTGGGCAATGTCTGAGGCCCCTCGCTGGGGCCGCTTGCCTGCTCCCCTTGGCTTTCCTGAACCTAAGTACCCTAGTGCAGCCTTCCTTTCCCGGCCTGGTGTTCCCTGCTCTCCCCTGGCCCTCTTTTAGGTCACTTACCTGGTCTCCTTGCTGGGGTCCTGGCCCCCACCCCACCCACACCTTTCCTGCAGCCCTTCAAGCTGGGCCCTCCTTTGGCCCTCCTATCTTTTCTGTCTCTGCCATGCCCGCTTTCCTCATTCCCTTCCCAGGATGCTCACCTGGACCAGGAGACTTGACCTGGCCTCTTGGCCCTGGGGGATCCCTTTTGGAAAACGTATCCCTGCCCCATTGATTGAGCCTTTTTGCCTCCCTCAGCCTGGGCACTGCTCCCCTCCCTGACACCGTGCAGTGGAACAGGGCCTTTAACCCTTCTCCTCCTGTGCCACCCACTCCACTTTCTCCCCTGCCACTACTCCCTCTGTTTCTTTTTGTTCACCCAGGCCCAGGTGCTAGCACTTGGATATCCATTACTGGGCATGGCTCCTTGCTTGAGATACTCGCTACACTTCTTGAGGACTCTTTCCCTGTCCCTTGGTTTCAGGCACCTGTTTCTAGCCCCCTCCTGTGCCTCCCCTCTGATACCCTCATTTTGTGTTATGCTGGCACTACCTGGACCCTTTTCACGCCCTGCTTCTCCCTAGCCTATGCTGCTCGAATGGGTCCTGGCAGCCTGACCCATCCCACATTACCATACACCAGGTGTCTTCTCACAATACCCTTTTTGGCCCCTCCTTTTGTCCAGGTTCATCTCTGAGTATCTACTCATTTGGGGCAGAATGCTCCCTTTGGGAAATACAGCTCTGCCAATCCCATGATTCCCCTTCACTGCCTGAAACTTGTGGCCTGGCAGTTAACATGGGACTTGCTCCAATACAGCCCTGAATGATCCCCTCCCTTCTCTCCCCTGCCCTCTGGCCTTGCATACTGCCCCTACCCCAAATCAGCCTGCCCTAACCCTGGCCCTTGGCGCTCCTATCCCTATCTTGTGAACTCTTTTGAGCCCCTGATGCTTTCCTCATGCCCCTTTACTTAGTGTGGAATATCTTCATGTTAGGTCTGAATTGGGAGCTCCTTTCTTGGGCCCACCAGAGGGCTCCCCTAGGTGCCCCTTGAGCTTCCCTCTGTCTCATGGCCCTTGTACAGCTCATCCTTCCCATCCCCTCGCAAATTCCCCTGGTGCTCATGAGTATTCTGCTCCTTGGATCCCTCGTCTTAGGTTGGCCAGATGGGTACCTTGTCTCAGCACCTGTCTACTGTCCTGGCTCTCCTCCCACCACACACCTACCACAATCCCCAGCTGTGCCCTCCCATAGCCATCCTTCTAGCCCCCTTCCATAGCCAGGCCTCCTTTGCTAGGTCCCTCTCCATGGAGTCTCATCTGGGTCAGGGCACCTTATGAAAAAAGGAGCCCTGTCCCTTGCCTGGACCACTTACTCTTTCTGGGTGCTTGAGCCTCCACCAGGAACCCTGAAACCTGTTAGTGGCACTGGGCCTGGAGCCGGACTGCCCCCTGCTGGATCCCCTACCTTCTCTCCCAAGCCTTGTCCACTGTCCTATGCCCCCTGCCCAAGCCCTGGCCCTTGGCACTCCATTTCCTTGCCTGGATCCATGCTTGAGCCTCTGGTGGCCCTTGTTTTCCTTTCTTTTCTGGGATCTGTCTGAGGGCCCCTCACTGGAGCTTCTTCTCTCCTCCCATTGGCTTCCCTGTACAGCAGTACCCTAGTGCAGCCACACCTTATTGGCCCTACCTTTCCCTGCTCTCCCCTGGCCTAGGCCTTCCCCTAGGTCCCTTGTCTTAGCTCTTTCCTGGGGTGCTGGCCCCCACCCCACCCAGACCCATCTTGTGGCTCTTGAGCCCGTCCCCTCCTTTGGCCTTCTTCTCGTTTCTATCTCTCCCAGCCCCACTTTCCTTATCTCCTTTCCAGGATGCTCATCAGGCCAGGTACTCGACCTGGCCTCATAGCCTTGTGGGTTCCTTTTGGAAAAATGTATCCCTGCCCCTTGTCTGGGCCCTTTGGCTTCCCTCAGCCCGTGCCCTGCTACCCAGTCTTGACACCCTGCAGTGGATCTGGGCCTTAAGCCTTCATTCCATTTTGTCTCCTGCTCAGATTTCTCCCTTCCCTCCCCTCCCCATCCATATCCATTTTCATTCACCCTGCCCCAGGTGCTAGCACTTGGCTCTCCATAATTAGGCACAGCTCCTTGCTTGAGCCCCTGGCAACACTTCTTGAGGATTCTTTCCCTTCCCTTGGTTTCAGGTCTCTTTTTATAGACCCCATTCTGTGCCTCCCCTCTGTTCCACTGGTGCTATGGTATCCTGGCACTGCTGGTACCCTTCACTTTCCCTGCTTCTCCCTAGCCTCAGCTCCTCGAATGGGTCCAGACTGCCAACTGACCACCCCCACAACCTCTATATTCCAGGTATCCCCTCACAGCGCCCTCTTTTGATCTTCCTTTGGTCCAGGTCCCTCTCTGAGGATCTACTCACCTGGAGAGTGGAGCCATATTGGTTGGCCTCTACACCCTTAAGGTTCCCTATGGGAAACACAGACCTGCCTCTTGCCTGAGTCCCCTTTGCTGACTGAACCTTGAGGCCTGGCAGTTAACATGTGATATGCTTCAACCCATCCCTGAGAGATCCACTCACTTCCTGCCCTGCCCTCTGGCCTTACATGCCGCCCCCTACCCCAACCTAGCCCTCTCTAACCCTGACCATTTTGTGCTTCAGTCCCTGGGCCTGGTGCTCATATGAGCCCCTGAAAGTGTTCCTCATGTCATTTAGTGTAGCACAAGAGTCTCTACCTATTGGATCTGACCTGAGGACCCCTTGCTTGGGGACCTTGGCCTGTGCTCCCATAAGTGCCTGTTGCAGTTTTCTCTGTCTCCTCATCCTTGCACAGCCCTTCCTCCCCTTCCCCTTGTGCTTTCCCCTGGCGCTTGCAGGTCTCCTGCTCCTTGGGTCATTCATGCACGTTTGGTCAGGTAGGTCCTTTACCTAGGCATCTGGCTTGGGTCCAGGATCTTGCCCCACCCCCAAGCACCCCAACGAGATCACCCCCACCGTGCCCTTCCATTGCCATCCTCCTGGCGGCCTTCACTTGTCAGTTTCCTTTGCCAGGTCCCTGTCCCTGGATTTTCATCTGAGCCAGGGCACTTTATGGGAACCTGAGTCCTGCCCCTTGCCTAGGCCCTTTGCTCTCTCTGGGCCTTTGGTCCTGTACCCAGAACCCTGATACCTGGCAGTCAACTTGGGCCAGGAGCCAGCCTATCCCCTTCTGGATCTCCTGCCATCCCTCCAAAGACTTGTCCACTGTCCTGAGCCCCCTGCCCAAACCCTGGCCCTTGGATATCTATTCCCTGGCCTGCCTCCTGCTTGAGCCTCTGGGGGCCCTTCTAGCTCCGTGCTTCCCTGGGCTTGGACTGCTGGCCTTGCTGGGACCAGTACCCTATTCCCCTTTGCTTCCCGGTACCTCAGAATCCTACTGTCACCTGCCTGCCCAAACTCGCCCTTCCCTGCCCTTTCCTGGCCTGGGACCTCCTGTTGGTCCCTAGCCTGGGATCCTTTCTGGATTCCTGGCTCGCACCCATCAACACTCTTTCTGTGGCCTTTCATGCTGTACCCTCCTTCATCCCTCCTGTTTTCCCTGTCCCTGCTGAGCCCCCTTTCAAGATCCCTTTCCCAGGATGCTCACCAGGTCCAGGGGACTGGAACTTGGTGTTTGGCCCTGTGGGCTCCCTTTGGGAAAACGTAGCTATGCCCCTTGCTTGGGACTTTGAACTCTGCCCAGGCAGTGCTCCTCGATCCTGACACTCAGCAGTAAACCTGAGCCTTGAGCCCTCCTCTCCCTGTGTCATCCACTACCCTTACTCTCTTTTTTCCCCTCCCCAGTGCTGTCTGTTTTCATAGGACCCAGAAATGCGTCCCGGCACTTGGCTCCCCATTCTTGTGCCTGGCTCCTTGTTGGAGGCCCTAGTTGCCTTCATGAGGACCCTGCCCTTGTTCTTTGATTTCAGGCCCCTTGCTTAGTCCCCTCCTGTTCCTCCCCTCTGTTCTCCTTGTACTGTGGTATTTTGTCATTGCCAAGACTCTGCAGTGGTATTCAAGATCCCCTTGTCAACCAGGTAAGAGGGGTCTCCCGACTAGAGGGCAAGTCCTCTCTCCCCTGGCTGCAGCATTATATGAGTTCCACCAAAAACCAAGTGGAGAGGGGGGAGCTCTGGCCTGGTGTTAGGAGTCTGCTCTACACTGTTCTGTGGTGGCATACAACTCCCCCAGACACCTAGGTAAGAGGAGTCTCCCACATGGATGGGAAAGTCCCTTTTACCCTGGCTAAGGTAGTATACAAGCTCCCCTGGAAACCCAGGTTGGAGTGGCCTGGCAGGGCGAGTGCCTCTACTTTCGCTGGTTCCCTATCGAATTTCCCTGGACACCCAGGTCAGAGGGGTCCCCACCTGCAGGGGTTAAATCCTCTGCCCAGAACTTGGTGTTTGGCCCTGTGGGCTCCAGTTGGTATATGAGCTTCCAGTTGACACCCTGGTGGGAGGGGTCTTCTAACTGGAGAAGCGAATTTCCTTTACCCTGGCTATGGAGGTATAGGAGCTCCCCAGACACCCAGGTTGGAGGGGTATCTCCCCTGGAGGGGCGAGTCCCTACTACCCTGGCTACTGAGATATATGAGCCTCTCTCCACCAACACCCAGGTGGGAGAGGTCTCCAGCCTAGAGTGGTGAGTCCATTCTACCCTGGATATTGCAGTATAGGAGCTCCCCTGACACCCAGGTTAGAGTGGTCTCTTGACTGGAGGGGCAAGTCCTCTCCACACTGGATGTGGCAGTAAAGGAGCTCCCCTTGAACACCCAGAGGGAGTGGTTTCCCACCTGGAGGGCAATTCCCCTCAACCCTAGCTTCAGTGTTATAGGAGTTCCCCCGCCACCTCCACTACATCCAGATGGGAGTTGTCTCCCGCTTGGAGCAGCTATTCTCCTGTACCATGGATGAGGAGGTATACAAGCTCACCCAGACACCCAGGTGAGATGGGTCTACCGTCTTGTCCAGCTATTCTCCTCTACTTTGGCTCGTGCCATATAAGACTGCCCAGGACACCCAGGTGGGAGGGATCTCCCTCCTGCAAGGGCGAGTCCCCTAACCCTGGCTGTGGCAATATGTGAGCTCTCCCTGACACCCAGGTGGGAGGGGTCTCCTGCCTTGAGGGGTGAGTCTCCTCTATTTTGGGTGGTGGCATAGAGTACCTCCTGGACACCCTGGTGGGAGGGTTCTCCCTGGCTATGGCAGTATTCCAGCTCACCCTGGACAACCAGATGGGAGAGGTCTCCCGCCTGGAGCAACAAGTTCCCTGTACCCTGGCTTCAGCAGTATACAAGCTCCCTCAGACACCCAGGTGGGAAGTCTCTCCCGCATGGAGGGGCAATTCCCCTCTACCCTGGCTAAGACAATATACAACTTCTCCCTGACACACAGGTGGGAGGAGTCTCCCAACTGCAGTGGAGCCTCCCCTCTACTTTGGATGGTGCCCTATAAGAGCTCCCTGGATATCCAAGTGGGAGGATTCTGCTGCCTGTAGGGTTGAACTCCTTTACCCTAGCTGTGGCAGTATAGGAGTTCACCCGAAAACCTGGTAAAAGGGGTCTCCCACCTGTTGGGGTGAGTCCCCTCTACATTGGCAGCAGCAGTATTTGAGCTCCCCCCACAACCAGATGGGAAGGGTCTCTGACTGGAGGGGTGAGTCCCTTCTACCCTGTCTGCAGATACAAGCTCCCCCAATACCCAGGTAAGAGGGGTGTCCCTCCTGGAGTGGCAAGTGCCTGCTACCCTAGTTGCGGCAGTATAGGAGTCCTACCCCCCAACACCCAAGTCGGAAGGGTCTCTCCACTGGAGGGGCAAGTCCCTGCTACCCTGGCTGCAGCTGTATAGGAGATCCCCCCCCATACCCAGGTTGGAGTGAATGCCACCTTGAGGGGATAGTCCCCTCTACCGTGGCTTTGACGATATAAGAACTCCCCCTGACACTAAGGAGGGAGGTGTCTCCTGCCTGGAAGGGCGAGTCCCCAGTACCCTGGCTTCAGTGATATAGGAGCTCCCCATGAAACCCTGGTGGAAGAGGTCTCCTGCCTGGATGAGAGAGTCCCCTCTACCATGGATTTGTCAGTACAAGAGCTCCCCCTGAACCCAGATGGGAAGGCTCTCCTGACTGGAGGGGCAAGTCTGCTATTCTTTGGCTGCAGTGGTGTACATGTTCCCACTGGACACCCAGGAGGGAGGGGTTTCCCGACTGGAGGGGCAAGTCCACTCTACCCTGGCTATGGTGGTGTATGAGCTCTCCAGGTCACCTAGGTGGGAGGGGTATCCTGCCTAGAGGGGAAAGTTTCCTCCCTGCTGGCTGCGATGGTATATGAGATCCCTCTGACACCCAGGTGGGAGGGGTTCCTTGACTGGAGGGGCGATTTCCCTGTACCGTGGTTTGGCAAATTCAAGGTTCCCCCGATACCCAAGTGGGAGGAGTCTCCCATCTGGACAGAGGAGACCCTCTATGGTGACTGCAGTGGTATAGGAGATCAACGGACACCCAATTTGGGAGGAGTCTTAAACATGGAGGGGCAAGTCCCCACTATCCAGAATGTGGAGATATACAAGATTCTCCTCACACCCAGGTGGGAGGGGTCTCCCGCCTGGAGTGGGTAATCCCCTCTACATTGGCTTGTGCCTATAAGTGCTCCCTGGTCAACCAAGTGGGAGATGTCTCCTGCCTGCAGTGGCGAACACCTCTACACTGGCTCTGGTAGTATAGGAGCTTCCCCCTACACCCAGGTGGGAGGGTTCTCCTGCATGTAGGTGTGATTCCCCTCTACTCTGGCTGCAAAGGTATAGGAGAACCCCTGAACCCAGGTGGGAGGGGTCTTTCCCCTGGAGGGGCGAATCCCTGCTACCCTGGCTGGAGCGGTATAGGAGCCCCCACTCCAGGATACCCAGGTGGTGGGGGTCTCCTGCCTGAAAGGTCGAGTCCCCTCTACCCTGGCTGCAGTAGTACACCAGTTTCCTCCGATTCCCAGGTTGGAGGGGTCTGCCACCTGGATGGGTGACTTGCCTGTACCATGGCTGCTGGGGTTCATAAGCTCCCTTGACATGCAGGTGGGAGGTGTCCCTTGCCTGGAGGGTTGTGTCTCCTCTACCATGGCTCAAGCTGTATATAAGCTTAAAAAGACACCCACATAGGAAGGGTCTTCCCACTGGAGGAGCGAGTCCACTCTACCCTGTCAATAGCAGTATAGGAGCATCCCCTGTCACCCAGTTGGGAGGGGTCTCCTGCCTATAGTGGTGAGTCCCCTCTTGTCGGAGACCAGCTCCAACAGGGGGTCTCAGGAGACGAACGGATGGTGAGGAGTCGGCGAAAGAGGGGGTGGAGAAACAACACAGACACCAAAGTGAAGGTGTTGATCGCAATCTTTACTTGTGAAATTGATCATATATACTTTTCATTTTGGCAGGCTTACAGCACTTTGTGGTTACAAAACAGGAATCATTATTCAAAGAAACAAAATATTACCTAGCTACAATTAGAATAGAATAATGTATCTTGGCTTATGCATAAGCAAGCATTTGTACTTTCAGTTCGAGTTTTGTTTTGAGCTGTTTCTGCTTAGTTAACTTTTAATAATAGTTACAAATGTCCCAAAGTATTGGCCTATACCTTGACTATTCTTTCTTGACTTACTGACTGGAACCGGTGCCATGGTTATGGCAAGTGGTTGATTTGTTATTACTTTTAATCAAACAAAAGTAAGAGCACAAACCATTGTGCACAGGAACAAGAACAAGTTGCCCAGTACTAAGCACTAATCTGTCTTCTTAACATTAATTTTTATTCTCTAGATTTTAATTTAATTTCTCAAAAACTTCCTTGACAGGAATACAGCGAGTTTTTCTTTAGACATTAACAATTTACACTCCACAGCTGAATCATTACATTTAGAGCAAACAGATCTATGCTTTAAAAGTAGTTGCATTAATTGGAAAAGTCATGATTTTTCCTTCATACTTAATGGTCATATGAGAAATCGCAACTATACTTATTAAAGGAATAAAAAAACAAATCAGCCCATTCCCAGAAACATACTGCGCTCCTCCAGAGGATGGACGCCTTGCGCCATCCACCTCAGTAGGGCCTTGCCATTGCCTGAGTCAGGGGAGGGGCGCAGCACCCTCTAACCTGGCTTTGGCAGTAAAATATAAGCTCCCCCTGACACCCAGGTGGGAGGGGTTTCCAGCATAGAGGGGCAAGTACCCTCTATTCTGGCTCAGGTGGTATAGGAGCTCCTCCTGACACCCAGGTTAGAGGGGTCTCTTGACTGGAAGGGCGATTCCCCTATTCCCTGTATGCTCAGTATTCGAGTTCCTCTGGACACACAGGTGGAAGGGTCTCCCCCCTAGATGGGTGAGTCTCCTCTCCCTAGCTGCAGTGATATAGGAGCTCCCCCAACACCAGGTGGGAAGGGTCCTTCGCCTGGAGAGATGAGTCCCCTCTACACTGGCTGAGGGGATGTACCAGTTATCCGCGAAACCCAGGAGGGAGGGGTCTCCTGCCTGGAGGGGCAAGTCCCCTTTATTCTGGCTGCTGTGATTTAGTTGATTTCCCCCTCCATACCCAGATGGGAGGGGCCTCTTGCCTAAAGGAATGAGTCCCCTCTCCCCGGGCTAAGGTGATATAGGAGTTACCCCATTATCAGGTGGAAGGTGTCTGTCATCTGGAGGCGTGAATCACCTATACCCTGGCTTCTGGGGTATATAAGCTCTACCTGACATGCACGTGGGAGGGGTGTTCCGCCTGGAGGGGCAAGTCCCCTCTACCCTGGATAAGGCATTATAGGAGTTTCTCCTATTTCAAGTGGGAGGTGTTTCTCACCTGCTGTGCAAGTCGCCTCTACCCTGGCTGCTGGGGTATATGAGCTCCACCTGACACCCAGGTGAGAGGGGTCTTTCGCCCAGAGGGGCAAGTATCTCTAACATGGCTGCGGCAGTATACAGTTCCCCCAGACACCCAGGTGGGAGGGGTATCCCAGTTAAAAGAGCAACTCCCCTCTATCCTGGCTGCTCTG
Organism: Ictidomys tridecemlineatus; assembly: GCF_052094955.1. Taxonomy (NCBI): domain Eukaryota; kingdom Metazoa; phylum Chordata; class Mammalia; order Rodentia; family Sciuridae; genus Ictidomys; species Ictidomys tridecemlineatus. The sequence goes on from NC_135492.1 coordinate 12,733,040, forward strand.
GTATAGGAGCTTCCCTGACACTGTGGTGGGAGCAGTCTCCGGCCTGGAAGGGAGAGTCCCTTATACTCTTCCTGCAATGGTACAGGAGCTCATTAGGACATCCAGGTGGAAGGAGTCTCCTGCCTGGAGGGGAGAGTCATCTGTACCCTTGCTGACATGGTGTATGAGCTCCCAGAGACACCGAAGTGTGATGGGTTTCCCGCCTGGAGGGACGAGTTCCATCTATTCTGACTGTGGCAGCATATGAGCTCCACTGACACCCATGTGGGAGGTGTCTCCTGCCTAGAGGGGCGAGTCCCCACTACCCTGGCTTCAGTAGTATACTAGCTCCCCTCCCCAAACCAGATGGGAGGGGTCTCCTGCCTGAAGGGTCGAGTACCCTCTACCCTTGCTGCAGTGGTATACTAGCTTTCCCTGACACACATGTGGGGGGGGTTCTTCTCCTGGAGAGCTGAGTCCCCTCTACCCTGGCTGTGGCAGTATACAACCTCCCCCATGACACCCTGGTGGGAGGTGTTCTCACTTGGTGCAGCAACTACCTTCTAACCTGGCTGCAGTGGTATATGAGCTCTCCTTGATACTCAAGTGGGAAGGGTCTCCCGTCTGGAGAGTAAGTCACCTCTACCCTGGCTAAGGTGGTATACAAGCTCTCTGAGACACCCCAGTGGAAGGGGTTTCCTGCCTGGAGAGATGAGTACCCTCAACCCTGGCTGCTTCAGCATAGGAGCTTGCTGACACCCAGGTGAGAGGAGTCCCCTGCCTGGAGGGTAGAGTCCCCTCCACTGCCTGTGGAAGTATAGGAGATCCCACTGACACCCAGGTGGGAGGCGGCTCCTACCACGAGGGGCAAGTCCCCTCCACCCTGGCTCTGGAGATACAGGAGCTCACCCAACACGCAGGGGGGAGGGGTCTCTTGCATTGAGGGGCAAGTCCCCTCTACAATGGTTGTGGTGGGATAAGAGCTCCCTCTGACAACCAGATGAAAGGGGTCTCCTGCCTGGAGAGACGAGTGTCTGCTACCCTGGCTGTAGCTGTATACCTGTCCTGCTCCAACAACCAGGTGGGATTTTTCTCTCACCTGGAGGGGCGAGTCCCTGCTACCCTGGCTTCAGTGGTATGTGAGCTCCCCTTGCACCCAGGTGGGAGGGATCTTTGCCTGGAGAGGCGAGTCCCCTGTAACCTGGCTGTGGTGGTCTACAAGATCCCCCAGACACTGAGGTGAGTCTCCCCTACCCTGGTGGTGGCAGTATATAATCTCCCACTGACACTCTAGTGGTGGGAGGTGTCTCTTGCCTGTGTAGCAAGTACCCTGTACACTTCCTGCAGGGGTATATGAGCTCCCCACACACCCATGTGGGAGGGATCTTCTGTCTGGAGGGGAAATTCACCTCTCCCCTGGCTAAGGTGGTATACAAGTTTCCTGAGACACCAGGTAGAAAGGGTGTCCAGCCTGGAGGGGGGTGTCCTCTACCCTGGCTGCTGCAGTACAGGAGCTCTCCTGACACCCAGTTGGGAGGAGTCTCCCCCGTGGAGTGTAGAGTACCCTGGACCCTGCCTGTGATGATAAAGGAGCTACCACTGACACTCAGGATTTAGGTGTCTCCTGACTAGAGGGGTGAGTCCCCTCCACCCTGGCTTTGGAGATATAGGAGCTTGCCCTCACACACAGGAGGAAGGGGTCTCTTGCCTTGAGAGGTGAGTCATATCTACAATGATTACAGCTGGACAAGTGCTCCCCCTGACAACCAGATGAAAGGAGTCTATTGCCTGGAGAGACTATTCTCTGCTATCCTGGCTTCAGCTGTCCTGCCTCAACACCCAGGTGGGAAGGGTCTCACACTTGGAGGGGCAAGTCCCCACTACCCTGGCTAAGGCGGAATTCAAGCTTCCCCTGGCATCAAGATTGGAGGGGTCTCTCACCTGAAGGGGCGAGTCAGCTCTCCCCTGACTGCTGCTATATAGGAGCTCCCCGAGACCCCCAGGTAGGAGGTGTCTCCTACCTAGAGGTGTGAGTCCCTTCTACCCTGCTTGCAGTGGTGTAGGAGCTCCCCTGACACCCAGGTGGGAGGGTTTCTGTGGTAAGGAGGGGTGATTCCCCTCTACTCTGCCTATGGCAGTATATGAGCTGCCTCCCAGCATACCCACGTGGGAGGGGTCTTCAGGTGACCCTGGATGCTAAAGTAAATGAGCTCCCCACCGTGGTGGGAGGGGTCTCCCGCCTAGAGGGGCAAGAATCCTCTACCCTGGCTAAGGTGTTATACAAGCTCCCAGTGACACCCAGTTAGCAGAGGTCTCCTTCCTGGAGGGGCAAGTCCCCACTACCCTGGGTACAGTGGTATATGAGCTCCCTCACCCACACCCAGTGGTTGGGGTCTCCCGCCTGGAGGGGCGAGTCCCTTCTACCTGGATGTGGCAGTATACTAGATCCCCCTGACACCCAGGCGGGAGGGGTCTCCCGCCTGGAGTGGCGAGTTTCCTCTACCCTTTTTGTGGCAATATAGGAGCTCCCCTGGACACTCAGGTGGAAGGGGTCTCTACCCTGGAGGGGCACATCCCCTCTACCCTGGCTATGGTGGTATAAGATCACCCCCTGACACACAGTTGTCAGGCATATTCTGCCTGGAGGGTCAAATCCCCTCTACCCTGGCTGTGGCAGTATAAGTGCTCCCCATGACACCCAGGTAGTAAGAGTTTCCAGCCTAGAGCAGCAAACCACCTCTACCCTAGCTGTGGAGGTATACAAGCTTCCTCAGACACTAAGGTGGGAGGGGTACCCCGCCTGGAGTGGTGAGTCCCCTCTACCCTGGCTTTGGTGGTATACAAGCTCACCCTAGCAGCCAGATGGGAGGGTTCTCACCTGGAGGGGCAAGTCCCCACTACTTTAGCTGGTGCCATATAAGAACTCCCAGGACACCTACTTGGGAGGTGTCTCCCGACTAGAGGGGTGAGTGGCCTCTACCCTGGCTGTGATGGTATATGAGCTCCCTTCAACACCCAGTTGGGAGGGGTCTTCACCTAGAGAGATGAGTCCCCTGTATCCTGGCTGTGGCTGTATACAAGATTCCCTAGACACCTAGGTGGGAGGGGTCTCCCTCCTGGTGGCATGAGTACCCTCTACATTGGTTGGAGCGGTGTACTAGCTCCTCTGACACCCAGTTGGAAGGTATCTCCTGCCTCAAGGGGCGAGTCCCCTCTACCCTGCCTGCGGAGGTATAGCAGTTCCCTCAGACACCCAGGAGGGAGGGGTCTTCCGCCTGGCGGGTCAAATACCCTCCACTCTGCATGTGGAGGTATATGAATTCCCTCAGATCCAGGTGAAAGGGGTCTCCCACCTGGAGGGGCGAGGCCCTGTTACATCGGCTGCAGGTGTATAGGAGCCCCCTCTAAAAACCAAGGTAGGAGGGGTCTCTTTCCTGTAGGGGCAAGTTCCCTATACATGGGCTGAGGCAGAATACAAGCTAACCTGGACACCAAAGTAGGAAGAGTCTCTCACTTGGAGGAGCCAGTCTTCTCTACTCAGGCTGCAGAGATATAAGAGCTCCAACAAACAACCATATCTCTTTTCATTGACCCAGGCCCAGGTGCTAGCACTTGGCTCTCCATTTCTGGGCCCAGCTCCTTGCTAGAGCCCCTGGCCCCCCCTTCTCAAGGACCCTGTCCATGTCCCTTAGTTTCAGGTCCCTTTTACTGGCCCCCTCCTGTGACTACCCTCTGTTCTCCTTACGCTGAGGTATCCTGGCACTGCTCAGACCCTCTGCTCCCCCAGCTTCTTTCTAGCCTGGGCTCTTCAAATGGGTCCTGGCTGCCCACTGTAGCTTTCCCTGACAGGTAAGAGGTCTCCTGCCTGGAGGCATGAATTCCTTCTACACTGGCTGTGGCAATAAAGAAGCTCTCCCCAACACCCAGGTGGGAGGGTCTCTTGCCTGGAGGGGTGAGTCCCCTCTACCCTGGCTGGTGAGATGTGTCTCCTGCCTGGAGGGACTCGTACCCTATACGCTCCCTGCAGTGGTATAGGAGCACTCCTGACACCCAGTTGGGAGGAGTCTCCACCAGGAGGCTAGAATCCCCTCTACCCTACTACAAGAGTATTGGAGCTCCCCAGGACACCCATGCTGAGAGCCACAGCCGAGTCAGTATGGCCCCTGGCATTTTGCCAACAGTATTGGTTGACAGGCAAGGCATTACATTCCGCCTTGGCCGCTACTTTGGAGTTCTCGCGCTACCTTGGAGTTCTCATGGGGATTCCCAGAGAGTTCCCATTGGTTGGGGAAGTGCAGGAGGAGGGACTTCCGGACCGGATATTTCCGGTTGCTGATTCCTGGAGGAGCCGCGTGGCGGTTGGCAGATTTCCCAGGAGCATGTGTGAAGTGTGCTGGTAGAGTTTAGAAATAAAGTTTGTTCCTGCTTCAGTGGCTCATGATTTGTGCCCAGCCAGACTGCAGCATTTGGCGGCCCATGCGGGAAATGCCTGAAGCTCGGGGGCAAGTGAAATTGCTCACCCCTAAGGGAAGGCGAGAGAATGGGTGACCATTTCAAAAAACAATGTGTTCTTGTTTTGATTTGTTTTATTTTTCTTTCAAGCTGCCTATCCCTAGAATTTTCTCAGCAAACTGGAAAAAATGGTTGGCTCAAGGTTTGAAGTTGTTCGCCCCTGAGGAAGAGATAGAAATAGACCACAAATGCACATGTCAAGAAAATAGGAAAATTGATACAATGATTTTTTATTCCATTTTTGTTTCATTCAATTTTGGTTTTGTTTTGTGTTATTTTGTTGGGTTGCATTATCTTTATTGTAGATTAGAAATTAGTAAAAAAAAAAAAAAAAGCGAAAGAATGTTAAGTAAATTGTTACAGGTTCTGACCATAGAGAAAGATATTTTAGATCAAGTAAAAGAGAAGGTCTGTCGAGCTAGTCAGATAGAGGAAGAAAATTTAAAGAAAGAAAGCTTAGAGGAGAAACAGCTATCAGGGGGGAAGCTACAACAGGAGGCTCCTACTAATTTTGTTTTATCACCAGAGGGCATAATTCAACCAACAGCTCCACCTATGAAGTCAGAGAAGTGGCACTCAACCCCCGTAGTTGATAGATGGGATCCTGAGACAGTACCTCAAAGATTAGCATGCCCTGTACTTTAGCAGGCAGGAGGGCAGCGAATTCACCATGCTTTATATTTCAAAACACTGAAGCAGTTAAAGGAAGCTGTAACAACCTATGGTCCCCAAGCACCCTCCACTGTAAGCATGGTCGAATCCATTACCAAGTTGAACATGACGCAAGCAGATTAGGCTAGCATGTGTAAATCTGTGCTAAATGGAGGACAATATTTGTTATGGAAGGTTGCCAATGAGGAATTTTACATGGAGACGGCTAGGCAAAATGCAGCAGCTGGTTACCCTCAAAGAAATCTAGATATGTTGTTAAGGGAAGGACCTTATGAGGGTCAATGACAACAAATTGGATATGATCCTGCTATATATGCACAAATTGCTGCAGACGCAGTTAGGGCATGGAAGACTTTACAAGGACATGGAGATTTATAAGGTCAATTACCTAAAGTAATACAGGGAGCTAATAAACCTTACACTGAATTTGTAGATAGGCTTATTAAAATAGCTACCAGAGTTTTGGGGGATACAGAACAAGCAATGCCATTAATTAAACAACTGGCTTATGACCAAGCAAATCATTGGTGCAGAGAGGTCATTAGACCATAGAAACATGGAGATTTAAACACATATATTAAATTATGTAGAGACATTAATGAACAAGGGCAAGTATTGGCAGCTACAGTACAACAGGCTTCAGATGCCAGGCCAAAAACATGCTACAAAAGTAAACAAACAGGACATTTTAAAAGGAATTGCTCCATAGGAGGAGGGTTTAACAAAGATAGGTATCAAAGGAGTAGAATACCGGGTATTTGCCCAGAATGCTGTAAAGAGAGACATTGGGCTAATGAATGCTGTTCTCAAACCACCATAGAGGGTACTCCATTATCAAAAAAGGACAAGGACCAGGTGTTTACCCACGAATCGTGGAAAAAGGCATCGGGCTCCATTGCCAAAAAACGGACAGGGGGGCTCAATGCTCCAGGACCAACAACCACAAATATACGGGGCAATGGAGGAACCCAGCAACACCATCAGGGTAGTGCCCAGGACACATTATCCATCAGATCTCTCATCAGATGAACTAGAGGGAGCGCAGGGTTGGACATGTGCGCCTCTGCCAGAGCAGTACTAACTCCAGAGATGGGAGTTCAAATCATTCCAACAGGAGTAAAAGGACCTCTTCCCCAAGGAACAGTAGGCTTATTGTTAGGATGCAGTTCTTCTACTCTAAAAGGACTTATAATAAGTCCTGGAGTAATTGATCCCGATTATGAAGGTGAAATAAAAATTATAGCTAGTTCTACAAAAGGTATATCAGTAATTTCACCAGGAGACATAATAGCACAGTTATTAATAATACCCAGCCTACATGATAGATTTTCCAGTAGTAGTATAGAAAGAGGTTCCAGGGGATTAGGCACCACAGGTGTAGATTGGGCTATGCTGTCTTTAAATTTAGATTCTTGCCCAATGCTGCTGGATACAGGTGCAGACCTTAGCATCATATCTCGTCAAGAATGGCCAAAACATTGGCCATTACAACAAGCCACTCAAACACTTCGAGGCCTAGGAGTGGCAACTAATCCCCATAGAAGTGCAATGGTATTAGATTGGAAGGATCCTGAAGGATGTGAAGGAACTATACAGGCATATGTATTGTTTCATCTTTGTATAAATTTATGGGGACGAGATGTCCTAGATCAATTAGGTTTGACATTAACAAATAAGATCAATCCAAATGTGCCCACTATTAGGGCTACACAAGGTTTCAGGAAAAAAAATTAGGAGAACAAGAACAAGGTATAGCAGCACCAATTCAAATAGATCAAGGAATAGATAGACATTGATTGGGTTTTCAGAAATGGTCCCTGAGGCAATAAAAATTACTTGGAAATCAGAAAGACCAGTATGGGTTCCTCAGTGGCCCCCGACTAAAGAAAAGATAAAAGCAGCCATGACCTGGTCAAACAACAATTAGTGGAGGGACATATACAACATTCTGTATCTCCCCATAATACTCTCATTTTTGTCATTAAAAAATAAATCTGGTAAATGGAGATTATTGCAAGATTTAAGAGCCATTAATAATGAAATGGTTATAATGGGACCTGCTCAATCGGGGACTCCTCAATTGACTGTTTTGCCAAAAACCTGGTATGTTTTAGCTATAGATATTAAAGATTGGGTTTTTTTTTCAATTCCAATTCATCCTGAGGATAGTCCACGTTTTGTATTTACTGTCCCTGCTTTGAATCATGAAGGTCCTGATCAGAGATATGAATGAAAATACTCCCTCAAGGAATGGCTAACAGCCCAAATATGTGTCAAATTTATGTTAATAAAGCAATCCAGCCACTTAGAAATCAAAACCCTGAACTACAAATATTTCACTATATGGATGATGTATTATTAGCACACAAATATAAAAACACATTGCTACAATGTTATGCCACACTTACAAACTTATTAAAAATTTATAATCTAGAGAGAGCAATAGACAAAGTAAAATTAAATTTATCAATTAATTATTTAGGAGTTCCATTATCCTCGACCATAGTCCACCCACCAAAAATTCAAATACGAGTATATCAACTCAAAATCACTTAACGACTTTCAAAAGTTATTAGAAGACATAAATTGGATAAGGCCTTATCTAGGCATACCAACAGGAGAGTTGGGACCTTTATTTGATATCCTAAAAAGTTCATTAGATCCAAATTCACCCCACATGTTAATGCCTGAAGCAAGAAAGGCATTAAAAATCATTGGAACATATATGGAAAATATGCATTTGGATAGAATTTATACAAGTTTGCCTTTATTATTTATTGTACTACCAACAGAAAAATATTCCTACAGGAGTATTTTGGCAAGAAGGTGCATTATTGTGGATATGTTTATCTTACTCTCCTAACACTATTCTTACTAGGTATCCTGAGCCTATAGGAAAATTAATACTCAAAGGAATAAAAGCAGCAAAGGGAGTGTTTGGAATTTCTCCCAATAAAGTTATTACTCCATATACTATGGATAAAATTGATAAGTTAGCTAATAAGTTAAATACTTGAGCACTAATCATGTGCAAATCTAATGTTTCATTTGATAACCACTTACCATCTAATCCTTTGTTGCCTTTTTGGTCTTTGCATCCTGTAGTTTTTCCAAAAGTGACAAGTAAAACACCTCTCATGAATGCTCCAAATATATTCACTGATGGGTCAAATAATGGTACACCAGCAATAGTTACCCTGATCAAACTTTTACTTTTTTAGTACCCAAACAATCAGCTCAAAAGGTAGAGCTTAATGCAATATTACAAGTTTTTGTGATGTTTAAAGATTCTCTATGTAACTTATTTTCTGACAGTAAGTATATAGTTAATGCTATAGTATCCCTTGAAGATGCTGGTAGGATTTCCCCTTCCTCTACTATTTTCTCTTTGTTTTACACTATACAAAGTCTAATCTGGGACAGAAAAGATCCATTCTTTATAGGACACATCAGGGCACATACAGGATTGCCTGGAGCCCTTAGTTTGGGCAATGATTTAGCAGATAAAACTACACATGACATATTTTTTTCTATGCTAGAAGAAGCTACAAATTTTCATAAAAGGTTCCATGTCAATGCAAGTACTTTAAAAAAAGCATTTTAAAATAACTAAGGAACAAGCTAGACAAATAATAAAACAATGTCATAATTGTGTGACCTTTTTACCACAAGTTAATCTTGGAGTCATTCCTAGAGGACTGATACCTAACCATATTTGGCAGATGGACGTCACACGCTTGCCACAATTTGGAAAATTAAACTATTTGCATGTTACAGTTGATACTTCTTCTGGATTTTTGATTAGCTCCCTTCATGCCGGGGAAGAAAACTAAAGATATTATAGCTCCTTGCTTACAAAATTTTGCCACTGTGGGCTTTCCAAAATAGTTAAAAACAGATAATGGCCCGGGCTATACTTCTACCTCTTTTAAGCAATTTTGCCTATCATTTGGCATTACTCATATAACAGGAATCCCATACAATCCACAGGGACAAGGCATAGTTGAAAGAGCTCATCAAACTTTTAAAATGTACTTATTAAAGCAAAAAGAGGGAATTGGTAAGGGGTATATATCTCCCAAAGCTAAACTTAAAATAACCCTTTTTACTCTAATTTTTTTGAATTTGGATTCATCAGGGCTTAGTACTGCAGAAAGGCATATGTGTCCACAAAATGTACATAATCCCAAGGTACTTTGGAAGGATATTCTAACAGGACAATGGAAAGGTCCTGACCCAGTGATTGTCTGGGGTTGGGGGGTCTGTTTGTGTGTTTCCACAGGGAGAACAGAAGCTGATTTGGATTCCAGAGAGTTTAAGTAAGATCCTGACCCAGTGATTGTCTTGAGTCGAGGGTCTGTTTGTGTGTTTCCACAGGGAGAACAGCAGCCAATTTGGATTCGAGAGAGACTAACTAAAGTGATTTCTACAGAACAAAAAGAAGATGATTTGGCTCAAATCCATAACAGCTGATATCCAGAACTACAGTTTGGCTATTCTTATATCTGTGACAGTGGAGGCTAATGAAACCAGGATGCTTTTTTTTAAATATCTATTTTATTATTGCCCTTTCCCACATCATGAAGTTCTATTTTGTCTTTTGAGCTCATATAGACCCAGGTTAATGTTTTACTGATCAGTTCTATTTTTTGACTATGGAGTTTTTAAACATTGCAATGCAGATTTCATCTGTAAAATGTTACAAGGCCTTTACTATTATGTTATGTGTTGTATGTATTATATTATGCGTGCACACTTGTATTTTGTGTTGTATGTCTGTATGTGCATATGTCCATATATCATATATGACGAGCGCTCATGAAAAAATGGATCCAAATATTTTTTGACTTATTCACGTGATGTAAATGTTTTAATTTAAATTGGGTAAATAGCTGTTGAGGATTGTTTTAATATGTGAACAAAAAAGGAGGTTTTTCTTTGTTTACTTTCACCTTTCCTTTTCATTATACTTAATAATTCTGTTCAGGATAATGCAAATTGTTCAGAAAATTGCTTTATTTTAGTGCCTGCTGGAATGTTACATATTTTTTTCTTTAGCCATCATTGCCAGAATTCCTATCTTCATCCCAGTGTCAGTGAAGACAAAGATAAAACCAAACTACAGTCTCTGCAACTGCTATCACAACAAACTGTATAAACTGATGCATCAATGAATAATGTAACTCAACAAGTGTTGCTCAATCAAGTAGTCGATTTACTTTGGGAGGAAATGGACATATTAATGGATTCCTCTGATATGAACTGCTTGCAAATCTTGCCTAGACTACATATCACTTGTATGCATTGTGATACAATGCATACAATGCTGGGATCATGTGATGGGCTTGTCACATGTAACTGAGGGGCACTGATTAGTAGGGGGTGCCTCGAACCCCCACACTTTCTGCACAGATTGTCTGTACCTGAAAATCCGGCCCGAGTGGTTACTGAGTGGACCCCTCATGACAATCCAGGAACAGCAAGGACAAGCCCTCACCCCACAGGTGGACCTGGGGAGACCCCTGGGGCAGCAGTCTCCACACGGTCAGCAGCTGCCAAGCTCTGGGAGCGGATGCCACACTGCCAGGCCACTCGCTGAACCTGGGGCCACTACTTGTGGGAATCTGCTCCAGAACCCAGAGGTTCTGGGAGAGGAGCTCATGGCACCTCCTGTCCAGTCCCGTCCCATCCCTGGTCTCTGTGACACCTGCACTCACTAGTGCAACCAAGGCTTTCAGCCAAGAAACACCTAAGCTCCCTTCAAGGGAGCAGCCAGGAGCCACAGCCCACAACTGCTGCTGCCCATGGCTCCCGGCCCGACATGTGTGCCCAGCGGCACTGTCCAAGGGATGTGCAGTCCTCTGCAGCCGACCGTGCAGCGTGGTACCTCTTGAACTGGTCGCACCTCTCCCCATTGCCCCAGAATAGCCCTGGCACTAGTAGGTCTCCTGAAGCACATCTTCCAGGCCCACGGACCAACCAGGAAACATGACAGGCTCCTCACTCTCTTCAACTCTGAGGAGAAGAAATGCGTTATGACCAGGCCTGAGCATGGCTCCAGGAGCAGGCCCCACACTAGAGGTCGACGGTAAGTCTTCATCCAGAAAGACGGCCTCAGGAGGGCTGGGCCTCGACCCAGATCTCCACCTGCCTGTTCAGAATCTCCTGCTCTTCACTGAAGTGACCTCCCACTCCTGGGTCTTCACTGAAGTGACCTCCCACTCCCTGGGTCTCCAGTGAAGTGACCTCCCACTCCCTGGGTCTTCATGAAAGTGACCTCCCACTCTCAGAGTCTCCTTTGAGGTCACCTTCTGCCCTCCCTGCCGCCCTGCAGTCAGTTGAACTGTGTACACTCGGCCCTCCGTCTGGGACCTTCCTCCTGTGTGGTCAGTGGATTCTGTTCCTGGAGCACTGGAGTCTGTCTGGAGCACTCTGCTCCCTTGTCTTTTCATGTTGTTTGTGTGTTCTCCCATCTAGCGAGGCAACTGACCAGCACAGATTCTGCCCTGTAGACTTACACTGACCCTGAAGGTTTCCAGTGCCTCACTTCTAAGGGGAGACCGACGCCAACAGCACCCACTGTCCTCAACACAAAGCATTCACCCTACTCACTCCCACCAGGGCATCCGCTGCTTTCTCAGGGTCATCCCGGAAACCCCCACCTCACCAAACCAAAATGGTTAGTTCAACAACTGTCTACAGTATAAATCCAAAATTTGCTAAAATGCTTTACAATTTCAAATGGTGAACAAGAGGACAGAAGTAACTAGTACCCAGTGTTCCCAAGGGATAGAGAGAAGCTAGAATCAAAAATTCAGAGGAGCCAAGATGGCAGAGTAGAAGAGATACTGCTTCTGGTGACTCTGCGCATGAATCCAAGAAGATAGTCCAAAGGTTTCTCCATGGGGTCCTGCCTTGATGAAAAACTGCATCTCAGAGCATACGACAGGTCACCACACAGTGAACCTTTCATAGATCCCACAGAAGTGGCGAACTTGGTGCAGAATGCAGAGGCTTTGCTTGCAGAAAAACCCCAGGCACCTGCCCCAAAGCCACAGTCTGAGCACACGTGGGGACCACAAGCACAGGATCAGAAGGAGAGAATCAGCACCTTACAGAACTGGAGATCACCAGATTACATTCTGCTCCTAAGCAGGTCTCCAGAGCGAGCACTGACTACAGCACAAGGTCACCCCAGCATCCCCACCTCACCAAACACCCAACACAGAAAACACAGGGAATCCATCTTGGAAAAAAATTCCACCTTGGAAAACCTTTCTCACCATCTATCAGTGGGCGGGGCTACCAGCCTATCAGGTACCTGGTTCCCAACTCCCCACCCCCAGCTGGAATAACTCAAGACCTTTCCCACAGGCTTTTGGGAGCGTGGCTATCAACACAGAGCTGCAACTGTCCAGGCACCTGGTTTCCAACTCTGAGACTAAGAGCAGGGAGGCTCTAGGCAGAGGCTCAAGCCCTCTCCCACTGGGGACCTCCACCACTCTGAGTGCAGAACTCAAGCTAAGAATAGACAGCGCCACCTACTGGAGGAGAAGGGAACAGAGCTCTGAGATTTATTTCTTTTCCTTCTCTCTCTCTTCTCATCCATTCTCCTCTCCCTTCCCTCGGGTCCTCACAACTCCAACATACATGAAACCAAGAACTCTGCATGAAAGAGGACCTTAAGAACCGAGTCACCAGAATAAGATCACATAGAGGAATCCCATAAGGCCCCACCCCCCACACACTTTTTTTCTTATTTTATTCTCCCTCTTTTTTCTCTTTATTTCCTGGAGGCCATCTTCCAGACCCACTGACCAAACAGGGGACACGGCCACCAGCTCCTCGCCCTCTTCAACACTGAGGAGAAGGAAAGCACTCTGACCAGGCCTGAGCATAGCTCCAGGAGCAGGCCCCACACTAGAGGTCGGCAAGTCTTCATCCAGAAAGGTGGCCTCAGGAGGGCCAGGCCTCCACCCAGATTTCCGCCTGGGTCTTCACTATAGGGACCTCCCAGTTGGGAGTCGCCCCGGCTCCAAAGCCTAACTTCCCCATCCCCGGAGAAGAGCTGTCCAATGGTGAGCCCTGCTGGCTCACATGATCCTTACCCACCAATCAGACTAGCCCTGCTGGCTCAAATGATCCTTACCCACCAATCAGAAAGCACCCCATGTCAACTGTCAAACCCTTCAATATATTAAACTGTCATAACTGTCAAACCACCCCCAGCTCTATAAATACGCAGAGCTGTTCCTCAATTTATGGGCATTTTCTCCAATGAGGAGCCTTGTTCATTCTTTCACTCCCACCCCCTGGGTCTCCATTGTAGTGACCTCCCGCCCCCTGGGTCTCCGCTGAAGTGACCTCCCACCCCCTGGGTCTCCGCTGTAGTGACATCCCACCCCCTGGGTATCCACTGAAGTTACCTCCCATGCCCTGGGTCTCCAATGGAGTGACCTCCCATTTCCTGGGTCTTTGTTGAAGTAACATCCCACCCCCTGCGTCTCCTCTGAGACACCTTCTGCCCTCCGCACCTTGCAGGTCATTTAACTGTGTACATTAAGCACTCCTTCTGGGACATTCCTTCTTTGTTGTCAGTGGGCCCTGTTCCTGTAGCACTGGGGTCTATCTGGGGCACTCTGCTCCCTTGTCTTTTCAGGTTGTTTGTGAGTTCTCCCATCTAGCGAGGGGACAGGCCAGCACAGCTTCTGCCCTGTAGATTACATTGACCCTGAAGGTTTCTAATGCATCGCCTCTAAGGGGAGACCAATGCCAACAGCACCCAGTGTCCTCAACACACAGCTGTCGCCCTGCTCGCTCCCACCTTTCTCACAAGAAACCAAAATGGTGAGCTCAACAACCGTCTACAGCATAAATCCCAAACTTGCTAAAATGCTTTACAATTTCAAATGGTGAACAAGAGGACACAAGTACCCAGAACCCGGTGTTCCCAAGGGACAGAGAGAAGCTAGAATCAAAAATTCAGGAGCCAAGATAGCAGAGTAGAGGAGATATGGCTTCTGGCAGCTCTGCACACGAATCCCAGAAAACAGTCCAAAGGCTTCTCCATGGGGTCCTGACTTGGTGAAAAACTGCATCTCAGAGCATGTGACAGGTCACACACAGTGGATCTTTTGCAGATACCACCAGAGTGGTGAATGTGGCACAGAACACAGAGGCTTTGCTTGCAGGAAAGACCCCAACACTGGCCCCAAAGCCACAGTCTGAATACATGCACGGACCACAAGCGGCGGTTCAGAAGGACAGAATCAGCCCCTTACAAAACTGGAGATCACCAGGCTATGCTCTGCTCCCAAGCAGGTCACCACAGTGAGCTCTGACCACAGCACAAGGTCACCCCATCACCCCTACCTTACCAAACACCCCACTTGGGAAACAGACACAATCCATCTTGGAAAAAAAATCCACCTTGGAAAACTTTACTCGCCATCTATTGGTGGGCGTGGCTACCAGCAGGTTCTGCAGCCAATCAGGTACCTGGCTCCCAATCCCCCACCTGCAGCTGGAATAATGTTGAGAGCCGCAGAGGAGTCAGGATGGTGCCTGGCATTTTGCCAAGGTAGAGTTCGTGGAGTTCCCGGAGTTCCGGTGGAGCTCTCACGGAATTCCTAGAAAGTTCGCGTGGGTGGAGTTGGCGGGTAGAGTTCCAATTGAGTGCTCATGGTAGTGCCCGAAGTGGCAGTTGAGCTCTCAGGGAATTCCTGGAGAGCTCGCATGGTGCGGCATGCAGTGTAGGTGCTAAAAATAAAGTTCGTTCCTGCTTGACATGTGGCTCATGAATTGTGCTGAGCCAGACTGCAGCAGAATAACTCAAAATTTTTCTCACAGGCTTTTGGGGGGCATGGCTATCAACGCGGAACATCAACTGTCCAGGCACTTGGATTCCAACTCAGAGACTAAGAGCAGGGAGGCTCCAGGCAGAGTCTCAAGCCCTCTCCCCCTGGGGACTGCTATGACCCTGAGTGCAGAACTCAAGCTAGGAATAGACAGCGCCACCTATTGGAGGAGAAGGGAACACAGTGCTGAGATTTTTTTTTTTTTTCCTTCTCTCTCTCTCCTCAGACATTCTCCTCTCCCCTTCCCTCGGGTCCTCACAACCC
This sequence comes from Ictidomys tridecemlineatus, assembly GCF_052094955.1. Classification (NCBI taxonomy): domain Eukaryota; kingdom Metazoa; phylum Chordata; class Mammalia; order Rodentia; family Sciuridae; genus Ictidomys; species Ictidomys tridecemlineatus. The sequence goes on from NC_135492.1 coordinate 12,748,324, forward strand.
CAACATACGTGAAACCAAGAACTCTGCATGAAAGAGGACTATAAGAACCGAGTCACCAGAATGAGATCACATAGAGGAATCCCATAAGGCCCCGGCCACCGCCCCCTTTTTTTCTTATTTTCTTTCTCCCTCTTTTTCTATTTCTCTCCCTTTTATTTTCCTTTCCCCCCCTCCCACTTTAATCTCCGTTTACTATTTTTACTTCAGGAAATTTCCTAAATACACACAGGTGTTTGATTGTATGCATTGTGCCCTAAACTCTCCCCTGTCTCTTTATTAGAGTTCTCCCTCAATGTGGCTCAGTTAGATCCACCCCACACCCCCACTCCTCTCCCCCTTGACACAATGTCCTACGACTGACCCTCAGTCCTCTAAATGTCAACAGAAATGAAATTACTTTTATGAAACTAATAACTGTATTTTAAATCATAATTGAAGCCAACATCTCTAGACACAGAGACAAACTATAAGGGTATACATGACAAGAGCTTGTCACCTACAACCAATTAGAAGAAATGGGGGAAATTCTGCCCCCGAGGATCCCTCCTCCCGGCTTCAGGAATTCTGAATGCTCTGGACCAAGGCAAACCTGCCTGGGTTGGCCAAGAACTGCCCTCTTGAAGTCAGGAGCCGGGCCATCAGACTGGGACCACAGCCCCTTTTGAGGGATGCACGCTATGGGATAAGGGGACACCTCCAGAGATGGAAGGACTCAGGATCCCATCCTCAGTTGCCAAATAAACTGTAAAATAGGGCTGAGGATGTGGGCTCCACCATCCCCCAGCAACAGATCAACTACCTTGGGCTCATACCACATGTCACCACTGACCTGTAGGGCAAAACAGAAGCAGGCCCCACACCAAGAGAAAAACCACGGCTCTCAGCAGTGCCGGCTGCTGCCCAATCTGGGCTCCTGGGTGCTCAGGACTGGCTGAGTCACTGTGCATGACACCGAAAGATCAGAAGATGACCCCCACATGAAGGAGCCCACACTAACAGGGACACGCTTTTCATGAGACTAAACAACTGACCACCACACTGGCCCTTAGGCCCCTGACCAACACCAACATCCAATCTCTTTGTGGTGGAGAAAAACAGGACTGGTCATGTGTCCTCACCCTGAAGACTGGTCCCTGGTATTGGCCACTGGCTTACTTGCCCCTAGACCTGCTGGCAGTGAGATAGCCCCATGGCTAAGAGCCTGGAAGACACCGTGGTCTTAGGTGAGGAGGCCAACAAGCTGATACCAACTGACTCTGAGACACTCAGAGTCCCAACCGCAGGGGGACTTCCAGAGGGAAAGCCACCAGGCGCTGGGTCCCTGACCCGCAAGAGCGAGGCTCCACTGCCCCACATAAGGGCATGTGTATGCTTGAGGCCACGACAGTGCTGCTTCTACCAAGGGACGATAACAACCTGGTGAGACGTCACCCAGGCCCCTGTGCGCCTGGCTGCACCACAGGTCTCTCTAATAGGGGTGCCAAATTTCCCTGTTGCTGAGGTAATGAGGTCTGGTGTGGTAATGAGGTCTGTGTCCCCTACAACATTAGCCCTCTCCCTCGTCACATAACCTAACACCCCTCAGAACATCAGCCCAGCCCAGATACCAAGGCTCACGATGCACAAGTTCCTACTCAATGGTGGAGCCCATAACTTATAAGGATGGGGCTGGGGACCTGGCTCCGTGGCTGAATCCCCCTAGTTCAATCCCCAGGAACCCACCACCACTCAAAAAAATCAAACTTTTTTTAAGGCAACTCATCATTTGGGACTTACTGTAGCCAGTGGCCATGGTCCCTCTGCTGCTTAATAAAGAAAGCCTCGCTCAACTGCTGGGGTCCATCCCTATCTGGGTCACTTTTTATTTCATGATGGTGCCGAATCCTGGGACAGGGTGTATGGGGACCTCAACCCTCCCTGTCCTAATGAACCCCTTCCCCAGCCATCATGGTGAACAGCCGAGGAGACTTGGGAGGGGACCTTGGATCCAGCAGCCCTAGCCACGGCCCACACAGCTACAGCTGAACTCACAGACTGTCCCCTCCTGCCCTCCCATCCCCCGCAGTGAACCTTGGCTAAGCTGAGAGCCATAGGCCACCAGAAGCCCAGCCCATCCCTTGGGCTAGGTCTTGCTCCCTTACAGCTATGTGGACAGACCAGGGCCTATAAAGGGTCCCTTACTGGTGTGGACGCGACCTCCTCCCAATCCCATCCTCTCCCACCCCACCTTGTACTCAAACCCCTTCTCTGCCCTGATGGCCTCCTGCTGGAGTACAGGGGCAGAAAGAGACTCTGGCCAGAGTCTCTTTCTGCCACTGTACTCCAGCAGGAGACAGGGGCCTCCTTAGTCTCTGGAGAGGTAAGACCTCTTCTGGGGTCTCGCAGAGGGACCCTGGCGCCCTCCTGAGACCTGTGCCTTTGGCTTGTGGGGACCCCAGGGTCCCCCCACCACAGAGACTGTAGCTCTGCTGGAACAACCAGACATCCAAGGGAACCCCGATCTCCAACAGCCACCCCAGCTGAGGCTCTCCAACAGGACAGTGGCCCCGCCCACTCCACAGGACCCCCTTGAATTGTCTCATCAATAATTCTAAGACCCTCAACTTCCATATGACCTCAAAGTTAAACACCTCATTAGGCTTGGTATGAGCTCAGAACCTTCCATCCAAAACTCCTCCCCACTAAAATGAGAGATGGCCTGAGGTCCCCATCCTCCAGGCTTCCACGACCTCTGCCCATACGATGCCACCCCTGCTCGGCGCCAGGACCAGACCCTGCTGACCCCTCTCTCCTCCCTCGCTGCCCCCTTCCAGGCCCCAGGGTTCCCCCTCCCTCACCCAACCTCCCCTCCCACCCCCAGCCGCATGCCCCTCCCCCGCTGTCACCTCCTCTTATAGGATCCAACACTCTCCCAAGGAAGCACATGCTCCTCCCCAGGAGGTGACAGAGGCTGAGGAAAGGCCCATGTCCCCTTGACGATGGCAGACATGTCCCAAATTGAGGACACATTAGGCTCATCTTCTGAAGATCCTACTGAGTGCAGGAGGAGTGCAGGCATCTGAGTCAGGCCTGTCCCCAACCTAGGCAGCTGTCTGCTCTCACTCTTACCCTGACCCCAGGACCCTGCCTGTTTGGCAAGTGGCAGGAGAACGTGCCCCTGTGTCACCTCATGTGGTACACCCGAGGAGCCCCGGGGTCACAGGTGTGGTGAACGCCCAGCCGTCTCATCAGTGGTGGACACCAAGGCCAGACTCACCCTGACGCCATGGCCCTGCTTCCCAGGCAAATGTCCCCCCTGGAGACCCTGTGCGTCCACCCAAGTCCCCTGCCCTCCTTTGCATATCTGGATCCCTCTCACCACCCCACTCTTCTCTCATCACACCACACTGTCCCGTCCCACTCAGGGCCAAGGTGTCCTCCACAGATTGAAACCCTCCATCACTGTCCCTCCATGTTTTAACACCTTCCAGCCCAGACCCGATCTCTGCACCCCTTAGCCTGTCTGGTCATCCCAACTCGCTGGGACTGACCCCAGTCTGGGACACTTCCCAACCCAGAACTGCTGAACGTCACCCACATTCTCTTCCAACCCAAAGTCCCCTCACCATGGTCCCTCCCTCCCTCAGCTCAGGGATGAAAGCCGCTGTCCCTGCCTACTATAGGCTCATCTTCTGCCCTCGGCCCCCACTCTCCTCACAACTCCCCCATCCTTGGAGTCCACAAACCCAGTGGCCACTTCTGGCTGGTACAGGACCTCAGGAGAATCAGTGGGACTTTATCCCCTCCTTTCAGGGAGAGTCCAATGTCACCAACGTCTTGGAGGAGGACACAGTTCAGATGGGCTCCGGGGAGGCAACTAGATCCCTTCCTAGTGCCGCCCTGAACAGGGTAGGAGAGCTCTGCATCCTGGGAAGCCAGGGCTGGGTCAGCTGGACTTCTCCCCAGTCTCTGGGTCCCACCATTCCCATGCAGAGAGGGCCTGGCTTCTGGGGCTTGTTGGGGACAACAGAAGGCACCCTTCAGGTCCAGGCACCTAAACCACTGAGGCTGGGTGCAATCAGGCTGAGGAGTGTCCCACGGTCAGGGACCACAGGACAAGAGTGACCACTGTCTCCGTAACTGCTCAGAGGTCTGCACCGGTTGCTATCAGCCCTTCACACCAGCAGCAAAAGAGGGTTCCCGGGGGCCTGGCATGGGACTGATCGGGACCCCAGAGTCTCCTGTATCTGGAGGGCTTCCTTGTTCCAAAGTATGCATCCCTGGAGAGGGGGTGTGGGCTCAATCTGAGGGGCTCTGCACCTGGTCTCAGTTCAACAAATAACAATAGTGAGCTCTTGGCCAATGCAGGACTGTTCTGCCCAGACTGGGGGGACTCGTGGAGCACAGAGGGAGGTGGCCAGGGGTAGCTGTGTTGCAGGCAGAGTCGCCATTCATTTCCGCACAGTGACATAAGCTCCATGGCCACAGTGGGTCCCTCCCCTCAAGTCACACAGGCAGGACCAAGAGGGGAGGTGGTGATTTGTGCTCTCAATTTTGAAGTCTCTCTTCCAAGCAGGGGAACTGGGCAGTCTGGAATAAGCAGGGACTCATGTGACACCCATGTCCTCCCAGCTTACAGGTGTAGGGTACACAGAAGGGCCGGCTGCCTGCAAACCACCTGATCCCATTACAGAAACCCCTCTCCTGTGAAGGGGGCATTAGGGGGCATAACTATGCTATGCCAACGAGAAATGTCACTGGGTGGCCCACTAATGCCATCTTGACTCCACCAGGCCAGGATTCAAAGAGCCTGGTTTCTCCTAATCTGAGTCCCTCAAGAGGAGGCCACTCAGGGCGCGATGCGGGCTCTACTTGGCATGGGCCCTCATGATTCTGTGATGGTCCCATTTGAGTGGGTCTGGCCTGGTCACGATTTGGGCATCCACATTTCCAGTGGCCTAGTTCCCTGGAGGTGACTCAGTGGTCCTGCCACAGTGCAGGGTGGATCCCTGGTGTCTGGTTCCTCCAAGGTGGCCCAGGATGTCTGACTGGGTACAGATCAACTGCTCCCCCCAGGAGGGACACCGTCTGGTTCAATGTCTGTCCACCTCTCTGTATAGTTTGATCCTGGCTATTGGAGACCTCGTTGGCGATCTCAAGCAGCTGGGAGGAGTTGATACCTGTAGACCTCTAGTTTCTGGAGTTCTCTTCTCATATCTGGGGTGGACTGGGCCACCCAAAACGCTGCACTGACTGTGCACTAATCTCAGGGACTTCTGGCCTAGAGTGTGTGAAAAGTCAAAAGGCTTCACAAGCCTGTCGTGGGGCTCTGCAGGCCTCGGGGGCTCCATAACTACTTCAGACTTGTTAGGGGGCTTCCTGGCCCCTGACCAGATTCCCCGGAGGGCCTTTGGTTGTGTCCCTCTCCAGTGCTGTGGTCCCACGATGGACCCCCTCTGGGGCTGCCCTTTATGCCCCAGACGTCAGCATCTACCTCCTGGTCAGGGTTCTGTCCTTGGAGCCACTTCCAGGATCCCTCAAAACGCGTCTTCTCTCCTCCGTGTTAAACAGGGCATGGGGGCTGAGGCCACACTCCCAGGATGGTCGCTGGGTTTGGAAGACTGACTCTAGGGGCTCTTCAAGTTCTTCTGGGTGTTTTGAGCATGAAGAGCCATGGGGCGTTCAGTTCAGGAGGTCAGCTGTACTGAAAGGCAGATAGCAAGACATGGCAGTCCTCTGTATACAGTGCCATCTATTTGACCTGGGGGGACCATGTCTCAGCAGGGACAGCTGCGGGGCCCGGGGCTGCTGAGCAGGCCTGAGTGGTTGCCACAGGGTCTGGTTGGGGGTCTTCTGGCAGAGGGGAGGCAGCCGCCAGGGAGACAGGTGGTGGCAGGCTCTCAGGCAGTGAGGAGCTGGTGCAGAGCTGTGGGCAGGTGGGAAGTGGGGACAGTGGCTCCTCTTCAGAACCTTGCGATGGACATGCTTGGCGGGCTTTGGAGTTGTGGGTTTGGGGCTAACATAACCCTACAGCGACCCTTGGAATTAATACCGAGATAAAGTCTTGGCGATGTGGAGCAGGAGTGCCTCTTGGTCCTGGTGGGCACCTTTGCTGGCTGGGTCAAGGTCTTTCCAAGGAGCAAAAGGGGGCTTCTGCAACGTGCTCATGCAACCAGACTTCTCAAAAGAAAAAAATCCCAAGTTTTGGCCTGCCTGCCTCCCCCAGTCCAACCATGGCCCCAACTCCACCTCCACTATCACCCAAGAATTAAGTATTTGCATATAAAATGGCACTTCCACATTCCAGACCCTCCATGGTCCCAGGAAAATCAAAGGACTGAAAGGACCTTAAAGGCAACCTTCACCAAACTATCCACAGAAACCCATGAGGCCTGGAGGGAGCGCCTCCCTTTGGCTCTTCTCCAGCTCGAGCCATTCCCCAAAAGTCTCCCACCACCAGACTATTTCAACTATGTGGACAGACCCTTGTCCCTCCCACCACCCAACCTCACTCACTGAGCATTCTTCCTGATGTCCCCAGTTCCCTCCTAGCCCACCTCAGGGCCGCCCTCTAGAAATATGCCCAATCCCACCTTCCCAGCCTCCATCTTCAGGAGGCCCCTCTTAATTCCCACAAGGGACATAGTATATCCCCCCAAGCCAAAAAAAACGTGAAAGGGCCCTTCAGGGTTGTGCTGACCACCCCAACACAGCCACTCTGGAAGGCCAGCCCTCTGGGTCCATCTGGGCACCTTAAACCTGGCTCCTGCCAATGCCCGTCATCAGTCGGCTCCCACAGGCCTTGCCCAACCGCCATCACCCGCCTCCCAATGATTCTGGAACAAAGAGCCGACTCTTCTCCCTAGAGCTCTGGATGCCACTTTCTCAGGGGTCCTTCCCCACCTTCTTAACCATCCTCAGAGACCAACCATACTCCTCATGTTAGTCCCCCTTGGTGTTTCCCCTCCTCCAACGCCAGGCCTTATCTGGGATCTGTGGCTTCAAGGGACATTCATTGACCCCACTCCCACTCAAACCTCCTTTTTCTTTGTGTTTCCTGAATCTCATCCTATATTTTTAAAGGAGTATATTCTTTTTTTATACAAGTTTTTTTTCCTACTTATTTTTATGTGATGCTGAGGATGGAACCCAGGGCCTTGCATGTGTAAGGCAAGTGCTCTACCACTGAGCCACCACCCCAGCTCTCTGTATATCACCTTTGATGTCACACACAGCCACACTGTAAGTCAGGAAAACCTACAATCTAATGTGACCTACCGTAACGTGACCAGAGCCCGGCTCTTCCCAGTGAGGATGCTGCGTTAGCTCACTGTGGTCCCGGGAGGAGACCCACCCACACCCACTGAATTTCCAAACAGGGAAATACAGTGGAAGCCACTACTCACACCTGTCCACACAAACTGTCACCCAGGTATGCACCCCCTACTCCGCCCTCAGGAAAGCGTACAGTGGGCCTATGCACAGCAATGGCCACCCAGGGCCATGGGCACGCTGGACCCACCCACCTTCCTAGGGGTACCTAAGGGGAAAAAGTGCAGGATCACACCTTGTAAAACACTCCTAGGACCTGAATAATGCCATGATACAAACCCTCCATCCCACCAGAGCCCCCCGGGGCTCCCCCACATGCTCGATCACGGACTCCCGGCTTCACATCCTCTGCAAGTCAGCCCACCACCTTCTAACCCCAACCACCCACCCCCTCGCCCCCGACAGTGGCTTTGCTCACAGCCTGGTCCCCTCTAATACTGTGCCACCCCATCAACATGGGCCAGGTGAAAGAAGAACTAGTTTTTCTAGCACTAGGCTAAGACCCCACACAGCCTGCGGGGTTCCGGGGGGGTCTCATTTCCTTGGGCTAAGCTGAAGGTCCAGTTCCTGGAAGATACCCTGCCCCTTCCCACTCCTCCACCCACCCCGTTCCCGCCTAGGGACAACCAGGCCATGGACAACACAGGACATCACCCTGCCACCTCCCACCCACCAACAGCAGGACCCCACAAGGGAGCATCACCCTGTGAGTTCTCAGGCCCCATCAGCTGCCCCATTCTCTAACAGACCGACTTGACCCAGTGCCCACGGGTACACTGTGCTGTCCCCACTCAGCGGGAGACCATCTCCTCATCCCCAGTGACTCTCTTGGTTGAACATCTGTTCTTGGTATGATCAATCCACTTTCAGGGTCCCATAGCATTGGAAGGACGTCAAAAGTGACCACGTCCAGGAGAAAAGGGCAGGAAAAGGCTATGCAATGGGTGCAACTTTCCTCATCTGCCACCTGTCCCCACACTGCCAGGTCTCCCTGCAGCTGTGACCAATGCATTTTCTGTCATGGCTCAGCCTGTCTAAACCTGCAGAACTCAGACCCTTGCTGTCTCAGTGACCATGGTTGCAAGGAGCATCAGAAAATCTCCACCAATTCACCAAGACAACAGCCCTTTACCTGTCCGAGATCCTATTAGTGGGACTGCAGCGGCCAGTAACAGAAGAAAAGGGGGGTCGAGAGAGAGGGGGGGGAGAGAGGGAGAGAGAGAGAGTGAGAGAAGTAGAGAGAGGGAGAAAGAGAGAGAGGGAGAAGGGAAAAGAGAGAGAATGCGAGAGCATGTGCACGAGCAGGGTGTTGATATTTATGGGCACAACGGGGGATGAAGGGGCGCAGGGGGACTGGGCTGTCACTTCTCTATGGGCTGAGAGCCCATCTCTGGGCAAGATGGGGCATGAGTCTCCTAGGGGTTGGAGGTCACAGTTCGTGCCACTTCAGGGATTAGAGATGATGGCTCGCACCACTTAGGTGGTAGTTGGCACAATTCAATGCATCATGGACCTGAACTCCCAGAAGAGGAGCACTGCAGGTGCCATCTTTACCAACTATGGTCCCTCTTGAAAATGTGCCCCTCTGCTCCTTAGTCAAGAAAGCCTCGCTCATCTGTCGCCATCTGTCCCTGTTTGGGTCGTTTTTGCTTCACCTAAGGACCGCAGTGGCTGGCCTGGCTTAACCCAGCAGGCCCCAGCTCTGTAAAATCTGGTGTTTCCACCCAGTTCTACTTGCCTGATCTTGAGGGAGACCTAGAAGGGCTTGAGCAGTCAGGGCAGGAGCAAAGGAGGAGGCCGGGAACTTGGCCAGACCTAAGGGGCATGGAGAGGGTCTTCTATGAGGTCAGCTTCCTGCTGTACATACCGGGGGACCCAGCAGACAGGCACATCCATACCTGTGCTCCTGAGCAAGGAATCCAACAGAAAAACTAATGCACACTTGTAGACAGAGGGGACACCCCTCCACAACAGTGAGGGCATGTAGACAGGGAGGAGGTGAGAAAAGGAGGAAATCCCAGAGACCATTAGAAGAAGAGATCAGAGGTCCCAAGTGATTCCCAGATCTGCAGAGCCTGTCTCTGTGTGTGTCACTTTGCAATGATCCCACCTCTTGCCTGCTACCTCTGTCCTGTACTTTGCTGAATGAGACAAGGAACCCGGCACCCTAGACGGTACTAACCTGAATTTTCCTAATCAGCGTCTTGGGTTCGGGTGGCCAGAGGAGGAGCCCTGAGGTCACTGGGGGTCTTTGGCTGCAGCACTCTCTTGTTGAGATCTAAAGGGTTCGATTGGGACTCGGGCCATAACCCTCAGGGCCGAGGACTGAGGCTTTCACCTTTAGTCTCAGGGGTTCAGAGCTGGTCACTCGCAACTGAGATCTCATGGCCAGGGTGATGCCCTGTGGAAGGTGAAGGCCTGGGATTCCGAGCCGCTGGGCCCTGCGCCTGTCAGGGTGAAGACCTCCTTTCTCATCCTCTGCTCCTGGTCCTGGGCAGCAGCACATTATGGGACTCCACTTAGGGCTCAGAATGGTGCCATCTCTGACCCAGGCCTAAGGTGAAAGGCGTGCCCCACCCGGGTGGCCATGCCCCACCTAACCTTGGCCTCCCTGGCTGCCCCGCTGCCCCTCTGCACAATGGGTCCCTGCACTCTTCACTCTCATGGTCCCTAAACTGTCCTAGGAATTAGGGGTCAGAGGAGCGCAGAGAGAGAGGCGGGGTCCAGAAAGCCTGCCTATACCAGCTCCCTGATTTCTCTATAAGGACACTTTTTAAAACTCTACTCTGGCTTGGGGACACCACAGGTTTTGCCCCAGGTAACAGGGGTCAGCTCTATATATATGAGGGGTTTGAGCAGCCATGAAGACCTCTAACACTACAGGGTCCCCATCTACCAACATGTGGGCCCCGGGGCACCTCCACCTTGGGACACTGCGGCCAATGCCACAGCCCCCTCAACGTGGTAGCCTCTACATTGGGACAGTGGATAGGGCCTAGAGTCAGCCGAGCTCCACCCCTGACAGCACCGCATCTCCAAACAGGCCACCCAATGTCACTGCATGGCCATCACAGGACACCTTGGCCACTGTCTTGGGTTATTAACTCCACTACCACCACTGCCATCTTAAGTTTGGGCAGCTTCCATCTTGGGACACCACCCAACACAAAGGTACCTACAGTTGACACTACCCCACCACTAAACAGCGATGTGGCCACTTCACTGAGGGACAACATAGAGACCAGACCCAAGCTCCCTGCAGACTTGGTTATATCTGCGTGTCCCCAGCCAGCCATGGGCTGTGTGAGCAGGGAGCATCCTGGGCACACAAGCTGACTGAACTGACGCTGCTGCTGCTGCTGCTGCTGCGAACAGGCTGGACACGCGTGTGTCCGTCTCATCTGCTCTGCCTTTTCATCCCACACAGCACTCGAAATGGATGTGGCCTTCCAGGATGCCAATCAACCCATGGACCACAAGACAGCATGATGCCAGATGCAACCCCTGAACCTGACCCTTCGCCTTATTTGGAAAGAACATTCATGAACCTCCCTTTGCGTGACCCCCATTTAAGAATAAAGAATCCCAATGGCGCACTCTCTTTCCAACAGACCCCTAAGGTTGAGAGCTGTCCTGGATTATGCAAAGGTACTTTGGGGTGCCTGCGTGTGTTCTTCAATTTTCTCAATTACTGATGTAGTCAGATTCTGTGAGCCCAGCACAGGTCACTAGCTCAGTTACATGGCCAAACCCGAGGTCCCCCTGGTGGGTATGCTAATAGCCACCTAGCTACAGAGGCAAGAGAGTGCCAGGCGTGGAGAAAGTAGGTAGAGGAGGATCTGAGGACATCCGGATCCTGGCTCTGCAGCCAACCAGGCTGGCACCCACCAGGTTCCCAGGGCCAACTCGGGTGGCATGTGCTGTGACCCAAGACCAGCCCGGCACCCCACTACCTCCCTGATCCACTATCTACCCATCACCTGGTCCCGCTGGTTTGGCCATCAACAGGGCCCTCCAGTTCCCCAATCACCAGTCTCTCAATACCCCCATCCCAACCATCACCCTGCACCAGTTGCTAACAGCCAGCTTCATTGACTCCTCTTTTATTTTTCCTAGGACCTAATACACTTATATTCTCACCTGCTACCTCATCAACATCACCTCCTACACCCCGCCCCCTGGAGGTCTTTGTCCACCATTAGAAAGTGTAGACCCTTTTGCAAACCCACTCTTTATATTGTAGACACTAACCAATACACGTCAATCCTGTGTACTGCAACATAACAGTACCCATCTTTTTTGGTAAATATTTATTTTTTAGATGGATACAACACAATGCCTTTATTTTTAAGTGGTGCTGAGGATCGAACCTGGGTCTTGCCCATGCTAGATGAGCGCTCTACCACTGAGCCACAATCCCAGCACCTGCACCCATCTTTATAAAAACCATTTGGATAGGGCTGCAAACTGTCTGCCCTGGGTGTGTTAATACGGACCGCCCCCTTGAAGGTGAGGTATTGGAAACCTGCAGGAACACTGTGAGTCTACAGGGTAGAAAACTAATACCTCAGATTCACGCTGCTAGAGGGGAAGACGCACAAACACCACGAAATAACAAGGAAAGAAAGTGGCCCAATATACTAAGATGCTCCAGTAACAGAATCCATGGACAGCACAGGACAAGAAAGGTCAGAGGAGGAGTTCAGAATGTACATAGTTAAAATGATCTGCAAGTACTCTAAGCAAAAAGCATCACTTATTGAACACCAGCAGGCTCATACTGGAGAGCAGCCCTACAACATAGAGAAAGCAACAAAACTTTTAATAATACCAGGATAAGATCTCTGGTATGTGTGAATCACAGAATCCACACTGGAGAGAAGCCCTACAAATGTAAAGGATGCAACTAAAGTGAACACCCTCAGAAATCTTACTCAACATCACGGAATTCGTACTGGAGAGAATTGTAGACTCTTTAGGCATTACTCAGGCATTTTCAGGCATGTGGCTTTAGGCATTACTCAGGCATTTTCAGGCATGTGAAAATGCACACTGGAGAAACCCTAAGCACGTGGTCTAACTTCTAATGAAAGATCACCACTTACTGGAGATCAGAGAGCAGCTCCTGAACAGGAACACCATGCCCATGCCTTTAATGACAGTCCAACCTGTGTCCCCCCAGAGGGCTCACAGCAGAGAGAACTAGACAGATGGAATCAGTATCTGACAAAGTCTCCAACAGTGGTTTGCACCTTACTCAGCACCTCAGAATTCATCCCTGGGTAGGGTACAAGCGTAAAATTTTGCAAAATTTTTGGCCATCACTCAAAACACTAGACAAGTCACAGCACATGGAGATCCTACAACTGTACATGTGTCTAAGCCTTTATTAAAATTTTAAACTTTAATCAACATCTGAAACCTGACATCTGTCATGTGTGGGAAATGACAAGCCCCCAAATATACCTTAGATAATGAAATATGCCTTGGTTAATGAAATATATGCCTTAGATAACAGAAAATAGTCAGAATAAACAAAATTAACTTTGATAGAGTATTTAAAAAAATACAATCAATAAATAAAAACATATAGATGGGATGAGACAGTGCTTCTGAAGAACTGGCAATATTCTATTTCTTGACCTGAAAGCTACTGTACCATGGTGTAGGGCATGACTTGCTGCCCTTCCCGGTCTTGGGGCCACACATGGGGCTGGCATGGCGCCAGGTGATCAGCCAGGAGGCGGTGCTGTGGGTGGTGACAGAAGAGGCCGACCACCTCCAGGATAGGTCTGGGACTCTCCCACCCTCATGGAGAGCTCGTGCCTTCCCTTACAGACTATGGGGTGGGTGTACACGTGAACTTGATCCACCCTCTGACCTTTATGCTGATTGGCTCCTGTGCAGTATATAAGCTGTGTGTGTGCTTCCTCAGTAAATGAAATCCTGCTTCAACTCATCTCCCTGGAGCGTCTGATTGTCCTCCGGTGAGAAAGGGCTGGGTGCAGGCCGCCAGTTGACCTTTACCTCTCTTGGCTCGTCCTGTTCGGGGAGACGGGGGGTTAAAAACCTCAACACCATTGTGTCAAATTGAATATAGTCTCATATGCAGTTTAACTATGTATGAACTTTTCTGTATTTTACTTTTCAATATTAAAAAATACAATAGAAATTATGTCCTAATAGTATACAAAAAAAAAGAAAGAAAAAACTTCGACAACAAAGTTCTTATCTGTACTTCCTCCCTTGACATAGCCAAGGTCGCAGGTTCAATCCCCGTACGGGCCACCAAACGACACAATCTGGCTGGGCACAATTCAGGAGCCACTTGTCAAAAGAAACAAACTTTATTTTTAGAACACACACACCACACCACACAGCTCTTCAGGAAAAACCCTCAGAGCCCAACTGCCACCACCGGCTTCCCACAAGCCTCTCAACCTCCCCCACTCCTCCTGCTCTAGAGGCTGATTGGCTGGGTCGCATGGGCAGAGCCAAAAAAGTCCCCCAATGAGCAGCTCTGTGGTCTGAAAGGGCGGGGAAACAGCCCAGTGAGCATCACCGCAGAGAAGCCAATCAGTTGGCAGCTAGAAGTTTGCTAGGGCTAACAGAAGTGAGGCAAAGAACCTCACCCCACTGCTCATACAAAGACCTATCCACAAGTGTTGAGAGCCACAGCCAAAGGGGCCCCAGCAAACTTCCAGCTGCCAGCAAGCTTCAGACTGCCAGCTGATGATTGGTTCACAGTGGCCCCAGCAATATCTAGCTGATTGGCTCCTCTGCGGTGATGTTCATTGGGCTGTTTCCCTGCCCTTCAGACTGCCAGCTGATGATTGGCTCACAGCGGCCCCAGCAACATCTAGCTGATTGGCTCCTCCACGGAGCTGCTCATTGGGGGACTTCTTTGGCTCCGCCCACGCGACCCAGCCAATCGGCCTCAAGAGCAGGAGGATTGTGGGAGGTTGAGAGGTTGATGTGGGGAGAGGCTTGTGGAAGCCGGTGGTGGCAGTTGGGCTCTGAGGGTTTTTTCCCTGGAGCTGTTTTGTTTGGCGTTTGTAGTTCTAAAAATAAAGTTAGTTTCTTTTTGACAAGTGGCTCCTGATTTGTGCCAAGCCAGACTTGGGCACACAAGTATGGCTGTATGCTGGACCAGTAGTCAGTGACGGGTAAGATCCAATTGCAATGGTACCAACCTAAGACAGGAGGCTGACGCCTTGAGGTCAGCTCATCCGATGACGGGTAAGAACCATTTGTAGTATTGGACAACCTAAGACAGGCACGATCCCTAAGCCACATACTTAGAAATGTCGGAGAAATCAGGTGTTTAGACGTGGAAAATGGGCAAGTGCCTTTAACTTTAGCTTCAGATTTATTAAACACCCTTCACTATTGTGCTTTAGACACAAGGAAGTCCTCACAACCACAGGGCACTGCTGCACTACATTTGACATCTGACCTCTGAAAGGATATGAACTTAGTATAAATAAAATACTGCTACAGTGTCCTGTCTTTGAAACCTGGAGAATACCTAACTCTCACATGCATCATTACGTGAGGTTCTCTCAGCATCCTCCCTCAGCGGTGGGCATGAGGCTTGGCATTGCCAAGTGTGGAAGCTCAATCCCTAGGATCTGAGAGCCTTCTGGCGGAGTTGCTGGCAGGGAAGGGACAGACTGCTGGTTTGTGACCCCATTTTAGACACACAATGGGCAGTTGACAAAATCCCACATGTGATGTGGCCCCAGAGGGACCCCGAGCGGGGAAAGGTAGGCAGATCCGGGGAACATGACCAACTAGACAGCCCTGGCACCTGGCTTCCCACAGCTTGCACCCAGGGCACAGCCACACACTTGCCTTCTCTCTGGAGACAAGCCCCAGTCCAGCGGGGTCACCACAAGCTCAGGACACAGGGGCAGACAATGGCCAGACACCAAGTTGGCCCAGCCACGTGCAGCGGTGGCAGTGGCAGCAGGTGGCACACCAGCGAGCTGCGAGCCTCGTGTCCCTTGTTGAGGGCCACAGCCGAGTCAGGGTGACGCATGACATTTTTGCCAGAAGTAGTGGTTGAGAGGTGACGCTAGCGAGCCATTAAGATGATGACTTTTGAGTTCTCCTCGGAATCTTGCGAGGATTCCCGGAGAGTTCCCATTGGTTGGGGAAGTGCCGGAGGAGGGATATTTCCAGTTGCTGGTTCCTGGAGGAGTTGCATGGTGTTAGGGAGAGTTCCCGGGGAGCCTGTGTGGAGTGTGCTGGTGGAGTTCAGAAATAAAGTTTGTTCCTGCTTCAGTGGCTTGTGATTTGTGCCCAGCCAGATTTTGGCACCCTGGACACAGGCGTGGGTGTGGGCATGAGCAGTGACCAAATGCAGGTCAGCCCAGCATCAGGGACTTTCTCCTCAGCCGAACCACACACAGGGCCTCAGCCCCAAGGTCGCAGATAAGGCCCACCCATCCCCAATTTTCTGGGCTTCCTATTGGTCCTTCCTACCATCACTCCAGCAGGTCTTCGGATCTACCTCCTTCAAGATTTAATTCCTTCATGATTTTAATACATTCTCACTAAAAAACTCACTCTTTCAGGCAAAAATCGGGCTTCTACGTTGCTGCCCCAACCGTAACATGTTCTCAAAGCTAAACTGCCTGATTTTTATCCCTCAACAAGTTCCCTTAGGAATTCTTTTGAGAGAGAGAGAGAGAGAGAGAGAGAGAGAGAGAGAGAGAGAGAGAGAGAGAAAGAGAGAGAGAGAATTTTTTAATATTTATTTTTTAGTTCTCGGCGAACACAACATCTCTGTTTGTATGTGGTGCTGAAGATCAAACCCAGGCCGCACGCATGCCAGGCAAACATGCTACTGCTTGAGCCACATCCCCAGCCTGCCTTAGGAATTCTTTATAAATGTATTATTCAGGAAAATTGCAGAGATAATGCTATATTTGTAACACGTGCTTGTCATTGGGAAAATGACCAGAGACCAGGCACAGGAAGGCAGATTTCCAGCTGCAGAGCTGACAGCCACACAGCCTCATGACCTCAGTAGGTTAAGTAGAAGTTACCAAGAGACTCCTGGGACCCACCTCTGAGGTCCACCTTTAATGTGCCTTGCAGTGCAGACTGGAAAGTCCACCCATGAAACCAGATTCACTGTCCTGACTGCAATGGTCAGTTACACCTGTATTGATCCTACGGTGAACAGGCTGTCTGCAAGTCCCTTCTGAGAAACCCACAGCATATGAGAACCTAAGCCAGCCAATCATGCTGGACCTCAGAAAGGAAGACTATGCATCTGGACAATTGTCAAAATAGAAAAATAGTTGAAATACATTTTTTCTGCATAGGCCAGTTATTTACATGAAATATCCACAAATGGATTATTGCCCTCATCATTCTACAATAGAAACTGGCACCTTTCGGGCTGAGGTTGTGGCTCAGTGGCAGAGCGCTTGCCTGGCATGTGCAGGGCACTGGATTCAAACCTCAGCAGCCCATAAAGATAAAATAAAGGAATCAAGTCCAACTACAACTAAAACAAAAATATTTTAAAAGAGAGAAAAAGAACTTGGCACCTTTCCTAAGTAGATGGATTATGTAAGTATCTTGCCAGTACAACATAAGGTGTCTAGAAATAGTGGATCTATTTTTGGCTGCTCTCCTAGAACGGACCAGAACAACTGCACCAGGATGTCATCACTCCTAGAAAACTTAATCCTCAGCCAGATGGCACCCAAAAGGATGTGTGATGTTTGACTTCTGCCTCTAGAATATTTACATGCCTGACCTAAGAGACTCTTTAAATGTGAGAATCGAAAGAAAAGATGATTAAACATCGCATAATCTATAAAAAAAATGCAACTTGCCTAACTTTGGCAGAGGAGGAGGACACTGACCCTTCATCGATGGTCCTCTGTCCCCCTGCCAGCCAGCATGCTGAGGCTGACGGTCAGGCTGTGGAACGGATGCAGGCCATTAACCAGACCTAGGCAAGCTCCTATCTCATGACTCCTGAAGTGACTACTCTAAATGATTGTTTCTACAATTACAGCCCTTGTGGCTGTTTCAAAACTTACAGCTTTCTTAAAAACTTGCCTTAAATAACTTCCAAGATCCTTCACAGTCAGGTAAGTGCTGATGGAAGGATTGAAACTACACTGAACACCCTGCGCCACTATAATGAGTAATGCCAATGAGCCCTCTTCTCTGAGGCCCCAGGGAAGGCTTACATTAAACATCAACCTGTTTGCGTTCCTAGGGCCCAACACAGTGCTTCCCAGTAAAACTGGGAAAAGACTAAAAATCTTCTGATGAGTGTCTAGCAGAGTAATAATAACAACCTTGATCTTTCAGAGTTAGTTAATTAAGACCTCAATCCTAATAATACACTGAAAGTTTCTGTATCATACGTCATTGAAATAATGTTTCCTACTAAATCCTTTTGTCTCTATGGTAGGTCATGACGACCTTGTGACTAGAAGACGTAATTCCCCAATAGGTTTTTACATGAATAAAGGGGGAATGTTGGGACTCTCTCCAGCTCCAAAGACTAACTTCCCCATCCCCTGAGAAGAGCCGACCAATGGTGAGCCCTGCTGGCTCACATGATCCTTACCCACCCATCAGACTAGCCCTGCTGGCTCACATGATCCTTACCCACCCATCAGACTGGCCTTGCTGGCTCACATGATCCTTACCCACCCATCAGACTAGCCCTGCTGGCTCACATGATCCTTACCCACCAATCAGACTACCCTGCTGGCTCTCATGATCCTTACCAACCAATCAGACTAGCCCTGCTGGCTCACATGATCCCTACCCACCAATCAGAAAGCACCCCATGCCAGAATGGTCAAACCATTCTGTCATAACCATCAGACCACCCCCGGCTCTATAAATATGCAGAGCTGCTCCTCAATAAACGGGCATTTTCTCCAACGACAAGCCTTGATCATTCTTTCAACTTCTGTGTGTTTATGTGCCTTCTTCACCATTTTCTTAAGTTATTGGACTAGTCAGATTTTGTGAACCTGGCATTAGGTCACCAGCTAGGACAGATGGGGACACCAACTGTACAAAATCACCACAGATGCACACCAAAGCACTTACACTGAAAATGCCCAGCATGCAGAGTAAGGGCAGAATTTTAAAGGCCCAGGGAGAAGGGAAACCAGCATAGATCTCAGCAGATTTCTCCACCCAGACCTTCAAAGCTGGGAGATCCTGGAGCATATGCCAAGCTCTGAAAGGAAGTGGATGCCAAACAAGAAGGCAACACCCAGCAAATCTCAGTTTCAGATTTGATGAGGAAATAAAAACCCTCCATGAAGTACCGGGGGTGATGGCGACCTTAGA